>NC_059134.1:53211416-53520107 GCF_020740605.2 Lemur catta
CTAAGTTAGAACATCTCAAAGTGTGATCTGCAGATGCCTGAGGGTCCCTGTGACCTTATCAGGCAGTTTATGGTATCAAAACTATTTTCATAATACTACTAAGAAATAATTTGCCTTTTAAACTGTGTTGACTTTTGTACTGATGGCACAAAATCAATGGTGGGTAAAATTGCTGCCCTTTAGCATTAATCAGGGCAATGGCACCAATTTGTATGAGCGCCACTGAATTCTTCAGCACCACTTTCATTTTTTTATTTAAAAAGCCAATTTCACTTCAAAATATACTTGATAAAGTAGTAAAAATTATCAATTTTATTAAATCTTGAACATAGAGGAAATATCTTTTTATTTCTACATGATGAAAATGGATATTCACATAAAGCAGTTCTGCTACATATTGAAATATGGTGGTTGGCTTAGTACAGAAAGCCCTGGTGTGATGATTTGAGTTGTGAGCTGAACTAGCCACTTTTTCAAGGGATGTCATTTTTACTTGAAAGAATAATTGACAAAATTATGGTGATTTGGACTTCATTATTTGGTAGATATTTTCTTGAAAATGAAGGAAGTGAACCTATCATTTCAAGAAAAACAACTGACAGTATTTGTTGCCAATGATAAAATTCAAGCTTCCAAGTGAAAATTAGAATTTTGGGAAACTTGTATCCACTACTATAAGCTTGACAGCCTCCCTATACTAAAAGACTTCTGTTGAGATCAGTGGTGATACTAGCAAACACAATTTTGTAATATTGTATAAAGAAACCTGTCAACATGTGGAAGATCAGAACAACTCAACGAATCAATATTTTTCAAAATGCCTAATGCATAAAATAAAATCATTCATGAGTAAAAGATTCATCAAAGTGCAAAATAGACCAATGGATTTTAATGTAACACAAACAAATTCATTGACATGCTTTCAGATTCCACACTGAAAATACCATTTAAGAAACTGCACTTGTTAAGATTTGGTGCAGTATCAATTATCTGTAAAAGCTATTAAAATATTCCTCAATTTCCCAACTACATATATTTATTTGTGAGGCTATATTTTCTTCATATATTTCAATGAAAATAGCATATCAACACAAATTGAATGCAGAAGCAGATATGAGAATTCAGATATCTTCTACTGAGCCAAACATTAAATATATATGTATAATATGTATATTTTTATATGTATATATGATAGAAAATGTTAAAGGCTACTCGGTATTTTTGGTTTGTTTTAGAAAACATATTTATCATACAATTATGTTATTTATTTTGATATAGGTTTATTATTTTAAAATGTATTAACAAATTATTTAAAATTTCCAGTTTTAATTTCTAACATAGAAAATATAAAAAGTTACAATCCACATGAACCATAGCTTTTTGGAGACCTCAATAATTTTTAAGAGGGTAAAAGCTTCACAAGACCACAAAGTTTGGGAACTGCTGATTTAGAGAACTTAGGAAAAAAATGTAGACACGGTATGAAGCTCATATACACCACAGCTCTACTGTCTACTGCCTGAGTGACCTGGTTGAGTTAGTATGTCTCAGTGTCCTTATCAATAAAATGGAAATAACTGCACTAAATTTCCATAAGATTGTTTTGCTGCTTAAAAGACTTAGTAGCATATAATAAATGTTAGCTATCATTAGTATGAACGAGGCTATGAATAGCAAAAACATAGACCCAGATTAATTATGGTGAAGTTTATTGCTAATAGTATCTGTTTAAATCATTCAAACCACAATGATAGTTGCTTCCAGCATTGGACACATTAGAAGTACTTACTGTGTATTTTCCATAATCTTTTCAATCCTTTAATTTCCAAAGTCAACTCAGTCTCAAGACATAACTTTTTACTGGAGCCTTTTACCTTAATAGCCGACAGTGAATCTCTTTTCCCCATAGGTGGTTTCCACTTAATAATCTTGTATTTCTGCCTACTAATCCTGAGGTAAGCAGTGTCCCGGCTCTTTATGGACAAGCACTATGTATCCCACATTGTTTGTATTCCAACACTTCTTACCACAGTGTAGGTGCTCAAAGTCTTTGAATTTGATTGAGATTGCTGATGATATGAATTATTTCAGTAAAAACAATCCTGATGAAAACTACAGAGATAACTAAAAGGAAAGACTTGCACTCTTCCCTCGTTCCCTCCCTCCCTTCTACCCCTTCAACAACCTGCCAATCCATCTCATATGTATTCCAGCATTAATATGGAAAACTTCATTTACTTAATTCTAAGATGTCAGTGACTATGTAATGCACCATCAATTTAACTCCAGGTTAGAACAGAGGAATAGGGAAAAACACTGAATATAAAATAAACATGATTCTTATAAAATGGAGCCATAGTGGTATACATTTATCTGCACAATTACAAACGATATCCTTTTTTAGCACGACCATGAAAGATTTAGTCTAAACCTTCTTTGCATTAAGACTAAAGTCTTATGCATGAATTACTTTTAGCCACCAATTAGTGTGCATAATATCACAGTGACAACATTCTGTTTTCCATAATCTTTGTCATGAAGACCGTTTTGCCATATTTTAGCCTGATATAATAATTCTGAGACAAATTAAAAATAAAATCTGGGTTTTTTCCACATTTGGCTGAACTTGACATTTTGAAATTTTCTGTAACTGGATTACATATTATGGGAAGTGAAATAGCTCCGTTTGCAAGTCAGCCAAAGGCTTTTGACAGATAAATGTAATGTTCCTGAGTGGTAGTCCTTCATGATGCATAAATTGGTCACACTAACCTCTCCTAGGGCTGAAAATACCATTATATAGTCCCAGAAATTTGACAATTTCTGCAGACTCTAATTGCAATGACTGCTGTATGATAGACAGCCTTTGTCGTACACAATAACTTTTCATTTCAATGGAACGTTGTAGTACTGTATAATCTTTGAGAAGACATTTTAAATTACAATTAGGGTTCCAAATTTAAGTCAAACTTTAATTTTGTGTAATGTTAACAATCAAAGTAACCCAACTCAGGTAACAGTAGTATGAACATAGGTATGAGCGCAGGTACATGCACAGACAGAGACAAGTTATGTTGCCATGTGCTCCTCTGACTAATGGCTTTAATTTTTTTACAAAAATTATAAAGCATATTCTAATATCAGCTACCTTAAAATATAAAAATATGTTTCTTTAAATCAAGGAAATATGATATAGGTGTGTATATATATGGTATCTATCTGCCGTGTGTGTGTATATATATACACATATACCTTTTTGCAAACAGGCAAACATAGCCTATACATATATAGTACACCTATGCTATATATATACACACACACAGCATATATATAGCCTGTGTAGTCTATGTAGCTCATAGTATACTCTCTTTAGTATATATGTAAATAATGGTTAGATGAGTTTGTTAGGGGTTGTATATAATTATTATCATTGTAGACTGTGAGTATGGAATGATTTTCTAAAAAGCAACACAATCATAATAACAGTATTCTGAATCAGTGGGAATAATTGAGCTTTCTAAAAACATATAAATTGCTTTTCTGACAAAACCCCTGATAGACTGTTTTGAGGATAAATAGCCCTTAAGCGCATGGCCTACAGTTAGGGGAAATCAAAGAGGGTTAAAGTATCTTGAAGGGTAAAGTTTGACAAGTTTTCAGTTTTGTAGTCAGATTGCACAGAGGTCAGGGGTCTAGGAAATGAAAGGAAAAGTAAGATTTAGATGGAAAGAACGAAGCAAGATAATGAGAGGAAGAGAAACTGGTAAGAATTTCCCAAGGGTAGGTGTCCACAAAGGGCTTCACAAACAGGAACACCTAGTATGCAATTTTAAATTGTATGTTATGATGCATTATAATCTTCATAATTCCCTATTGTTAACCCCTCACCATTTGTGAGCACGGCTTTTAGATAATGAAGAGAAGTGATTGTGTTTCTTGTTTGAGCCAACAAAAATGCTGAGTGAAGAGATACGAATACCACCTAGAAGGCAGAGACGAGAGAGCTGGGGATTTCACCGGAAGCGTAAATATGAAGTAAGAGGTGACTAGAAAAACATGAGCATCCTGAAAAGCATGGAGTCAGTGGAGTGAGGAAGTTTGCATTTCCCACTGAACTGGAGCTGGAGCTTTAAGGAATTTTAATGTTTTTCCACCAGATATATAACATACACGCAGTCAAATGCACACTTCTAAAATACTCAGTTTGATGAGTTTTTACATATGTATATATTCATACAACCATAACCCAGCTGAAAGTATAGAACACTTTCAGCAGTTAGAAGGCTCTCTTTTGCCATTTCTCACTCAGTAACCCATAAGAGGTAACCACTGCATTCTGTCACTAAAGATAAGCTTTGCAAGACATTTGACTTATTTTTTAAGTAATTTTATTTTAAATACAATGGAACAAGCTGAATCCGTCAAGATGAAGGATTTAAGGGCATCTATGTTGTTGTCCTTTGTGATATATTAATAATACAATAACTATATATGTATGGAGCATCTACTCTTGCTCTTTAGCTAACAAGATATAGGCAGGTAGGTAGGTAGGTAGATAAATAGAGATAGTTATAGTTCAGTAAATTAAAGCACAAATATGCTATATGAGAGGCCCAGAGAAACCCAACTGGTAAATGATGGAGCCAGGATTCAAATATAGACAATCCAGTTTGAGCCATAGAACTTAACCAATAATGTCTTCCATAAATTTTCTGGTCCAATTCTTAGAGTTTTCAGATTTTAATTACTGATAGCATGATCTACGAAGAATAATGAACTGGTAGTCTACAGACTAGGATTTCAGCCATGGCTCTGAAGTACAAGGATAGAGTGGATGTTGATCAAGTAGCACCCTAGGTGTCCACTGCTGGAGAAGTCTGGATTTTGAATACAGGTCCTTCTGATTCAGAAGCTCATGAGCTTTCTACAGAGGTTATTTGGTGAGAGAGTGTCACACAGGATAGAATTTTCTTTCACTATGATATCTCTAAAACAGTGTACAAATTGGCTCACTTACCTGGATTTTCACTCTACAAGACCCACAGTAAAATCAAATCAAGGAAAGTATTCATGTAATAGAAAAATATTTATGATGTTATCCTAGCTTCAGAGTCCAGAGACTTTAATAAGGCAGGATGAAAATCTTTGCATACCCTGACATCATCTTTACACACTCAAAGGCTAAATGGCATAATAATGGAGTAGACAGGACTTTTGTGTCTAAAAGTGATATTATCATGTGAGGTTATATTCAGGGAACTGCACAGGTCCCATGCAGGGCTGCGTTGCTTCCTACCCAGGGCTCACATCCTATGGGTTATCTCAGGTGGACAATCTGAGTGGATATTGTCACCATCTTCATCAAGCTCTTCAGGGACATAAATATCCTTGATGACTCTAAACATAGCCTCTAAATTCTTTCCATTTTAACCCATCTCTGGTTACTGCATGGAAACACATTACAGAATATAAACTTGGAGAAATGTCAAAGGTACCAGTTTCTTACAAAGCTTCCCCCTTCACCATTGTTGCTTTGGCTTGGCCCCTGTTCTCACTAATAGCAAAGTTGTATAAGATAGATTTTGAGCCTTCTCTGATTTAAGATGATTCTGTCCCCCAGGAAGGTCATTCTCCCTGCTCTAGGATTAAAATAAAATGGTAGAACAGAAATGAGTGAAAACAGGAACCTAGTGACCTATTTCCTCAAAATGGGAGTTTCTACATCTGACAACTTCTAGGCTCACTCAATAGGGCCTTGTAGTCATCGAACAGAGCTTGATATGAATAATCATCAGAATGGTAGATAGAGCAGCAAACTAAGAGTCAGATGGCCAGTGATAAAGTTTGAGCTCTGCTCTTTAAAAATTCTCATTGACTTACTATCCCCTATGTGTCAGATTCTAGAAGGTAACTATTTATCCTATATGATAGATAGGAAAATTGAGATACAAAAAGAGTGCTTGCCCAATATCATACTGCTGGTAGTACTCTTACCTAGTTTCAAACTCTTCTCTAACACCAAAAGCCTATGCTGTTTTCCTACACCATCCCATACTCCTTTTGATATACTACATGGGTTCACTTCATTTAGGTCCTTAATTCAGAAAAATATTTATTGAGTAGCTATTATGCACTAAGCGCTTTTCTAGGTACTGGATATAAAATAATAAATAAGGTAGACACGAGGGTCATTGACCTCAAGTCAAGGGGGAAGGTAGACATTAGCTAAAAAATCACCCATGCAAGTTACTTACCAGTGACAAGAAGAGGTCCATTCAGCTATGGAAGTACGTAGCAGAGAAAAATGAGCCAGAATGGTCAGGGAAGGATTTCTTGAAGGAGTAACAACTAGACTGATAGCTAAAGGATCAAGAGACACTAGGGGAAAGGTACAAAAATATTCCAAGGCAAGGGAACAGCATGTTTAAAGGCACTGTGGCAGAAGGGAGCACTGAAGTTACAAGACTCTAAAAGCCATATGTCAGGAAACATAGGTTAAGGATGAACAGGGCTCAGCATAAGGTATGAGAGGTCGATGAGCTCAGTCTAGGTGAGGCTTCATAGACCCTCACAAGAATTTCATTCTCTACCCAAAGTGCAATGGGAAATCATTCAAATGTTTAATCATATTTAGTGTGCTCCAAAAAGATTAAAGAATAGCCAGGAAAAACTTGAAGGAAAACAAAAGATGAAGGACTTATACTGCTAGATATGAAGACTTACTATAAAGTTAGAGTAATTAAGAGAGTATGACATCATTACAAGGATGGACAAACAGATCAATAAAACAGACTAGAAAGCCCAGAATCAGATCTACACATTTGAAATCACTTATGACAAAAACAGCATTTCATTGCAGTGGGATAAGCACGGTGTTTTCTATAAATGTAAATTGTGTTGTGTATTTTATATACATGTGGAAAAAAGAATTTTCGTCTTCTACCTCTCACCACGTAAAAATCAACTCACGACGGATTGTAGATCTAAATGTGAACAGTAAAACCAGTAACAACAACAACAAAAAAAAACCAGCTAGAAATAAAGAAAAAAAAAACACAAGAAAAAAGTCTTTGTAACCTTGGAGTAGTCAAAATATTTTTGAAGAGAACATAAAAAATCACTGACCATGAGGAAAATGTTGATAAATCAAACTGTATTTGGATTAAGAACTTTGGCTCTTAAGATATTGAAAAGGCAAGCCACACAGTATAAGCAGTTATTTGTAATATGTATATCTAAAACAGGACTCATATCTAAAGCATATCAAATATTCTTATAAATCATTAAGAAAAATGTAAACAATCTGATAGAAAAAGGAATAGTCGCTTTGCAAGGGATGCTTACCATTATTAGTTCATTAGAGAAATGCAAAGAGAAACAAAACTGCAATGCCATATTATTAGACTGGCCAAAACGAATAAGACAAATAGTACCAACTATTGACAAAGATATAGAATAACTGAAACTGTTGTACAGCGCTGATGAGAGTGTAATTTCCTACAACCCCTTTGTAAACTCTGTAAAAGTGTGTGTCAGCATCAACTAAAGCTGGACATATGCATCCCTTGTGGCCCACTAATTCCACCCTGAGATAAATACCCAACATAAATGCATACATACATTATCAAAAGACATACATGAGAATGTTCTTAGTAATATTACTCCTAATAGCCTCAAACTAGAAGCTGCCATGTGGCAAATTGTATTGAAGAAGCTAATTCTTTACCCCTGCCTCTGTCCACATACTTTACCATGTGACTCAGCAGTTCTGACCAACTCCATGGTCAGTGAAGTTCCTTGCTCCTTGACCTTGGACTCTCCTGTGGTATGCTTTGGCCAATGGGGTGTTAGCAGACATGATTTCATCAGAGACTTGAAAAACACTGTGATTGGGTTTGTACTCTTATATACTTCTGCCATAGCCATGAGAAGAAAATGTTCCAAGTAGCTCGAAGAATGAGAGACACAAGCAGTATGTCACCCAGCAATCTACAGACACATGGCTCAAGGCAAAATGACCCAGCTAAGCCAAAAATGGAGGTGATGTACTCCCCCAAGCAGCCCTGAAGCACCATTTTCATTAGTTCCATAGAGTTAAGTCAAGTGTCCCATTCATCCAATTCTGTTCCTGGCTTCAGCTCAGTTTTTCTACCCTAGGCTTTGAGAAGGTGTTACCACAAGGCAATAAGTATTGTATGCCTGGAAAATATGCATCAAATCCTCTTTTGAGTACCAAGGTCACCCTCAAAAATCATCCCTGATTTCCAAGTTCCCTCAGGATAGAGTCCAGGCTCTTATAAAGAAAAGGTTACAGGTGTGGAGTCAGACAGTTATGCGGAAAAGTCTCTGGAGCATCACTTATCAACTAACCCTGAGCAGATTTCATCACTGTTGTGAACCTCAGTTTCCCAACATTTAAAATGGACACAATATTATATAAGTTTGAGAGTATTAATGATCAGGTGGTCTAGGAGATCCTTGCCGTTCATCAGTCAAATAATGATTAAAATGCCTTCCACTTTTACAGCCATCATCTAATTATTTCCTTACAACAACCCTGAGATATAGACACTATGTTCTCCATTATTATCTTCATTTTATGAAGGAAAAAACTCAGAACAAAATATTTACACTTTATTGTTAAGCCATTCAGGAATTGCCGGATGGTTGGAAGTCAGGAACCAGTTGGAAGATAATTTTATTAGTTCGAGTAAGAAAAAATTGTGATGTAAACTAGCAAAGTAGAGGAAGGTGAACAGACTCAGAAGACATTTGGAATATAAAATTGGCTGAATTTGATGATTAATTGGAAATGAGAGTGGTGGGAAGTATAAGGGAAGAGACTGTGGTTTGAGTACCTTTGTGTTTGGAGGAACCAATCACTGAACACCCAGGGGGAGGAGAGGTTTAGGGGTTGATAAGTTCATTTTTGGACAGGCTGACTGGGAGGTAATTGTGACATGTCCAGATGGAGATGTTTGAAAGGCAATTGGATAAGATTTCAATCTTAGGAGAGACATCTGGGCTAGAGTTATAGAGTTGGAAGTTATCCTTATTTAGTTGATAATTAAAGCTACTTTAGAAAATATACCATGTACTCCACCTTAGTTGAATGTGTTTCAGTAAAAGCACTTAACCCTTCTGAACACCAATGCCTTCTTTATCTTTTAAATGAGAAAAATAACATGACTTACCTTGCCAAAAAAATTCTGATAAGAATCCAATTACATAACAGGTGTGGAAGTAATGTGTAGACTTTAAAATGCTACTTTAATGGAACAATTATTAGTTTCATTGTCATAAAGAGCTGGTTGGGGAGCACCTTTTAAGTGCCTCCTCAAGTTTCAGTATCCCACTGAGAATTTCTGGAAACTTTATAAAAATATTGGTTTGGGTTCCTACAGAATTTTTTTACAGTTAAATCGGAACAAAATAGATAAAGGTTAAAAAAATTAAGTGAATAAGTTATGTTAGTACCTAAGCAAAAACAAAAATTGCGGGCATACTCAGGCAGTTTATATTTATTTATTTATTGTTGAGACAGAGTCTCCTTCTGTCACCCAGGCCAGAATACTGTGTTGTTAGCCTACCTCACAGCAACTTCAAACTCCTGGGCTCAAGTAATCCTCTTGCCTTAGCCTCCAGAGTAGCTGGGACTACTGCCACACGTTCCCCACACCCAGCTAATGTTTTGTATTTTTAGTTGCCCTGAGTTTTATTTATTTTTTTCTTTTTTTTTTTTTGACATGGATACAAAGATATATTAAATATGGTCTATCCATAAGTATCTCAGTTTCCGACAATAACTCTGCTTTGTGTTTTTTTTTAATTTCAGCTTATTATTATGGGGGTACAAAAGTTCAGGTTATATATATTGCCCATGTCCTGCCCATCTCCCTGAGTCAGAGCGTCAAGCGTGTCCATTCCCCAGACAGTGCGCATCGCACTCATCAAGTAGGTATACACCCATCCCCTTCCCCCACCCCCCACCTCTGTCAGATACCCAATTGGTGTTATTCTCAAATGTGCACTTAGGTGATGATCAGGGAAACCAATTTGCTGGTGAGTACATGTGGTGCTTGTTTTTCCATTCTTGGGATACTTCACTTAATAGAATGGGTTCCAACTCTCTCCAGGGGAACAAAAGGGATTCTATATCACCGTTATTTCTTATAGCTGAGTAATACTCCATGGTATACATATACCACATTTTACTAATCCAATCATGAATTGATGGGCATTTGGGTTGTCTCCACATCTTTGCAATTGTGAATTGTGCTGCTATAAACATTCGGGTGCAGGTGTCTTTTTCATAGAATGACTTTTGTTCTTTTGGGTAGATGCCCAATAATGGGATTGCTGGATCGAATGGTAGGTCTGCTTGAATCTGTTTATGGTATCTCCATATTGCTTTCCACAGGGGTTGCACTAGTTTTCAGTCCCACCAGCAGTGTATGAGTGTTCCTGTGTCTCTGCATCCATGCCAACATGTATTGTTTTGGGACTTTTTGATAAAGGCCATCCTCACTGGAGTTAAGTGATATCTCATTGTGGTTTTAATTTGCATTTCCCTGATGATTAGGGATGTTGAGCATCTTTTCATATGTTTGTTAGCCATTCTTATATCTTCTTTTGAAAAATTTCTATTCATGTCCTTTGCCCACTTTTTGATAGGGTTGTTCAATTTTTTCTTACTGATTTTCCTGAGTTCTAAATAGATTCTTGTTATCAGTCCTTTATCTGATGTGTAGTATGCGAAAATTTTTTCCCATTCTGTAGGTTGTCTGTTTACTCTGGTGACTGTCTATTTTTTTCTATGTTTAGTAGAGACAGGGTCTCACTCTTGTTCAGGCTGCTCTTGAACTCCTGACCTCAAGCGATCCTCACACCTTGGCCTCCCAGAGTGCTAGAATTACAGGCATGAGCCACCATGCTCTGTCCACAGGCAGTTTTTCTTTCTTTTTTCTTTTTTCTCTTTCCTTTTTATTTTTTCTTTTATCTTTCCCAAGCTCTTACAGACGAAAAATACAGTTTTTATTTTTAAAATGACCATAGTTTCATGTTCATGTGATGGTAAGAGAACTGAAATTTACTTTTTCTCCATCAATAACAAGATTGGTGATTGAATAGGAGATATTCTCATTCTTGGACATCTGCCTTGTAAAATGTGCTCTCATATAACTAAAGAAGTTGATTTGTTGTTAGGATTATTAGCCAAGCCTGTTAACTAAGATATCTGCCAAAACTGAGGCTTTTCAATGTAGAGTGGTTAGTTAAAAGCCTTCTTTTTGACACTAGAGAGAGAGATCAGTCGTAAATGAAGACCATTCCTATTTTGCAACAGTAAATACATATCTTCAACATGAAAGAGGATCATTCTGGGTTCTCTATAACTGAAGGTATGTGTTCACTCATTTAGATGTATGGTATCAGGTCATTATAATATAACTGCAAAAAAAAAAAAAAAGAATGACTAAACACATACCTGTCTTACTTATCCTATATATCTACACCTTCAGAATACTATTCCTATAAATTCTAGACCTCACTGGAACCTTAAGATGAAGATTCTGTATCCATAACCTGGTTCTTTTTGTGCAGCTTATATCACAGTCCTTTCATATATGTAGGTAGTCACAGGGCTTGGGAAGTCAATTTCTTCCCTGAATTTAATTCAATTCTATCTGCATGCCCCAATTCCAGGCCCTGCACTACTGCTGCTGCTTCTACTACTACTACTACTACTACAAAACCTATTATGATGAAAATCTCAACTAACCGAGAAGCTTGATAGGCAAAAATGGAAAAGCACAAAGGTTGCTTGGAGACCAGTGAATGGACCTCTCTAATTGTTCAGAAGCTTTAATTGCTAGCTGCATAATCTTGACTGAAGTTATTTTTCCTTCATGAGCTCTAATTTCCTGATTTATAAAATGTCCGTGGTTACCATCACTACCATCATCATCCCATCATAATTACCATTGTCTCTGTTGTTGTCATCGTCATCATCGTCATTGGTAAATCACGGAATTTTTACAAATTTAGAGAAAGAATATATATGTACAACATAAATTTATTGCCTAAAACATGGAAGGTTGGGTGGCTCCCTTTCCTTTATCTTGGGGAAAACCGGCCCCATTAAGACCATAGCTGAGAGCCTCAAAAATATGGCAGGAATCTTGGACAATATGCTAGGAATCTTGAGTTGTTCTTCAGGATGGGGAGAGGTATTTGAGTACTTTTGTGGTTATTACTGTTTGTTTTCTCCCCCCTTTTTTTTTTTTTTTTTTTGGAAAAGAAGCAAAAAAAAAATGTTTTTTTTTTTTTTAAAGAAATAGCACATAAAACATATTTCTGTTATCTTGTGTAAGACCCAGTGATCAGATTGAAAGCTGCTCCTGGCTTCAGGCACCTTTGATAAAGCTGTCTTTCCAGATCTGTCAGGAAGTGTCATTGGTGCTGGTTTCATCTGTAGCAGGGACAGATCTAAGTTCCGCCTGCCAGGGATTGAAATCACCTTTATTATCTGAGCTGTCCATCTGGTGAGTGTGTTGTATGTTTGCGTGTGCGTGTTTTCCCTTCCGTCTCTCCTAGGCCATTTCCAATACTGAAGGTGAAGTAGGAACTGATAATGGAATGACCTTGAGGCCAAAAAAATGTGGCGTGAGTAACGTTCAATAAAATGAACTATGACAGGTATTTCATAAAAGAGGTTTGTGAACAGATGACTTTTTACAAAGAAAATAAACTAACATTGCTTTGTTGTTCAGGTGCCAAAGTGATTTGCTTTTCTCTGCTCTAGCAGCTTCTGATTGACTTTTTCTTCTGTGAAAAATGAGGCAAGGAGAAAAAAAGATTGCTCTGTGTGGTTCATTCAATAAGAGGGCAAACGATTAATTGTTATTTTTCTCATTTTGCTGCTTCTATTAATGCTAATGGAGAGAACTTCAATTTGCTTAAGTTTCAGAAATTACAGCTGTCATAAAAAGAGTTAATATTTACTGAGCACTTATTATGTGCCAGTCACATTACCATTTTGCACACATTATCTAATTCACATGCTGACTCTGGGAGGAAACTGAGACAAAGGGATGTTCAACAATCTGACCAACATTAGTGGAATAAAGTTGAGACTCAAACTAAAGTCTCTCTGATAGCACAAAAATTGTGCTTTTAAATGTTACTTATTTTTTTTTATATCTTCACTGTTCCCTGACAAAGGTACCATGCCAGGTACTGGTAAAGAATATAAAAGTGAATAAGAGAGAGATTCTAACCCTAAGAAAATAAGCTGTCAAAGGAAAATTACAACAAATGCACAGGCATCAGAATGGTACAGTGTGGAGTGGGCAGAATGGGGACCATTGCAAACTGGAGGACATTTGCCAGTATAAAGACAGTTATCAATATGTAGATTAAACCACCTGGAAACATGAGGGAATGCAAACCCAAAGTATCTCTATTTTCTGATTTTTTTCAAGGGAAGCTAAAATACAGATTTTATGTAATCTTTCCCAACTTTCGAAGTAATTATATCTATAGATATAGATGTACTTATATCAAAGGACTATATGGGTCAAACTCTGGAGGCAGATTAAGTGATTGGACCTCTAGTAAACATACGTGGAATAGAGAAAAGATTATGTACTTGAAATTTGACTAGTCTGGACTTTATTCCCACACTACTGCTTATGGACAAACTCCTAGTGTCTCCAAGTTCCAGTTTCCCTGTCTGTAGAAAGTGTAGAGAGTATTACCAAACCTGTTGCATTTATGTAGATGATTAAATAAGATAAAATATGTAAAGCTGCTAATGTAAGTTTAGCACACAAATTAACCTTAATTTTTTTTCTCTTTTACTGGCCAATCCAGAGGAAGATAGGCCCATAAAAACATAGTACTATTTGGTTGGGAATATCTAGAATTGCTTGCAGAGAAAGTGGCATTTGAGATGGTCCCCAAAGGAGCAGTTTTATTTGAAAATGGAAGAAAAGTAATCCTTATGGAGAAAACAGTATGAGCAAAATCCAAGTGCTAAGATTATTTAGTGAGTTTACATCTCTTATTTGAATGATATACAGTTTGATTTAAGCTCTTGGCTAGGCATTAGACTTGAAGCATGTATTGTGGCCATATTATAGAAGACCTTAAGTGCCAGGTTATGGAATATAATCATAATTAAAAATGCAATGAAGGAGTACTGATATCTTTTTTTATAGTATGGAGCCAAATGATCAAATTGACCTTAGGGATATTAATCTTGCAGTACCATATGTAGTGGATATTAAGAAATAACAGCATTGGAAAGAACAGTCAGGAGATGACTCAATTGGTTCAGGATATGGTCAGTGAGCTACTTCTAAAGTTGGAAAAGTTACATAAAATCTGTATTTTATCACATAGTATTTGGTGGTAATTTATTTTCTTTTTATGTGTGTACATATACACATGCTAAATTTGCTATAAAAATACATCTAGTCACCTGGTGACATTATTACCAGGCCTTTGGAGACTTTTTACATAGTCCTAACAGGAAGCAACTCCTTCCAGATTCCATAAAAAAGCACATAAACCAGTGGCCCCCACAGGGCAATTTAAATCCTGCCTCAGTTCCCCGCTGCCCTCTGTTGATTAGGTTCAGGATATGGCCAGTGAGCTACAGTTGACGGAAATGGAGAAGGAAATGCATCTTGGTTGGTTGTTGAAGTTGCTGATTAGAGAAAGGATTAAGAAATAGAAAAACTAAATTTGACTTCAGACCTAGGAGGACATGGAAGTTAAGGAACTCTGGAACCCAGAAAGACTCAAATTTTTATTCTGTCATTTTCTGTCCATGTGATCTAGGGTAAAGTACACCATACTTTGAGTGCTAGTTTCTTCCTGAGCCAAATGAAAATAAAATATCTAGCTCCAGTGTTGTTTTGAGAATTCGATGAGGCCGTATGATTAACTAAGATAGTCCTATCACAGTATAGTCTCTCAATAAATGTTAATTTCCAGTTTCCTGCTTTATACTCAAAAGGGTGCTCCTTGGAGCAGGATATAGTTTTCTTCCCCTATCACCTTTGCCTCCACAGGGAAGCTCCCAGCTGTGCTCCGTTTGCCCTTTTGGAAATCAACAGAGGGCAGCAGGGAACTGAGGCAAGATTTAAACTAACTCCATCTCATCAAGGAATAGAAGCCTTGCTTTTTGAAATGACTAAGTTCAATGTCCCTTTAAAAGCACCCAGGACTGTGTATATAATTAATAATAAATTGGTTTAAAAAGTCACATTTTCCTGGGGCTTTAGAGAATGTCATAGAAAAGTATAGAGAAGTTCAAGAATCCAGAAATCCCCCCCAAAACTTAGACAGCAGAAGATTCCTATAACCTGTATAGCGCTCAAGTAGAAAATGAGCCTTATTTAAAGCTTGTTCTATGAGGTCCTATATTGTAGGCATAAGAATCCTGATTCTAAACTGTCCTTTGGGTAGCACTGGTTCATGTGCTTTTTTATAATATCTGGAAGGAATTGCTTTATGTCAGGACTACATAAAAAGTCTCCAAAGGCCTGATGATAATGTCACCAGGTGACTAGATGCATTTTATAGCAAGTTCGGTATGTGTATATGTACACACATAAAAAGAAAAGAAACACACTATCACCAAATACTGTGTGATATGTATCTTTACTCTCACCCTCCTCACAAAGGAGTTGGTGACTTCCATAGCCCAGAGTATCTAAGGGAAACGTTACTGTCTGGTGGTAGCTCAGAAGCCTTTCTTTTATTGCGCTGATTCTTGAAAGTCTCTGATCATTTACTACATTCTGCATCACCTCTCATTGGATTTTCTTTGACAAAGATGATAAACTGATTGCAAAAGTTCTGAATTTCTCTATCTACAGTTGCTTGAGCTTTGGACTTGAGAGTCAAAATCTTTGGTGGTTTTATTTATATAGTTCTGGCTGCTCCTGTGGCTTACTTGTTCTGACTTTTTGTGTA
Source organism: Lemur catta (assembly GCF_020740605.2). Lineage (NCBI taxonomy): Eukaryota > Metazoa > Chordata > Mammalia > Primates > Lemuridae > Lemur > Lemur catta. The sequence continues at coordinate 53,227,401 of NC_059134.1, forward strand.
ATACTTGGAGTCAAGGAGGATCCTCCTCTAGTATGTGCTCTGCAGAAAGCCTCCTGCCTCTTTCTGGAATAGATCTGTCTCTCTGCAGTAGTCTAGTTGACAGGAGGGATGTTGGCATGAGGGGAAAAGAGGTCTATGCCAAGTGCTACCTACAAAATGCTTTCCCATTGTAAATGAGTGAATGGCTCTCAGATTAGTTACAAGGTTAGTCTATCAGACATTCTCCCCCAAATACGCACTCAGGGATCTATTTCATGCCCAGTTAGGCATGGGTTTTACTATGATTCTGTATAGACTTTAGAACCCCTATTGGCTTAAAAGAAGCAGGCAAACAAAAAGTGGCTCATTTGTGATTGCCGAGTATCTGCCATGGGTCTGGCATATGGCTGCTGTCTCTCATCCATTCTCTTGCTTGCCAGTGAGGCCAGGCATGAAAAGAGCAGTCCTAGGAAAAGTTTTCATCTGATCAGACTTCCCTCTTGGAGGGCTGCTCTTCACATCTGTTCCTTTGGCCCGAGTCATTGGCAGTGACCAACAGATAGAAAATCTACTCATCCACATCAGGAGCCAAGAGGACAAGGAGAAAGCAGCCTTCCAAACAGAGCATAGAGCCAACTGGCAGGAGGCTTTGCATATCTACTTCAGGATGCAAGTTATACCTGGCAGGGTAGCTATACCCAGGGCCCTGCTAAAGCTGACATTTTTTCTTTTAAAATTACTCTTAAACTTTTGTACAGTGTTATGGAGGAGGCTACTTAAATAAAATGTTTCAGACAAACTTATGTTTGTGTTATTTATTATAAAGATAATAAAAGCTAACATTGTTAGATACTTAACATCTAACTGTGCTAAGCACTTCAATTATGGTATCCTGCTTAATCCTCGCAACAATGAGGGAGCTGCAACCATCATATTCATTTTATAGATGAGAAAATAGAGTTAAGAGGATAAATGACTTGCCCAAGTGTTTACTCTTAGACAATGTGTATGTTTTAAAATCTTTCCAACGTTCTAGTAAATGCTGAAAGAGCTGTGGAATGATGCAGGAAGCTGTGCATTAGTCAGAGAAGATGCTGGTTTGTCAATTTTACTGATGAGGACACGAAGGTTAAAAATATGTGAGTGAATGCCTTAGATTCCACTACTATGACATCTTAGAGCTGTATTTACACCAAGTCTTCTGATTTCAAGTGTGTTTTTCTGCTAGTACATCTGATGAAACTTTGAAAGTCTTTCTAAGATGAGAGGCTGACCAGGCAGCAGGCATTAAAACGGGAATGGGTTGATTTGGAGTCAGACTTACCTTTATGAACCTGGGTATCTTCACCTGAATAAACAAATAAATAAAACAGGAATGAAAATACATATCTTATGAAGATCTCATGAAGATTGGGGAAGGTTTATCAAAGTTCCTATCACTATTTGTGGTGTTTAATAGATACTCACAAAATTGGAGGCTTTTCTCATGATTAATTAAAGTGAAAAAGAAAGCTGAAAAAGCCAGAAATAATATAAAAGAACTATTAGTGACAAATCATTATTCTTTAATTTGTGCATTGATCGATATGTGAAATGGCAGTGGAATTTTTGCCATAGATCTGTCCCTCCCAGAGCCCATGTCTTTGTTGTGGAAGAATGGGGTAAATTTTTAGTAATACCTTTCTCTCTCATTGTAAGAAATCACAAGATGGGTTCTCAGGCAGACATGTTTTAACAAGTAGGGACCATTACTCAATGTATCACTCAAGATTAAGTATAGAAAATGGATGCTGCTGTAGATTTTTAAGCAATAATGGATTTAATATAGGGAACCAGGGGCTTATAATTTATGACATAGAAATAGAGTCTAACCTAGGTCTCTAAGAAAAACTCCCCCCAAAAAACAACTAATCCATGGGGGAACTACCCTCCCCCAGGCTACCTCTGGAGCTGGCCCATACCCAAGAACTTGCCAGGACTACTTCCATTGCAGACACCAAAAGTATGGAGAAAGTAAACCCATATATGCATACCAGGCAATGAGAAATAAGGTTCAAGAGGCGTTGGCCCCCATGTTGCCATTACTATTCCCAGCCACACACAAAGATGAGCATGAGGTGCTTCTGCAGAGAAACTTTATGTTCCCACATGTGCCTGCACAGACATAGCCAAAAGATAGAGGGAAAATGCTTTCTGTCCCACTTCTGTCTTTAGATTTCAGGCAAATGCATCCAATGGATAGAACCTACTTTACATGCAAAACCGTAGCTGTAAAGAAGTATAGAAAATGTAGATTCCGGCTTAGCTTTTAAAACTCTCCCAAGAAAAGAATTGGAAATGGAGAAGGAATGAACATCTACTAACTTAGGTGGATGGTGTTTTCCGGGACCTATGACTTGCTTATAATGTTCACATGGTGGAGTCACCATATGACCTTGGGAAAGTGATTTCATATAACTAAATTTCAGGTTCTTTATTCCTAATGAGGAATTAGAATCTAGAGCTGTTATTGTGAGGATAATATGAGATTACATATACATTTCCTAATATAGAGGTTGATATATCACATTTTCTCAGTAAATGATGTTTTTGTACAAAATGTAAAGTATATTGAGAATTTGCCACAATACATTACAGATAATATCTAGTAAAAAATTATGTATTGAAAGTATGAATTGCATTAATTTGGGGGGAAATACTATTTTCCAGGATTTGTCCCAAATATTTCACTTACCTTATTTTATTTAATCTTCTATGAGTTAGGGCCTATCATAATTTGGCTTAAGGAAAAGAACCATTCCTATGTGAAGAATACGGAAATCTCAGCCATTTCCTGAACACTGGAGACTTCTCAAAGCATTTTTAGATGACTCATATGGTTTATGAGCATGGGATTTTGAATAAGAAATGTTCAGATTGAATCTTGGGTGCTGCTGCTGTACCCACAAACTGCCCTGGGGGTAGATGGTATCCTGCCTTTGTTAGAAGTCGTGCGGCAGATGGGTTTCTATGGTGCTTACTCTAATTGAGTATTCACTTTGAGTCTATCAAACAATTGAAAGAATTTAGAGAAAGTAGGCAATTGTCAAATGTCAGGTAGACCTAAATAACCACAAAAATCTCCACCATGTCTATTCATGGGAGCTTCCAGCAGCCAGCCCATCTATCTACACTTTGCTTAATCTGTAAATTGGGACATTAATGAAGCCACTTACAGACTCATCTTCTAAGTCCTGGAACTTGGATGGACTGAAGTCCATTAGAAACACTGAATTGGTACGCTCAGTGTCGGGATTGAAGTACAGTAGTTCCCCGTTGTCTATGAGGGATAAGTTCCAAGATCCGTAGACCTCCAACATAGTCTGAAAGCTCAGATAGTCCCAAATGCTATATAGACTATGCGTTTTCAATCTGATAACTAGATGACTACTAAGTAACCAATGGGCAGGCAGTGTATACAGTGTGGAGATGCTGGACAAAGAGATGATTCATGTCCTGGGCTGCACAGAGTGAAACAGGGCACAATTTAAAATTTATGAATTTTTATTTTCCTGTGTTTTTTGTTTGTTTTTCTTTTTTTTTTTCAGAGATAGGGTCTCACTATGTTGCCCAGGCTGGACTGGAACTCCTGGGATCAGGTGATTCTCCTGCCTCAGCCTCACAAGTAGCTGGGACTACAGGTGGTATGTGCCAACTTGCCCAGCTGAATTATTTATTTTCTATTTAATATTTTCAGATGACTATTGACCGTGGGTAACTCAAACCGTGGATGAGGGGAGACTGCTATAGCTAACATCTAATATATCTCTTTAACATAAGAATATGTAAATTCATATTCACACTCGGCAAATTCCAATCCATACCCAGATGTCCACTTAATAGATAACCTAATTATGAATTTGTCCAATGTAGTTGAATTTTCTGCTCTGTCAGCTCAACATGAAATAGGAAACAGTGTAGAGAAAGCAATAACTTTGGTGTTATATGGACTTGAATTCAGTTCCTGCCTTAGGAACTTTCTTTTTTTTTTTAGAATATAATCAATCTATCAGTAGATCCTTTTTTTAAAACCACTGTATTGATGTATGATTGATGTCCAAAAGATGTACGTATTTAATGTATACAACTTGATAAGTTTGTAGGTACATATGTACCATGTAACCATCACCACAATCTATGCCATAAACATGTCCATCACCTCAGAGTTTTCTCCTGCCCTCTTTATTCATTATGGTTCTTACTTTTGTGATCAGAATACAACATAATGTCTATCCTCTTAGAAAATTTTAAGTAGACAATATCATTAACTATAAGCATTATGCTGTATAGTAGCTCTCTAGGACTTACTCATCTCGTATAACTGAAGCTGTGTACATTTAGATGAATACTTACCCATTTCTCCCCTACCCCAGACCCTTAGTAACCACCACCCTACTTTCTACTTCTACCAGTTTGACTATTTTAGATTCCTTATATAAGTGGGATCATGTAGTGTCTGTCCTTCTATGTCTGGCTTATTTCACTTTGAATAACGTCCTCCAGGTTCATCCACATTGTCACAAACCTTAGAATTTCCTTCTTTTTAAGGCTGAATAATATTCCATTGTATGTATATACTATATTTTTTTAATCTACTCATCTGTCAATGGACATTTAGGTTGCTTCTATGTCTTGGCTCTTGTGGTAATGCTATGATAATCATAGGCGTGCAAATATCTCTGAGATCTGATTTCAATTTGTTGGGTGTATATCTAGAAGTAGGATTGATAAATAACATAGTTTTGTTTTTAATTTTTTGAGGTACCTCTCTGCTAATTTCCACAGTGGTTGCACCAATTAATGTTACTACATTCAGTATTCCAGGGTTCCCTGTTCTCCATATCCTAGCCAACACTTGTTATATTTGGTTATTATTTTTCATAATAGCCATCCTAACAAGTGTGAAGCGATATCTTGTTATGGATTTGATTTGCATTTCCCTGATAAGTAGTGCTGTTGAACATTTTTTCATATACCTGTTGAACATTTGTATGTCTTCTTTGGAAAAGTGTCTATTCAAATCTTTTGATCATGTTTTAATCAGGTTTTTTTGTTTTGTTTTATTGTTCTTGGGTTGTCTGAGTTCCTTATATATTTTGGATATTAGCCCTTTATTAGACATGGTTTGTAAATATTTTCTCCCATTCCATATGTTGCTGTTTCATTTTGTATATTGTTTCCTTTACTGTGCAGAAACTTTTTAGTTTTTTAGTAATCCCTCTTGTCTGTTTTTGCTTTTGTTTCTTGTGCTTTTGGGGTCATTTCTAAAAAAATCATTGACATTTGACATTTAGATTATTAATGTCAAAAAGTTTTCCCCATGTTTTCTTCTACTAGTTTTATAGTTTTCAGGTTTTAAATTTAAGTCTTTAATCTACTTTAATTTTTGTATATAGTGTAAGATAAGGGTCCAATTTCATTGTTCTGCATACATGTATACATACATGTATACATATATACAGTTTTTCTAACACCATTTATTGAAAAGACTATACTTTCCTCATTGTGTGTTCTTGGCACTTTTGTTAAGGATCACTGGATTGTAAATGTGTGACTTATCTCTGAGCTCTCTATTCTTTTCTATTGGTCTATATGTTCTGTTTTTATGTCATTGCCATGCTATTTTGGTTACTGTAACTGTGTAACTGCATAGAATAGCTTTTTCATCCCTTTACTTACAGCCTATGTGTCCTTGAATCTAAAGTGAGCCTCTTGTAGATAGTACATAATTAGATATTTTTTACCTATTCAGCTACTATGTATTTTTTGATTTGGGATATTAACCCATTTACACTTAAAATTGTTATAGGTAGATAAGGTCTTACTACTGGCATTTTTAAAATTGTTTTCTGTGTATTATATTTTGTAGTTCTTATATTCTTCTCTTCCTCTCTTATTGTCTTTGAGATTTGATTTTGTAGTGATATACTTTTATTCTTTTCTCTTTATATTTTTTATATCTAGTATAGGTTTTGTCTGTGTGGTTATTAAGAGACATGCATAAAACATCTTATAGAGTCCACTTTAGTTGATATCAACTTAATTTCAATCACATATAAAAAGTACACTTTTACTTCCTCCTCCCATGCTTTATGTTATTGATGTCAGAATTTACTCTTTTTATATGTGAACACATTGACAAATTTTTGTGGTTATTCATATTCTTAATACTTTTGTCATTTAACATTTATATTAAAGTGATTAATGTAGTGTTATGTTATTCTGACATTTTTATATATATTTACCTTTACCAGTGAGATTTATATTTTCCTGTGCTTATTTGTTGTTATTTAGCATTCTTTTATTTCAACCTGAAGACCTCTCTTTGGCACTTCTTGTAAGGTAGATCACGTGGTTATAAACTCCCTTTGTTTCTGTTTGCTTGGGAAAGTTTTTAACTTTTCTTCATTTTTAAAGGACAGTGTTGCCAGGTATAATATTTTGGTTGGAAATTTTCCCCCCAGAAATTTGAATATATAATTCCACTCTCTCCTAGTCTACAAGGTTTCCTAGATGACAAGTCTGCTAATGGTCTTACTGCGGTTATCTTTTATGTGACAAGTCACTTTTCTCTTGCTGCTTTCAAAATTCTCTCTTTGAATTTGACTTTTGACAATTTCATTATAATGTGTCTTAGTACATGCCCTTTTAGGTTCAACATATTGTGATCCTTTGGGTTTCATGAATCTGGATATCCATTTCCCTCTCCAGATGTGGAACAGTTTCAGCCATTGTTTTGTTAAGTAAGTTTCTTTCCTTTTTCTCTTTATCTTCCTCTCCTTAAACTTTCATAGTACATAAATTGATTTGTTTGATGTTATCCCACAAGTCCTGTAGGTTCTTCTGTCTTTTTTATTTTTATTTCTTTGTTCTCCTCTGACTGGATAATTTCAAATGCCCTGTCATCGAGTTTGCTGCTTTTTCCTTCTACCTGAGACATTCTGCTGTTTAAGCTGTCTATTAAACTTTTCTTTTCAAACATTGTATTCTTCAGCTCCAAAATTTCTGTTTGGTGTTCTATTATAGTTTCTCTTTCTTGAACTTCTCATTTTGTTCATGTATTGTTTTGCTTATGTCATTTATTTTTCTATCTATGTTCTCTAGTAATCTACTGATCTTCTTTAAGATAAATTATTTTGAATTCTTTGTCAGGCAGTTTGTAGATCTAAATTTGTTTAGGATCAGCTCTTGGAGCTTTATTTTGTTCCTTTGGTGGTGTCATATTTCCCTGATTCTTTGTGATCTTTTTGGCCTTGCATTGGTGTCCGCATATTTGAAGAAGCAATCACCTCTTCTAGTCCTTGGAGATTACTTTTGGTAAGGAAAGCCCTTCACCAGTCAGCGAAGCAGGAGATTCTGTGTGGGGCAGCTGGTAGGGTACTCAGTTGGGTCCGCTGATGAGGTCCAAGTCTAGGTCATTGGCAGGGTCTGTAGGCTGGCTATTGAGATCTGTGTGCTTGTTATTGAAAGCCCCGGCCCCATTTGTTTTTGTTCTTAGCTAACCCTAGGTAATCTAGCCATTCAGATTTTCTTAGTGTTCTGGGTGAGGAACAAAAAACACAGGTGTCTCACGTAGGGCCCTGGAAGACTAGAGATGTTAGATACTCACTTTACTCTCTCTTTTCACCATTGGAGAATTCATGAGCCAAGGATTCTATCTTAGCACTGTGTTGTGCCATCTTGGGAAAGGGGTGATATGGGTAAACTCAAAAGGTTAGTTTTACTCTTTTATGTTTTTTGTTTCTGTGTTCTACTGGTATTGTCTCATCTCTCACTTGGATTCTGGAGCTCTCATAAAGTTATTCTTACTTGTGAGTGGCTGGTTAAACTGGTATTTCTGTGGGGAGAAGAAGGCTTGGAATTGCTATGTTGCCATGTTGCTTGTCATTCATTCTGCTTTAGCCACTTCTTATCTCTGTGATCTAACATTTTGAATCTTTAATGCTCAATGCAAAATGGGGATACATATCTCTTAGGCTGTTGTGAGGATTAGAGTTTTTAATCTATATAAAATGAGTATAATGATAATGAACATGTGGTTAATAATATTGCTGTTATTATTTTTGTCAATAAAATACTGCAGTTTATTGAAATTCCCTTGGCCTGTTTCAGTTAAAATTGTATTTATTCCATATTTAATTAGATTCCCAGGTACATGTCAGAAAATTCTGCTTCCAAGAGAATTTGAGTATATTTTTGTTTGGGAATGTTTAGTCTGGCAATGATGGGGAAAGAATGCTCAAATCAATTGGCATGTGCTATCCAGAATATAGTAGCTTCAATGAAAAGTTGAATTTACATTTTCCAGAAATAGTATTAAACAGGAAACAGCTTGCTATTTCATAGTGGCAAAATATCCTACTTCAGTGACATTTTAAAATAGAATGTGTAGTCCTGTTTGAGATGTATCACCCCCTTAATTAAGTCCCTCACCTCCATCCATGGACCAGTCAAACAAGAATTAACATGTTTATCGAGCTCTCTGACATACACAAACATGTATATAGAGGAAGTATGTTCTAGTGGAAAGAAGACAAGAATTAGAATCAAGACTTAGGGTTTATCTTGGGCTCTACATGACCTTGAAAAGTTTTTGAACCTCTTTGAGTCAGTATCTTTCCCTGTGAAATGGTAATAAAATAAAAACTGGTTCATAGATTTTCTGTGAGAATTAAAAATACGCCACTGTCTCTCAAAATTATGTGAGTTGTTGAAAGTATAGCCTCTGGGTTCAAACTGCCAGTGTTTGTTTCTAAACTTCACCATTGACCAACTGATTGACCTTGAGCAACCTACTGAACTTCCCTGTAGTTACTCCTCATATTAAAAAATGGGTAAGTTTTATGGCCCACAGGACAATAAAAGAATCATTTGGAGGGATAAATGAGATAATGCACATTAGGCACTTACAGAATTTACAAAGTAAGTGGACAGTAAATATTAAATATTATTATAATACTTATATTTGTTAAACTATAGAGCATTTGAGAACTATGAAATGCTTTGTTAGTTTCACCTTGGCCCTTTTCACATTATGCTAAATGATGACTAGCCTCCATGTCTGTCATCCTCCCTAAGAATCAAGTTCCTTGAGGACACAGGCCATGACACATTCATCTTTACCGTGCCAGTACCCAACAAGATAGCTTGCACAAAATAGAGACTCAGAAATGCTTAATAGAGGAATGAGTGATTCAGGGCTCACTTTAGGAAGAGTTCAGAGGAAGTGAACTACACACTCATTGCATTTTGACATTCATTGTTGATGGTCTCTGATACATCAATCTCTGTGTCACATACTATAAAAAGTATAAAGAATGAGTGCAACTCTATACTTGCCTTGAAAATTTCTATAGTCTAGTTCAAACTATCAAAGAAACAGATCTTTAAAATGTGAGAAATCTCAATGATATCTCAGGTTACTTTTCACACCTATTTTGGCCATTTTGAAGCTCATATATATGGCCCCAAACAATGCTTGCATTTTTTCATCCTTATAAAAGTAAACCAAGGCAGGGAGTCAAAAAAGTCATTGCTTTTCATCTCTGCTAGCCATATATTTTCTGTATAATTTTTGATATAAAAGTCAGCCTGCTCGGGATTAAATTCTCTATCTGTAAAATGATCTGTGATTTTACAACTTTAATGTTTATAAACTCTATTCTTCCAAATAAATTCACTTAAAAATCCCAGAATGGTTTTAAAATGTGCTTTGCTATGATGTATATTTAAGAAATAAATGTTATCTCCTAATTCAGGCATTCTTTACTAAAATCCCTCAATTGCTTCATGTACACTCAGAATAAAACCCAAGTTTATCTTGGCCTATAAATTGCTACATGATCTAACCCTTATTTCTCCCACTCTGCTTTCTATTCCAGCTACAATATCCTCCTTATTGTTCCCTCAAACCTCAAAAGCTCTGTCTAATTCTCTCTGCCTGGAAGGCTCTATCCCTAGATATCCACATGGCTCACGTTTCCCTTTGAGATCTTTGCTCAAATAACAGACATCTTAAGATTTTCTTCCGTGGCTACTTTATCTAAAATTGCTTGCCATTGTACCCTTTACATTGCTTTGTTTTTATTTATGAATCTTTTCTGTTCTGAATTTATTCATTCATCCATGCATGCATTTAACAAATCCTTGCTGAGCTTCTCCTAATCTGTGTCTTGTTTGAAGAGTGGTCCTGAGGATAAAATGACAAACAAATCAGACTCAGAAGCTGTCCTCAAAATTGACCTAGTAAGCAACACAAAAAAGGAAAAGGAATTATGATTCAGTAATCCGAGTGCTAAAATGAGGGGGAATAAGGAGTGCTACGGAGGCAAAAAGGGAGCCACATAATCTGACTGAAAGTTTGCAGAAGGCTTCCTGGACAGCAATGGCTAACCTGACCCTGAGGTTGGGCACAGATTACCTAGGTGAAGAGACATGGAAAGAAAACTTCCCAAGGCAGAAAGAAGACCAATTTAAAGACTCAGAGGAGAAAAGAGAACATTGGCTCTATTGAAGAACTGAAGGATGCTCAATGTGTGTTGAATGTTGTGTTTTAAGGGGGAAATAAGTAAGGCAAAGCAAGAGGTTTCTGACAGTTTGAGATGCAGGCAAACTGCAGGTCATGGACCGTATTAAGAAGTTTGACATTATTGCAGGGGCAATGGAAATCATTGATTTTTAAGAAGGGAAGTGAATTGATAAGATTTGCTTTTTTATATTAAGATACTTTTGGTTATAGGATGTTAAATGGACTGCATGGGGTAATCCTCCATTAAAACTCTACTGCAATAGTACAGGTGAGGAACAATGAAGACAAAGACTAGAAACAGTGGTGAGAACAGAGAGAATCAATAAGCCTGAGCGAAGGGGGCTCATGATGGCTGTTTAGCAATGTGGCATGAGAGAGAGACAGGAATCAAACATAGCATCAACAGTGTTGGTGGAGACCATGGGAGTCATTTAGTAAGGTATAGAAAACCAGAGCACAAATGAATTTGGGTAGAAAAATAATGAGTCCTGTTTTATGACTTGTGCAAGACCTTCAAACAGAGGTGGATTAAATACATCCAGTTTCTTTTACCAGTTATAAATTATTACTTTTTTATATTGATAATGTGCTTGCTTTGTGTCTTGAATAAGTCTTCCCCTGACTTGTATCATCAGTGTGTTGCGTATTTGGTAATTTTCTTTCTTTCAGGGATCTCTAGTAAATAATTAGGCTATCTTGGAATCTAGAACATTATAATTTAAAGAGACTCACGTATATTACACTAACAGAACATTTAACCTTGATGAGTTTCAAGGATCTAATGGAAAACAGAATAGAGCTAATTGGACTTGGAGCTAGAAAAAATGAATATAGGATGCCCTTTAGTCACATACTAGCACTATACTTAGGAGTAGTAGGATATGTACATAAAACCTGTCATGCATTGAAAGAGCCTTGATACCTAACATACAAGTAATTCAAGGAGCTATCACCATTTTGCATATCCCACTCTATTTCCCAGTAAACATATTCATTCTTATCGTTGTCTTTATCATCACTATAGCTAACAATTGTTGAGAAAATATGCCAAGAACTAAGGATCATTTTAGTAAATCCTCAAAATAATCTTATGAATTAGGTTCTGTATCATGCCAATTTTACAGATGGAAAATCTAAGTCTTGAAAAGTTTAAGTATACTGAATAAGTTAAGGATACTGTATAAAATAATAAGCAGTGATACCCAACTTTAAAACCAGGTCTGTCCATGTGATTTTGTATAAAAATTGTCATAGCTTGGGTAAATGTGATGCAAAGAAGCTATTGTAGCTAATAATGTGTACAACTTCACTGATTGCATAGCGTTTTCCATATATACTTAATCATTTAATTCTACCTGTGAAGCAGACATCTGTAAATTGGAAAGGAAACAGTGTCTACGTCAGAGGGTTGTTTTAAATAATAAATGAGTCTCTACATAAAAGGCCTTAGAGCATTACCTGACATAGTAAGTACCATGAGTTTGCTAGTTGATATTTATCATCATCATCATCATCCTTCTAAATTTTCATATGAACAAAGGAGACAAGCAAAGAAACTTGCTCTAAATCACACAAACGATGACGGTAGATTCAGGATTTGAACCTGTCCTAGATAATCCTAGGGTTAAATTGTCTTTACACAGAGCTTTCTTGTAAAGAATTTGCTTGCTGGGTGACACATAAATGTTTTACATTTGACAATCATCTCCAAATGATAAAATCCAAGTTTTATTATTATGCTTTTTTGCTTTATTGATGATCACTACATTACAGAGTTGTAAAATTGTATAAAATATATTTGGATATGTATCTGTTTTGCTATGTGCTTCAACTCCAATTAAGTGGTCTGTAACTCACCAAGTGATTTAAACCCACACTTAGCACACACTCACACAGTTAGTAAAAATGTCCATTTATGAACTTGAGATGCAATTTACAGTGAAAGTTCACAGAGCTCTGAGCTTTGTGGGAAAGGGCAGGCATCTGTCTTATAATAATGGAATTCACAACACAGTGGAGTACAGTTGTCATGCATCTGTTAAAGGCCAAAAATTTATTACAGCAAATTAGAAATTATAGACATTCTCTGTGGATAAACCAATCCCTCAATAATATGAAACATCACTAGGAGAAAACTGTTAGATAAAGAAGAATGATGGCAGATTACAGACAGTGATAGATCTTTGTGCTCATTCAATACTGAATATTGTTTGAGAATAATTGTATTACTTTGCTTTTTTTACTCAATAAATATTTCTTAGTGCTTGCTACATGCCACACAGTGTTCTATGTAATGAAGACACCCAACAGTCAGAGCCCTGGTCTTCATGGAGCTTACATCCTAGTGGTCACTAACCTACCTTATCATTTTGCCTGTTGTTGACATCCTTAAAATGGGAATAATACAATTAACTGCATGGAGCCTTTGGATAGTAACTAAGAATGAGCATGTGTAAGCCTGCATATATGCTTTTAAAGTCTTATACAAGTATAACATAGGTGTTTTCTTATCTGCAATAGGGAGAGAAACTTGTTTTCCCAAGCTACCTCATAGGTTAATAATTGGGTTAAAATATATACGTGACACCATTGCCACTAATTCTTTATATTTGGTAGATAATAAATTGCAGATGTTATGATAAATACTTTAGAATGTTTCATTTAAGTCTTACAAACTACCTATCAGTAGATGCTTGTCATCATTCCCATTTATTGGATGAGAAAACTACAGTTTAGAGGGTAAGTATCTGAGATCAGTGAGAGAGTCAGGCTTCGAACTCAGGGCTAATTCCATCTTGTGCTCTTGATCACTACATTACACTGACTTATGAAGAAACAAAACCATTTTAGGGCAAGTGATATTAATATAACTGCACAAAAGTGACACTATAATATTTAATCTTTATGGTAAGAGTTTTTAAAGCTGAGTGAGTACAGGAGATTGAGAACAAAAATACACTGAGATAGAAGTAAAAACCTTATCTGTCTGTAAATCCCTTTACTCTCCCTCGTTTATAATACAATTGTCCTAGATATTTTCACTACGTGCATTTAGAACCACATCCAACAGTGTTATAAATGGCTTCAGTCCTCAAATATGATTTAGAAAACTCAAGAAGGAAACCTATTTATATTTTTAATTATAGTGTTCTTTATTTATCCTTAATGTTTAGAAGTTTTCTTTTTTTTTTTCAGTTTATCATACTTTTGTTTTTCCAGAATATTGCAGGGGTACAAATGATTTGGTTACATATATCGCCTTTGCACCACTCTAGTCAGAGCTACAAGCCTGCCCAACACCCAGACATCACGCACCATACCCATTTGGTGTGAATTTACCTATCACCCCTCCCCACTCCCACCTGCCCAACCCCCTATGAATGTTACTTCCATATGTGCACATAAGTGCTGATTGATTAGTACCCATTTGATGGTAAGTACATGTGGTGCTTGTTTTTCCATTCTTGTGATACTTCACTTAAAAGAATGGGCTCCAGCTCCATCCAGGATAATACAAGAAGTTTTAGTTAATCATTTTTATGGCTGAGTAATACTCCATGGTATACATACACCCCATTTTATTAATCCACTCATGTATTGCTGGGCACCTAGGCTGTTTCCACATCTTTGCAATTGTAAATTGTGCTGTTATAAATATTCTAGTGCAGATGTCTTTTTTATAGAATGTCTTTTGTTCTTTTGGGTAGATGCCCAGTAATAGGATTGCTGGGTCAAATGGTAGTTCTGCTTGTAGCCCTTTGAGGTATCTCCATATTGCTTTCCACAGAGGTTGTATTAGTTTGCAGTCCCACCAGCAGTGTACGAGTGTTCCTGTCTCTCCACATCCACAACAACATTTATTGTTTTGGGACTTTTTGATAAAAGCCATTCTCACTAGAGTTAAGTGCTATCTTATTGTGGTTTTGATTTGCATTTCCCTGATGATTAGAGTTGTTGAACATTTTTTCATGTGTTTGTTGGCCATTAGTCTATCTTCTTTTGAGAAGTTTCTATTCATGTTCTTTGCCCACTTTTTAATGGGGTTGGTTTGATTTTTTTCTTGATTTTTCCTGAGTTCGATATAGATTCTAATTATCAGCCCTTTATCGGATATGTAGCATGTGACTATTTTCTCCAACTCTGTAGGTTGTCTGTTGGCTCTCATGATAGTTTCCTTGTCTGTGCAGAAGCTTTTTTATTTGATCAGGTCCCATTTGCTTGTTTTTGTTGTTGCTGTGATTGCCTTTGGGGTCTTCTTCATAAATTCTTTCTCTAGGCCAAGGTCTATAAGAGTTTTTCCAACATTTTCTTCTAGAATTCTTATGGTTTCATGCCTGAGGTTTAAGTCTGTTATCCACTGTGAGTTGAATTTTGTGAAAAATGAGAGGTGTGGATCTTGTTTCAGTATTCTACATGTGGCAAAAGTTTTCTTTCTATTTAGAGAACCTTGACTTAGGTCTCATACGACATACAAAAATTCATTCAAAATGGATCATAGATCTAAATGTGAAAAATAAAACTGTAAAAACTTATGGGAAAAAAAAAAAAAAACAGACGAAAATCCCTGAGGTCTATAGCTAGTCAAAGTAGTTTTTAGACTTGCCAACAAAATATGATCTATGAAAGGAAAAAATGATAAATTTGATTTCATCAAAATTAAAAAGCTTTACTCTGCAGAATATCCTGTTAAGAGGGTGAAATGACAACCTACATAGTAGGAGAAAATATTTGCAAACCACAGCCAAACATAGAAGTAGTTTTTAAAGCTATTACTAAAAACTCCCAAAATTTAAAAATAAAATAATACAATTAGAAAATGGGCAAAGTACATAAGAAAGATTTTAAGAAAGAAGATACACAGATGACATAAGTATATAAGATGTTCAATATCATTAGCCATTAGGAAAATGCAAATTAAATCATAATGAGATATTACTATATACCTAGCAGAGTGGCTAAAAGAAAAAAAAAAATAGTGACAACACCAAATTCTGAAGGGGATGTGAAGAATTAGATCAGTCATACATTTCTGATGGGAATGGGAAGTGTACTCAGGAAAACAATTTCACGATTTCTTTAGTGGAAAAAAAAAAACCCTAAATATGTATCTATACCATGACCCAGCAATTTCATTCCTAGAGATTTATCCCAGAGAAATAAAAACTTATATTCACACAAGAACCTGTTCATACAGCAACATTATTCCTAATAGCCAAAATCTGGAAGCAATCTGGATGTCCTTCTTTGGTAAATGGTTAAACAGACTATGGTACATCTATCCCCTGAAATACAGCTCACCAATTAAAAGAAACAAGATACATAATGTAAGACATATATGCATCAACTTGCATGAACCTCTAGAGAATTAGGCTGAGTGAAAATAACCAATCACACAAGGTCACACACGGTATGATTTTGTTTATATAGCATTCTTGAAATGGAAAACAATAGAAATATAGGACACATTAATATTAATGTTTCCCAGTGGTTAAGAAGGGACTGGCAGAAAGGATGCTGCTGTGGCTATAAAAGGGCCACTGTACGAGGGATCCTTGTGGTCAAGGAAATGTTCTGTATTTTGACTGTATCAATGCTGATATTGTGGCTGTGATATGGTATTACAGCAAGCGAGATGCTATCGTTAGGGAAAATGGATGAACGGTACAGAGATCTCTTAGAATTGTTTCTTACAACTGACTGTGAGTATATAATCATCTAGAAACAGAAGGTTGAATTTCGGAAAAATTACCCACCTCAAAGTTATGATTACAAAGATTAGTTTCTCCTGTAAAGTCACAGTACTAGGTGCACAGCTCTAAAAAATTATAAGCAATTTTTCTTTTCATTTAGTTTAATCAATAAATGGGCAAATGAAAAAACTAAGAATCTCCAGAAATATTTGCAAGATACATTTATTATTCAAATGGGGTTTTAGCAAGATAGGGGGCTTATAAGAGTTGGTAAATGCTGTTCAAAGAACTGAGTCAGTTATTCACATTTGTTTCCCTCTGTTTTACACCATTCCATCAATGAAACAGTCATTTATTGAGCAGCTATTACATGTCAGGCCATCTGTTATGATGTGACATAAGAAACAGTCTTACTATGGGGGAACTTATTAGTTTATCAAGGGTTGTGTGTGTGTGTGCATGTGGGGAGGTGAGGGATATGTGTGTTTTCAGGGCTTTGGCAACATCAGTGAGCACAATAGACAAAAATCCCCACCCCAGTGAAATTTTCATCAGTAACTATATTCACATCTTAATAGGAGAAATATACAGATAAAAAAATAAATTACAGCTTAGCAACAGATGCATGTACAAGGGAATACCAAGGAACAAGCTACCAACTCTGATATTGGAAGTTGGCCTGGACAGTATAGGTTCCTGAAGAAGGTGTCATCAGAGGCAGACTTTGAGGTATCTGTAGGTAACCCAGAAAAGGAACAGGCTTTGGGAGTAGAGCAAACAGCAAGTGCAAAGTCACAGTTATGTGAGGGAGTGTACAAAGTCAGAGCAGGTGATCAAAGACAGAGCCAGGAGGGATACCAACAGGAGAATTAAAGGAGAGGAGAGAAAAGCAAAGTAATAAACTGAATATTAGAGGGCCTTGAAGGTCAACTAAAAGAAGGCATTTTAAATTGATTTAGAAGGCAATGCAGAGCCAATGGAGCAAGTGTGGCAGGAATTGGGCAGCCACTATCAAAAAAGCTATCAAAATGTTCGGGCATGATTTGTTCTTAATAAACCTGTGGTACTCTCAGCCTGTGATTCCACTGTCCTCGGAACGGTCATAGATTTTGTTGGTTGGTAATTTTCCATTAGCTTCCTAATTACTGATGCACTCCAAGAGACATTCTCTTAGACAGATACCCACCTGATTATGAGAGGCTCTAGCTGATTTATGGTGTTTGTGAATGTCCTCTGCCTCTATTTCTGTCCCAGTGCATTAGGGACATTTTTTGAAAATCATAAGAAAAAATATTAGAAAAGTTGGCATTTCTACTAGGTTCATTTTGGAAACATTTTATTTTTTCTTTTGGGTTAGGTTTTGTATTCATTTCAGGCCCCAGTGTTCCATGCTTTTGTGGATGCCTTTCAGCAAAGTTTCCTGCATGTTTGAGAACCTCACCCTGTGCACATGTGTGTGTGTGTGTGTGTGTGTGTGTGTGTGTGTTTAAGTAGCTTGTTCCAAGGCCAGGCATGGTGGCTCACGCCTGTAATCCTGGCACTTTGGGAAGCCGAGATGGGAGGATCGCTTGAGGCTAAGAGTTGGAGACCAGCCTGAACAAGAGTGAGACCTGGTCTCTACTAAAAATAGAAAAGTTAGCTGGGCATGGTAGTACATTCCTGTAGTCCCAGATACTCAAGAGGCTGAATCAGGAGAATCGCTGGACTCCAGGAGTTTGAGGTTTCAGTGAGTTACGATGATGCCACTACACTCTAGCCTGGGTGACATGAGACCCTGTCTCAAGAAAAAAGAAAAAAAGTAGCTAGTTTCAAATTCTAACCTTTTTTCATAAACCACCATATTCTTCTGTCCATATATTATTCACAGGCAACTTTTGAGCACCAACTATGTGCTGGGTTCTGTATGATATGCTTGGATACCATAACAGAGAGTAAAGTCTTTATTTCCAAAAGGTCCACAGTTCTGTGAAAAGGGAGCCCAGGAAATATAGTATGTGCTATAATAGATATTTGTGCAACATGTTTTGTGAGCACAGACCTTGGCACTTTTCTAAGAAGGAGGGCATTAGGGAGATTGCTTTGGAGGAGGTGAAATAGCAGCATTTGCCAGATGATGAAGCAAGGGACGGACATTTCTCAGAATGTCCTGAATGTTCTGGCATGTTGGTGCAAAGGCAGAGAAGCCCAAGAGAGCTTTGTTGTTCAGAAATCCACAAGAAGAAGTATATGGTGAGATAGCTGAACTTGAGGGTAAGCTGGAAGCGATGAAAATAGGCTCAAGAGGGAGGTAAGGATGAAGTCCTCAAGGCAATTATATTTCCCTCTAAGGAGTTTGGACTCTATCCAAAAAGACATGAGGGATGACCCTGGCAGGAACTGGAAGATAGGGGAGTTGGGTGTTAGGGTAATCACTCCCGCACCTCCACCCTGCCACGGATCAACCTGTATTCTCCTATGCACACCTCTCATCAGCAACTAAAGCTGGATCTCCCAGAAGACAAGGCCTCAGTCTCTTCATACTCCAGTACCAAGTACTTTTTTTTTTTTAACCAAACCTCAGCTTCCTTCCCAATGAGAGACTTCTGAACTCCTGCTGATTGTAGAGCCTGGGAGATTCTGAGCTGCTGATTGATTTGATTTCATTCCACTGTAGTGCATATAATTTCATGCTTCCAAGTGAAAGAAATTTTCTGAAAATTCTCCAGTCTCCTCAAATTACTTAGCTTTATATATTTATTCCCAGCTTCATTGGACTCTAAATAACCCAGTTTGGGAGAAAATGCTTGGCATATGAAGCTCTGGTCATCAAGATTCAACAATTATTTTGATTAGCTCTCTCAGACTGTTAGAGGTTGTCCCGATGGAAAGAAAAAAATTAAAGCTGGGGCATATTATCAGACTAAAAAATACTTCTTTCTGGGAATGCCTATACATCCTTCTGCAAGGAAATAAGGGGATGATTCTTTGTAATAATAAAGAATAATACATTTTAGGAATAAAGTGGCAGAATGTCCCCAGGGCATGGTCCTTCTCTTGATTCGTAGATAGATAGATAGACAGACAGACTAGTTTTTCAATAAAGTAATACTTGTGTTAATAACATTTAAAAATAATTAAAACAGAATAAGGAAATACTTTACCAATTCATATTATTAATATTTTCAGGAAGATCCTTTAAGATATCTGTGTATATATAAATAATGTTATAGAATTTTGTGTAAGTAGGACCACTTTTGCATGCTGATTATTAAATAAACTTTGTTATTTTAGAATAGTTTTATATTTACTGAAAAAATGCAGATAGTGCAGAGAGTTCCTATACACCCCACACCTAGTTTCCATTATTATTAAAATCTTATTTTTAGTATGGTGCATTTTTCATAATAAATGAACCGATACTGATACATTATTATTAAACAAAGTCCATACTTTACCCAGATTAACTTAGTGTGAGAGTAAATTTCTTTGTCTACTTAATGTCCTTTTTCTCTTCCAGAATCTCATCCAGGATACATTGCGTTTACTCATCATGTTTCTTTAGGCTCCTCTTGGCTATGGCAGTTTATCAAACTTGAGAAACCTTGACAGTTTTGAGGAATATTTTGTAGCCTGTCCCTCAGTAAGCATTTGTCTGATATTTTCTCATGATTAGACTGAGGTTATGGGTTTGGAGGAAGAAGCACAGAGGTAAATTGCCATTTTCATCACATCACATCCACATATTATCTACATGACGTATCGCTGTTGATGCTAACCCGGATCGCCCAGGTGAAATAGCATTTGTAAAGTTTCTCTATTATAAAGTTACTCTCCCCTCTGCCCCTTTCATATTATACTCTTTGGAAGGAAGTTGTATACACAGCTCAAACTTCTAAGGAATGGGAAGTTTTGCTCCACCTCCTTTAGGGTAGAATATTTACGTAAATTTTTGGAAGTTCTTTGACATGAGACATGTGTTTCTTCTTCTTCATTAATTTCTTACTTATTATTAATAATAAGTATCAATATGGGCTTATGGAAATTTATTTTATATTCTAGATTATTATCCAAAACTACGCTATTTTTTTTCTGTTGCTCAGATTGTTCCAGCTTTGGCTCTTGAGAGTTCTTTCAGTTAGTTCCTGCGTTCTTCTAACTTACTCTACCTGTATGTGCGTGTGTTTGTATGTATGCATGCTGTATGTGCATGCATGATTGAGCACCTTCTTACTTTCTGGCTCTACAAGATGGTCCAGGTTCATTTTCTATATTTCCAGCCCAGTCCTAGAATTTCTTTGAAGAGTTCTGGTTTCTTTTATTGGAGAATAGTATCATAAACTATAATCTGAGCATTTGGTGTGCTTATTGCTACTGGAGTGCCATTGCTTCTAGGCTCTTCTAGCTAACAGAGAAGAATATGAATGTGTGTATTATTAACCTATGTATATACATATATATGTAAATATTTTTGTATATAACTATCTGTATTATCTATAATAAGTTAAACATGAGTTCACACTGATGCCTCCAACTCTGATTCATTGTCATACAGATCACTATAGACTCCTCCTTTTGCTTATCTGTAGCCCCCACTCTAAAATGAGAAACCTGGTTCCCACCATCTGCAATGCATTTATTTAAGTGTTCAATTCCAATAAACAAGTATATTTATTTCAGAACTGTCTTCGTGTGAAATAACTTTATCAACTAGAAACAATGCTTATGTACAACTTCACTTTGTTTTTATAATCTATTATTTCTTAAACAAAAAAAAGCATGCTGGAGATATCCTTTCAAGTCAATAAATAGAGGCCTATAAAATTATTCTAATGTACATGTATAGGCTATGTTGGGGTAGAATGTGTTACATAATATAGGTAATTGTTAAACTTTTGACATTTTTTCCTAGATAAGTTGATGTGATGGTTAATTTTAGGTATCAACTTGACTGGGTTAAGGAATACCTAGAGGACTACTTAAGGATTGTTTTGGATGTGTCTGTGTTTCTTCTGGTGTTTCCAGAAGAAATTGCGTGTGGGTCTGAATAGACTAAGTGAGTAAGATCTGCCATCAGTATGGGTGGGCACCATTCATTTGGCTTGGGACCTAGATAGGACAAGAACAGAGTAAAGGAAAATTTCAATACACACTTCTCCTCCTGCTTTTGGACATGAGGACCCCAGACTCTTTGGTCTTGGGACTCCAAGAATTATCTCAGCACCTTTTACCCCCAGGTTCTCATGCCTTTGACCATGGAGTGAAACTTACACCATTGGCTTCCCTGGTTCTGATACTTGAACTAAGCCATCCTATTGGCATCCCAGTGCCTCCAACTTTCAGACAGTCTGTCACAGTACTTCTCAGCCTCTATAACTGTATGATCCTATAAATGATCCCTAATCCCTAATAAATCCCCTCCTATCTATCTATCTATGTATCTCTCCCCTTTCCTATTGGTTTTGTCTCTCTGGAGAAGTCTGACTAATACAAGGAAAAAGACATTGTGAGAAGGATAGGGGTCTACTAAAATTTTTAAGATCAATCTAGTTGTTATATTTAGAATAAACTTAAGAAACCCAAAGGAAGAAGCCAGAATATGAGTAGTGGTCTACTGCCTCCAGCCAAGAGATGATGACAAGTTAGGCCAGGGTGGTAACAGTAAATTATTGATAAGTGCCCATATTTTAAAGATTAAGCCAAAGAATTTGTTGATGGATGGACTGTGTACTAGAGAAGTAGAAAAATCAAGGAGAGCTTTGACTTTAGCTACTGGAAAGATAAGGATGGGGGTTGCTGACATGTGGAAGCCTACAGGAGAGGCAGGGTGTTTTGTTTGGTTTTGATGGGAAGTGGTAATAATCTAGATGTAAGTTTGGGGCATGTTAATTTTAAGATATTATTTTCAACATTCAGGAAGAGATAACTGTTAACCAGTTGATGGCCACCAGGTAGAAGAGGTGAGGCCACAGTATTCAAACAATTTACTTTATTTACACTGACTAATAATACATCAGTAAGCCACTCAACAGGTCTTCAGAGCCAGAATGTTCTCCACATTTCAGGGTCAACAACTCAATTCCACCATTTTTCATCATAATATCATTTTCCCTTTATGTGAAATCCATCCCAGTTTCTTTCCAGACTGTCTTTCAAGGTGGACATGATGAGACCACGTGTTACTCAGAAGCACATCTTGTGATAGTATTATGATGAGGGGAAGCCCCATAACTGAGGCATCTGGGAATGGTACCAGTACAACTCAGCCTCATTAGGAAATGTGTTCATTTTGGTTGAATTCTTTTTCTTTTCTTGGCTCATCTAATTCTGTAAGATCTTCCGTTTTATTTTGTCTCTTTATCCCAATGTCACTGATTTTACAAATTCTTCTTTTATTAATTAACATGCAGATTTTGCTTCACATCTATTTTGCCTAAACCATCCTTGATATGTAAAGATATAGAGAATTTTTATTTCAATGATCTATTTAATATTTAGCATTATTAACTTTGTGCATGCCATTTGACCTCTCTGGCCTCAGGGTTCTCATTTGTAAGATAGGATTGATGGCAACACCCTGCCTAACTACTAAGAGTTCTAATGCAATTAATATTTTATTTTGATATTTTCAGATGACTTTTATATCTATCATCTGATTTTCACTAAAATTCTACATGGCAGATATAAATCTCCTACTTAAAAGTAAGGAAAAAATGACTCTGAGAGATTTGGAAACTTGTATAAGGCTATTCAGTTATTCAGTCAGCAAACATGTCTTCACGCACATTAATATACCAGGAGCTGTTCAAGGTGTCAGTGACAAAAAATAAGTAGCAAAGGTTCTCCCATTGTCATGTATACATATGGTAAAGAACACAGGTCCATGTGCAACAAATTCACATGCAATATGAAATGCATCTAGCAGTCCACTTAACAAGATTTTGTAAAGATTTAAGATACATGAAAAAGTCCTTGCATTGGTCAAGTAGGAAATATTCAATAAATGTCAACCACTGCAAGTGTCATCTGAGAAGGAACATTTGAGGTGACTACTACTTATGCCAATTATCATTTATAGAGTATCTACTATATTCTATCAATATTTTCAAACATTATTTTAGTTAGAATTTTTTAATTGTAAGCAGTAGGCACTGAGAATCTGGTTTAGGTAGGAAAGGGAAGAACTCATTATAAAGGATACAGAGCTATCTTATGAAACCAGCTCAAGGACAGGCAGGCAGCCAAGCTCACAGAAGAAGCAGGACCAGCAGAGGGGAACATCATAAGGAGCCCAGAGACTTTTCTCTACAATTCTGTCTCAGCATCTCTCTGCACATCTGTGTCATTGTTTTCTTTTTTGCATATTAACTTTCTTTGCTACTTGGTCCAAATTCTGGAAAATATCCACTCTTTGCCTCTCTAATTTTAGTTTAGGTTTTTCTTGATACTTTGGTTTATTCTACTGGTGTTGTTTGTGTGTGTTCATTTTGTTTTTTGTTTGTTTGTTATATCCCTCCCATTCAAAGATGAGTCCAGAATGAATTGACATATTGCGGGCTGAATTCCAAACTCCTGATGAATGGCTCCTGATTGGCCCAGTTTGGGATCTATTCTCAGTACACATACGGCTACTGACAATGTACCTCCATGAAAAGCTATCTCATAAAGAGAGAGGGAACAATTTTCAGAGGAGAAATAGGCATCATTGTGAACTATGCATGTACCTGAAAAGGGTGTATAGTATCTCCAGACCCCAAGACCTCTGCAAGATATAAGTATACGAATCACTTTCATTTCACAAATGTGGAAGATCAGAGTCTTGAATTAAGTCATTCAACAAATACTTTTTGAGTTCTGACTGTATATCAAGCAGAGAGCTAAGTTATGGTGAATGATAGTTTTACCTTACACAGATTGCTTTCTGTAAGAGATTACAGTCATCAGGTAAATTATTATATAGCAAATATTTAATTTCAGTTTTAAAAAGTGATACAAAGAAGTTCAGGGTCTATGAGAACACATCATGGTGGAATGGACCTATTCTAGAGGGGTTGTAGAGGCATGAGAATATTTCCCTACAGAAGTGAATATGAATTGAGCTCTAAAAGATAAGTAGAAACTAATTAATAGATGAGGGAATGGGTCAGGGAACTTTCTATATGAAGGTAACAGCATGTGAAGCTGGAAAAAGCAAGATGGCCAGTGTAGATAGTTTCCTAAAAAGGAGATGGAGGAATGATATATAATTAGCAGTTGAAGTAGGCAGGGACTAGATCATGCAAAAATATGAACAGTTTAAATAATTTGTTCTTTGTCTTAAGTGCAATGGAGAGCTACCTTTAAATTCTTTAAATTACAAGAGTAACATAGTCAAGTTTTGTGCTTTATAAAGTCACTTGGGCTATAGTGTAGGAAATGAATTAAAGTAGGATAAGAGTGGATATGGAGAAAATAAGTTAGAGATTATTTCAGTGGCTTAGAAAAAAAGAGAATGGGAGTGGGGATGAAGGGATGATGGAAATGAGTAATGAGGGGACAGAAGAACATAGGTCCTCTTCTCTATTCCAATTTGACTTTGTGGAAATAATTCATTATAACAGGCTAAGGAAAAACTACTCAGATACAGGAGCAATAGTTGAACTGGAACTTAAATCTATGTTGCCCAACTCCACTACCCCTGTAATATGCTGAAATAAAAAATAAATAAATAAATAAATTATTTTTTATGTGGCCTATGTGGCCAGGACATTTTTGAAATAATATTCACTTTATCATTTATTAACATTAGATGACATAGAGTTGGCAAAAAGGCAAATTATATGGCAGCACAATGTCTAATAATAGCAAATCGAGAAGGAAAGAAAACTTATCTCCTGGTACAGAAAATGTTGAATTCAAATTCAAAAGACAAAATGTTTTGCATTGCCTCAAAAGTCTCTTTTTGCTGCTTTCTTTACTTTATCATGAAACATTATGTATACACATATTCTTTATAAAAGAGATACTACTTTTTTTCCTACTCAAAGAGAACTTTCTTTTTGGCTTTTAAAAGAAAGGTACAGATGAAAGGCTAAGAAAAAAAAAATATTTGCCAACCTACAGAAAACCCAAGAACGGGCAGATGTGGAAGCACGCAGTATATCTTTTATTTTGCAGCAATAGCCAAGGTTTTCATCTCCACAGGGGTCTGTTCAGAAAATCTTCTGATCTTAAATGAAAGCTATCCCACTCCTGAACCCACTATCAAAGGAAAGCTGGCAAAGGTGGAACTGCACTCCCAAAAGACAAAGAAATGGAAATCCTGAATTTCCCAAATACTAACCCTTCCCTTAAAAAGAGGTGATAGGTATTGGTTACGTGGCCTTGGGCAAATTACTTAAACTCTTGGTATCTTAGTTTCCTCATCTATAAAAATGAAGACACAATTAGTATTTTCCTTATAGGGTTGTGTTAAACATATAATGGGCACCAAATAAATTGTTGAGCTGGGGAGAATATTATTTTTAAACTTCTGATTATTTCACAGCTCAAAAAATGATGGAGGGAAATAAGATATCTTAGAGATGAGCCCTTGTCTCTAAGATGAATTTATGGGTCACATATAACTCGCAGTCTATGTAATTCACTACACCCAACATGCCATAGCTCCAAGGAAAAAAAGATAATTGAGATGTGGTCACAAATCCCCCTCTTCCCATTCTCTCCTGACTCATTTCAATCAGATGTCCCTTTCCACCTTTTCATCAAAACAGATCCTGCCAGTGCTGCTGCTAACTGCAGTCATGATAAATCCGAAGTTCACTGCTTTGCCCTCATCCTCTTTCATCTGTTAGCAGCAGTTGACACAGGCCAGTACTGTCTCCTCCTTGACACATTCCCTTCGCTGATCTCCTAGTGCATCCTTCTCTCTGCTCCTCTTGTCCCTCATCTTCTTCACTGGCTCATCATCACTCCCTAGACCTCCAAAAGTGGGCGTGGTGTAGGGCTTATGGTTTTCAGATTTATTCTACTTTCTGTCCATGGCTACCCCTAGCTGATGTCATACAGTAACATGGTTTTAAATGTTACCTACAGCAGCATGTGGTTTTATATCTCTAGGTCAGGTCTCACATCTGCAGTCCACACATATGCATTCAACTGCTTATTTGACATCACCACGTCTACAATTGGCCAACTGATATGCATCTCAAAACTAAGGGTACCAGAGTTGAGCTTCATGTTCTCACCACCTCATAAACTGCCTTACTCCACAGTCTATCCCCTCTTAGAAAACATCAACTCTATCCTTTCAGTAGCTCATACAAATTCTTTGGAGTCATCCTCAATTCCCCGCTCTCATACTTCATATCTAATACATCAGTTAATCCTGGTATTTTTTTTTATAAAATATATCCACTTCTCACCAGCCTTACCTCTACTACTCTGGACCAGGCCAATATAATCTTTTGCCTTGAACAATGGAAGAGTCTCTTAACCTGTCTTCCTGCTTCCCACCTTGCCTCCTTCTTTCTATTCTCAACACAACACAACAATCCCTTGAGATGTAAATTTGATCATGGCATTGCTCTTCCCAGATTTCTGCAATGCCTGTCCATTTCACTTACAGATGTCTAAGGGCCTGTGAGGCACTCGGTGCTCCAGGATGTCTTACCCCTCTCTGTGTCCTCCTCATCTTTCCCTGCCCGTTCTGTTCCAGCCACACTGATCTCTTGGAGCTACCTCTGCCTCAAGGCTGAGTTCCTTCTGCTTGAATTTTCCCCAGGTCTTCATATGACTGAATTGCCACTTTGGCTTCAGACCTCAAAATCCCTCCGTAAGGCCTTCGCTAACCACACTACCTAAAACAATGCCTTCTCCTTAACCTGGCTTCCCCCTCCCTTATTTATTTTCTCCACAGTATGTTTTACCATTTCATGTACTGCATAGTCACAGTCATCAGTGTGTTTTCTTCCATAACTAGTATCTAAGCTCCATGAGGGCTGGGGCGTTGTCCATTACCTCCACCTGTAGCCAGTAGACCAGTGCCTGCCATACAATATTTGTTAGAAATACTGGTTAAGTAAATGAATGAATTAAGAATGTTGTTCATGTCTTATAGAACTCACAGGTTTTGTTCGGTAAGTTCAGCCAATATTTTTGAGCACCTCATCTTTGATCCAGGTTATTGGAGCTGGAGATGTCTAAATTAAAGAAACGCGCCTTATTACCTCTGGGAGCTGACAGCCTGGTAGATGAAATGGATAAGTGTTGGCCTAGGTGCTCCTCTCTCTAACACCACCATTCAAAATGCAGAGCCTAAGAAAGGGCTTGCTGTAGGTAGCTCATTTTATGAAGTAACCCAGGGAAGAGGAGTAGAGTACTGGGAAATGAAAGAGGGAGGGAGTGAAAGCTAAGAGGAGTGTGTGGTATTAAGCTGGTTGCCCTGTGGGCAAATGGAGCTCAAATCTACTCTGCCTTTCTGAGAAGGGATATAGAAAGTATCTCAGAATTATGGACTGAGAAGCAGAGGAAGGTACCATCCATCCACAACTCTCTGTCCCCTATTGGCTAAGGGTCACTCCATGGCATGTTAACCCCCTCATGCCTCTCAGGGTATGTATATGTGAGTGTTATGGGCATTACAGAAGCCCCTGGGGAAAGTGAGAGATACCCAGTACAGATGAGCAAGAGGCTGCTGGCTTACACCTGAGTGACACTGGGCCACGGCAATGGACTGGAGAGTGTCAGGTAAGATAAGGTGTATGTGACACAACAAGTAAGACAGGCGGCAATACAGGAGGGGCTGTTATAAGTGCTTAACATGAGTACAAATAAAATGTAACAGTAGAAAAAGACAAGAAGAAATTGATCACAACTTTGACCAGAAGGGAACCCTTTGGGGTGTTAGTATAATTTTAACAGGGCACTGAAAGATGGGTAGATGCGAAATTATGCTTTGAACTTGTTTTCAGGATATTTTTATGAGTAAGAAAAGGCATAGAGGTTAGTAACACATTCATTTCAGTCATTTCAATTTAATTCATCTGAAAAGCAAACAGCCACAGTTGGTCCTACATAGGGCCTGGGGCATAGCAGAGGCTTAAAAATGTTTGATGCGTGATTATAAACCACAATAAGGCACAAGCTGTGAAGGATAGGAAAGAAGAGTGAGAAGAAAAAGGAAGTCACCATTTTCATTACATTTACAGTCCAGATGGAGGAATAAAATTTTTAATTTATTTTTACAGATATGACACTTTTAAATAATTGTATAGTGCTTACAAATTCAATCTTTTTCTTCCCTACTGTCTGATTGCTTAAATATTCAGTACAGTTTAGGATGACTTTTCTGCAAAGTTATTATGGTATAACACTAAAGCAGGTTGTTTGTATGTGCCTTGTTTACCTGGTTTTAATAGATATATGCATCAAAGTCTGTCTTAGTTTGGGCTGCTATAACAAATTACTACACACTGGGTGACTTAAACAACAAACATTTATTTCTCATGGTTCTGGGGACTGGAAGTCCTCATATCAAGGTGCCGGCATGGCTGGGTTCTGAAGAGAGTTCTTCTCTCCCCTCTCCTAGTGTTGGCCTAGGTGCCCTTCTTCCCACCACATAGAGAAAGAGACCTTCTGTATCTTTCTATTTTTATAAGGAAATTAATTCCATCATGGGAGCTTCACCCTCATGACCTCATATAAACCTAATCACCTCCCAAAAGCCCTACGGCAAAGTATGATTACTTTCATGGTTAGGGCTTCAACATAGGGATTTGGGGATGAAGGCACACAAACATTTAGTCCATAGTAAAGTCTTTAACAATATTTTCCTGTATTCTTTGTCAGATTGCAAAGGTATAATCTAAACATAGGTTAAAGAAAGTAGTGGGTGCATTAGGTAATGAGAACGTGGTTATTGGTACTGTGATAGCAGAAAAGGGATTCTGGAGGTGGTGGCTTGTAAGCCTAGCTTACAAAGAAAAGTCAAATTAAGGTTGGAGGACCAGAGAACAGCATTACACAAGTGCCTGTGATGAGTCCCAGACACAGTGTTGGGCACTAATGATGCAAACATGAGTGAGCTATGCCCCCATCTTCAAGGAGTCTAACACACAGAGGGAGCATCTTGCTAACTGAGTAGCTGAGTAACGGGATTTAAAGGTTGGAGAAAGGATGAGTTGATATATTTTAACTCCAAAAAACTTGTTTTAAATTATTTTCTTAAAGTGTTTGGCCTGCTAATTTTGTAAAAGATATAGTAATAAAGAGCTATTGCACCTGTGTACAATTCTACCATATATTGAATTTGTAATACAAATAGGTTTGCTATGATAATATATATATATATATATATACATATATATATACACCATTTTTTATTCAAAATGTTTGTTTTCAGTATTATATATAACCATCATTATGGGTGGATGGGATGGATGGATAGCTAGATAGAGAGACAGATAGATGGAGTGCATTCTTCAGCTTCAAGACGCTTTCAGCCTAGTTGTAGCAGCAAATTACATATACTTACGTACACGTAGCTATCCTACATTATAGTAGTTCTCTGATAAAGAGATGCAGGGAAATTTGAGAGAAAATGCAGAAGCTAAAAATTCTGCTTTGAACTGTGGAAAATGGATTCAGGAAGTCTTCGAAGAGGAGTTGACTTTTGGGCTCTGTTTTCCAATGGCAGAAGTTCAATATTTGGAGAGTGGAGAAGGATATTTCAAGCAGAAGATAGCAGAATCAAAGGACAATGACAGATTTCAAGAATGATGTGTAGGCAATGGAGTGTTTAGAGGTGACTGCAGGATTCGGATCATGGCGGGGCGTGTGGGAAGACATTGGCAATGCCAGTTGGGGTGAGATGGTGGAGATCTAATCTCTACGTCAAGGAGCTTGGCCTTCACCTTGTTAGTTGTCAGTTTCCAATTCTCACAAGATGTTCTTCTAGAACAGGTTACAAAGACAAATATATAAATAACTTTTAGAGGTATGCATTACATGTTGGCTTATTAAACTGCTGAAAATTAAAGAAAAGAAGCTGTTTAACTTAGTTTAAATCCAGCATTTTTTAAAAGTCTCCAAAACGTACAAACATTTATTTTTCCCCTCTCAACATTCATTAGAATCTCATGGAACATCACTGTAGGGAATACTTTGGAATTGAAGTCTTTAAGCAAGGAACCAATGTGATGGATTTTGCCTTTTAAAATGTCACTCTGGCTACAGTGTGCAACATGGAGTGGAAGCCATTGATTTGGAAACAAGGAGATAAAATAAGAAGCTGTCGCTGTACTATTACTGGAGCAGATAAAATAGGAATTGGGTGCTGGTGACAGAAGTGGGTAGAGAAGGGAGGTATGAGCAAGCTTTCTTAGGAGATGGCTTATTGAGATCAGGTGACTTACAGGCTTTGCGGACCAGGGAAATAATCTTGTTACAACTCACATTCTGGTTTGTGGAACTAGGTGAATGGTGGGGCCATTCACAGAATGAGCAGCAGACATGGGAAGGATAGACAAATTCAGTTTGAGGTCTTTTGAGTTTAGGTACCTAAAAAGACATCTAGGACACAGAGAACCTCCCATCTCTCTGAAAAAAATTCCTTCTGTTGTCTCCTTCTGCCAGCCCCAGCAGTCTCAGTCTGCCTTACCTCCCTGTGAATTACTCTCTGCACTTCACTCTCCAGCTCACCTAAGCTCATGACCATTCTCCAAACATGTTGTGTACATTCACAGCTATGTGCATTGGCTTCCATTGCTCTATCATTCCAGAATGATGTTCCTGACTGTTTAAGTTAGAAATTATGTTTAGCTGATAGTAACAAACAACTAACTATGATAGCTTAAATATATGACAGTTTATTCTCTCACATTAAGACAAAAAGTCTGAATGATGGACAATCCAGAACTTTTTTGACCTCACACCAAATTTTCTATCTTTTTGTCCACAGTTCTTAGCAAGCAAATTCTAGCTTCAAGGACACAAAATGGCTGATGGAGCTCCAGCCATCACATCCACATTTCAGGCAAAAATACAAGACAGGCAAAAATAATTTATATATTTTCTAACTGTATCCTCTTAAGAAGCCACCACAATGTTCTAACTAACAATTCATCCTTATATCTCATTGGCTATACCTAAATGTAAGAAGGCTGGGAAATGTAATACATTACATTTTTTATAACTTTATATTGCTATCTAGGAAGGGGAAAAAAGTGGGAGGGAGTGTTTTCTTTTTAAAGGAAGAAAAAGAAAATATGTACAGAAGAGCAGTCTCTGTCACAATGATTTCCGTGTTTTGCAAGTCTGCTCAGGGTTGATCTAACTTTAAATCAATCGCTACTTCCTTAGGAAGAACATCTCTGAATTGCCCTCCTGGTGAAGCAGCTCTTTTCTTTGGGAGCCTGCACTCTGCCTCCTGCTCAGCACTTATTTGCTTCATGCTTGCCTTATCCTTTCTTGTACGTATGTCTCATTTCTTATAAATCCTTGGAAGCAAGATCCATTTTTTATTAGTCCTGTGTCTTCTTTTGACCTCTCTGAACCTCAGGGTCTGACACTACCTGTGGCCTCTTCTAAGAACTTAGAAGTTGGGTTGCACCCACAGTCAGACTTGAGGGTGCACAGATGGCTGAGCCCCACTCTCGGAGTTCCTGATTCAATAGGTCTTGGCACAGGGCCAGAGACTATGCTTTTCTAACGAGATTCACTGTGATACTGCTGCTGCTTATCCAGGTTGCACACTTAGAGAATCTCTGTTGAGGGATCGCCTGCAAAAGGCTTCTCTCTTATCAGATCCCAGGGTACTTTTTTAGTCCCAGGCTGGCCAGTCGTGCACCTATTTGTCTTGCCACAGTTCCCACAGTTTCTTCTTCTTTGCACCCTTACCTTTTTCCTATCAATAAAAACATCCCAAATAAGTTTACAGTTTGTCGGCTGAGTGAACCTTGCACAATAAATGAGAGATCGGGCTGATGAAAGTCAAAGACGTAGTGTGGACTCATCACAATACCCATCGTCTACCTAGCCTTGCCTTCTTCAAACTTTGCCACCGTGACCTTCGTGGTACGTCCCTTCTTGTCTGCCTTTCTGCTATATTTAAGAAGTCCCATGCCGCTGACTCCCCTGCCAGCCCAGCTGAGTGTTAATTCTCTTCTGGAAAATCATGCAGGTCCTGATAAAGGCCCCTCATTGCTGGAAGAGCTGCTAACCCCACACAAATCCTCCCAAGGATGTTTATGAAATATTTAAGTTGAACAAAAAGATTTTCTCCAGGCCAATAATTATTGTCATTAGCATTTAGATAAGTTGGCTGTTCCCTGCTCTGTATTATTCTGTGTTCCATTGTCACATAATGGAGTGAGCTAGGGAGGAATGAGGAATTTCAAACCAAATGGTCTTTGTTAGTAAAGCTGACTGTTTCATTTAGGAGGGTTTCTGTGTTCTGTGAAGCTAGTAGCATTAGCCACGTTCCTGCCCCCCTCGACTGCTTTTCTCTGCCGGAGCCCATGGTGACCCTGAACGTTTTTGCACCTCTCCCATTCCTGGCCAAAATAAGGTTCAGCCTTATTCTTCCCTGTAAGCAAGAACTGACTCATCTGGGGCTCCAAACCTATATGGTTTTCCTGTGTGGCTCCCTGACTCCTACCCCAGGTTCCATTTCTAGCCTGGAATCAGGGTTCCATTTCAGGCCTGGAATCAGGGACTCCAAAGTAAGGTCTGAGCACTCACTTTACTCTCAAAGATAGCGACTTGAATCTCTCAGATTTCTCAAACTCTAGTGCACAGGCCTGGATCTGTATTCCATGGCTACACCACTTAGCTTTTTTTTTTTAAACCCAGGCTTAGATAAAATTATGGCCAGTGTGTCCTTATCAGGAAGTCTAATCTGGTGATATACAATAAGCTTTAGAGTCAGACAAAATGAGTTCCAGTGTTATATACGTTAGGTGCAGGAGGTTGAGAAAATAGAGAATTGGATTCAGTCCTGCAGAGGAGAGACAGCCGTGCAGGGGAGTTAGCGGCTGGCTGGTGTTAAAGGAGCAGGCAAATTCTTAAAAAAATTGGGTGACTTGTGCAGCTCGTATGGGTTAGCACTTCACAGATGTGATGGGCATGCAGGTTTACCAGCCTGTGAGTGTAAAGGGCACCATCATTAACTTCGGTTGCCCACATTAGAATGGTTGAGCCCCACTGACTTCATTGCTTAACCACAAATTATTTTATCCCTATTGCATTTACATTTTTAATTATATTTTTTTGTATTTTCAAAGTATTCAAATCTATAAAAAATTAAAAAAGTGATACTTCATTGTTAATATGTTGATATATTTGCTTTAAATATTTTCTCTTTTCTCTCTGTATTTATCCCCCCCACATCAAACTTTTTTTTTTCCTGAACTATTTGAAATAAGTTTCAGAGCTCAGAATAAGATTAATACTCAGAAACCTTTACCGTCTACTGAAGTAAACCATTGGCTACTAAAATAAACCATTTTCATAACCTGACATGAAAACTTTCTCCTGGCCCATGGACTGTCCACTCTATGGGGAGAGGCTGACAGTAGCTTCCTGGAGCTTGGGCCCTGTGTCTCTAGGCCAGTCTGAGATCCCTACCACCTTTCTAAAAGCCAGGAGGCATTCACAGGTGTCTTGTCTGCATGGAGTAGAGGGCAATCATACAATTTGTCACCCACACGAGCATATTATTTTTCCTGATTTTTTAAAGTTTTATTTTTAAATGGCACATAGTAATTGTACATATTTATGGGGTACAGTGTGATGTTTTAATGCATTTATACATTGCATGATGATCAAATCAGAGTAATTAACATATCTGTCACCTCAAACATTTATCATTTCTTTGTGGTGAGAATATTCAAAATCCTCTCTTCTACCTATTTTTAAATGTACATTGTTATTAATGATAGGCATGCTACTGTGCAAAAGAACACCAGAACTTTTATTCTTCCTATCTAACTCTAACTTTGTACCCACTGACCAAACTTTTCCCCACCCCTATCCTCCCTACCCTCCCCATCCTCTGGCAACCACTACTTTACTCTCTACTTCTATAAGAATAAGTTCATTAGATAACATATATGTGTGAGGTCATGCAGTATTTGTTTTTCCATACTAGGCTTATTTCATTTAACATAACATCCTTTAGGCTCATCTGTATTATAGCAAAAACAGAATTTCATTCCTTTTTATGGCTGAATATATTAAATTGTGTATTTATACGACACGATTTCAATACATTTATCTGTTGATGAGCACTTAGGTTGATTTCCACTAAAAAATGGGAGTGCAGATACCTCTTCAAAATATTGATTTCATTTCCTTTGAATATATACTGAGCACTGGGATTGTTACATTACATGGTAGTTCCATTTTTAATTTGTTGAGAAACCTCTATACTTTTGTCCACAATGACTGTACTAATTTATATTCTCATCAACAGTGTTTAAGAGTTTCTATTTCTCCACATCCTCACCAGCATTTGTTGTGTTTTGTCTTTTTGATAATAACCATTCTAACTGGCATGAGATGATAGCTCATTGTGGTTTTAATTTGCATTTCCCTGATGATTAGTGATGTTGAGCATTTTTTCATATGCCTGTTGGGTATTTCTCTGTCTTCTGAGAAATTCTATTCAGATCTTTTGCCCATTTTAAAATCAGATTACTTGGTTTTTTGCTGTTGGGTTGAGTTCCTTATATATTCTGGATATTAACCCCTTGTCAGTTACAAAGTTTGCAAATATTTTCCTTCATTCTGTAGATTATATCTTCACTCTGCTGATTATTTTCTTTGCTGTGCTACATAAGTTTTTTATTTTGATGAAATTCAATTTGTCTATTTTTTACTTTGTTGCCTGTGCTTTTGAGGTCTTATCCTAAAAAATCATTACCCAGGCTAATGTTATAAAGCATTTCCCCTATGTTTTCTTCTAGTAGTTTTGTAGTTTTGGGTCTTACATTTAGGATATTAATCCATTTTGAATTGACTAATATATATGTAAGAGATAAGAGTCTAATTTAATTCTTCTGCATGTGAATATCCAGTTTTCCCAGCATGATTTATTGAAGAAACTGTCCCTTCTTCAATGTGTATTCGTGGTTCCTTTGTCAAAAATCAGCTGGCTGTAAATGCATGAATTTGTTTTTGAGTACTCTATTTTGCTCCATTGGTTTATGTCTTGTTTTTATGCCAGTACCATACTGTTTTGGTTATTATAGCTTTGTAGTACATTTTGAAGTGAGATAGTGGGATATCTCAACTTTTTTCTTTGTACTCTAAATTGCTTTGGCTATTTGGGGTCTTTTGTGGTTCCCTATGAATTTTAGGATTGTTTTTTTTCTATTTCTGTGAATAATTCATGGATTGCATTGAATCTGTTGATTGCTTTGGGTTATACGGATATTTTAACAATACTGATTCTTCCAATCTATGAACATGGGATATTTTTCCATTTATTTGTGTTCTTTTGAATTTCTTTCATCAATGTTTCATAATTTTCATTGAAGGAATCTTTCATTGCCTTGATAAAATTTATTCTAGGTATTTAAAAAAAGAAAAACTATTACAAATGAGATTGTTTTTCTGATTTTTTTCAGATAATTCACTGTTAGCACATAGAAACACTTTGTGTATTGATTTTGTATCCTGCAACTTTACTGAATTTTTTGATTAATTCTAATAGTTTTGGGTGAAGTCTATAGGATTTTTAAATATAAAATCATGTCATCTGCAAAGAGGGGTAATTTAACTTCCTCATTTCCAATTTGGATGCCCTTTATTTCTTTCTCTTATCTAAATAGTGTAGCTTGGACTTCCAGAACTATGTTGTATAGAAATGATAAAAGTGGGCCTTCTTATCTTTTTCCAAATCTTGAAGAGAAATCTTTTGACTTTTCCCCATTCACTGTTATATTAGCTAAGGGTTTCTCATATATGGACTTTACTATGTTGAGGTAAATTCCTTTTATACCTAATTTGTTGAGAGTTTTTATCATGAAGGAATGTTAAATTTTATCAAATACCTTTTCTACATCTAATGAAATGATCATAATGTTTTTATTCCTGATTGTATTAATGGGATGTATCACATTTCTTGATTTGCATATATGGGACCATTCTTGCATCCTGGGATTAATCCCATTTGATCATAGTGCATGACTATTTTACTGTGCTATTGAATTCGGTTTGCAAATATTTTTTGAGAATTTTTGCATCTAGGTTTAACAGGGATATTGGCCTATAGTTTTCTTTTTTGTTGTTGTTGTTGTGTTCTTGACTGGTTTGAGTACCAGGGTAATGCTGGCTTCATAGAATGAATTTGGAAAAACTGCCTCCACTTTAATTTTTTGGAATCGTTTGGGAAGAATGGTATTAGTTCTTCTTTAAATGTTTGGTAGTATTTCAGCAATAAAGCCATCAAGGCTTGGGGGTTTTTTGAGGAAAGACTTTTTATTACTAATTCAATATCATTAGTCGTAGTTTGTTCAGATTTTCTGTTTCTTCATGATTCAATCTTGTTAGGTCTCTAGGAATTTATTTATTTATTTAGGTTTTCCAATTTGTGGGCATACAGTTGATCATAAGAGTCTCTTATGATCCTTTGTATTTGTGTGGTGTCAATTGTAATGACTCCTTTTTTTATCTCTGATTTTATTTGGGTCTTTTCTCTCTCACTTTGTTTAGCCTAGCTACAGGTTTGTTGATTTTGTTTACCTTTCCAAAACCAACTCTTCATTTCATTGATCTTTTGTTTTTTCATCTCTATTTCATTTATTTCTGCCATGATCTTTATTATTTTTTCTTTCTACCAATTTGGTTTTTGATTTGTTGTCATTTCTCTAGTTCCTTGAGGTGCCTCATTAGACTGTTTATTTGAAATATTTTTACTTTTTTATGTAGGCATCTGTTGTTATAAATATTTGCTGTATCTCATAGGGTTGATATTTTGTGTTTCCCTTTTTATTTTTTAATTTCCTTTTTATTTGTTTTTATTGACCCATTGGTTTTTCCAGGAGCACATTTTTTAATTTCCATGTATTTTTTCAGTTTTAAAAGTTGTTCCTATTATTGGTTTCTAGTTTTAGTTTCTAACATCATTTTGATTTAGTTTTCTTGTTTGGTTTTTAGTATTATTTCATTGTGGTCAGAAAAGATACTTGATATAATTTTTGTTTTGTTTTAATTTGTTAAGACATGTTTTGTGGTCTAACATACAGTCTGTTCTGGGGACTGTTTTATATACTGCTGAAAAGAATTTCTATTCTGCAGCTGTTGGATGAAATTTTTTGTAAATATTTATTAAGTTCATTTGATCTAGTGTGTAATATAACTCTAATATTTCTTTAATGATTTTCTGTCTGGATGATCTGTCCAATGCTGACTGTGGGATGTTGAAATCTCCTACTATTATTATATTGCAGTCTATTTCTCACTTTAGGTCTATTAATATTTGTTTTATATATTTAGGTGTTCCAACATTAGGTGCATATACATTTATAATTCTTATAGCCTCTTGCTGTATTGACACCTTTATCATTATATTGTGATCTCTTTTTCTCTTTTTATAGTTTTTGGCTTAAAATCTATTTTATCTGATATAAGTATAGCTACACCTTCTCATTTTTGGTTTGCATTTGTATGGAATGTTTTCATTAATCTCTTCACTTTCAGTGTATGCATATCCTTACAGGTTAAGTGAGTTTCTTGTAGGTAGGATATAGTTAGGTCTTTTTATAAAAATCCATTTAGTCATTCTGTCTTTTAATTCAGGAATTTAATCCATTTATATTCAAGGCAATTATTGACAAGTAAGGACTTACTACTGCCATTTTTTACTTGTTTTCTAGTTATTTTATAGATTCTTTCTTTCTTTCTCTCTTACTGCATTCTTTTGTGGTTAAGTGATTTTCTATAGTAGTACATTTTGATTCCTTTTCACTTTTAGTGTATTATCATAGATTTTTCATTTGTGGCTACTGTGAGACTTACAAAAACATAGTTATAACAAGTTATTTTAAACTAATAACAATTTAACTTTGCAAAGAAAAAAATAATTAAAATAACTGTATACTTTAACTCCATTTTCCCTCTACATTTTGGATTGATGTCAGAATTCACATATTCTTATATTACTTATCTTTTAACAAATTAATGTAGTTATTATTTTTAATAGTTTTGTCCTTTATTTTTCATACTAAAGATATTAGTGGTTTATATGCCACAATTATAGTATTAAAGCATTCTAAATTTGTCTGTATATTTACTTTTACCAATGAGTTTTATACCTTTAGATGGTTTCTTGTTACATGCTTTTTTTTTTCATTTTGAAGAACTCCCTTTAGAATTTCTTCCAGAGGTCTGGTGATGATTAATTCCCTCAGCTTCTGTTTCTCTGGGAAAGCTTTTAATTCTCCTTTATTTCTGAAGAATAGTTTTTTTGAGTACATTATTCTTTTTTGGCATTTTTTTTCCTTCAGCACTCTGCATATATCATCCTACTCCCTCATGGCCTGCAAGGTTTCTGTTGAGAACACCACTGTCAGGTATATTGGAATTTTCTGGTACGTTATCTGTTTCTATTCTATTTCTACTTTCAAAATCCTCTTTTTGTTTTTAAATTTAAGAATTTAGTTATAATATGTCAGGGTAGTCTTATCTGAGTTGAATTGCATTGGTGACTTTTGACTTTCTACCACTGGATTTTTATATATTTTCCAGGTTTAGAAAGTTTTCTCTTATTATTTCTTTGAATAATTCTTCTACCCCCTTGTCTTGCTCTACTGTCTCTTCAATTCCAGTGATTCAAAAATTTTCTCTTTTGATGCTATCCCATAGATTCTGTATGCTTTCTTTGTTCATCTTAATTTATTTTTTTCTCTTCTCACTGTGCATTTTCAAATAAATTGCCTTTTAACTCACTGATTTTTTTCTTCTACTTGGTCAATTCCACTGGTGATGCTCTCTATTGCATTTTTTACTTCATTCATTATATTTTTCAGCATCAAAAGTTTGTGATTTTTATTTATTTTATTTTTTGATCATTGAAAACTCATTAAAAAGTAGTTATAAATAATGGCAGTATAAACATAGTAAAACCTATATAAGCATATACAGACATACACCAATGAACACAAGCTATATTCTTCTTAGAAATTCCATGCATTATTAATTAATTGTGAAGATGTTTAAAATATAAACATGTTTCTTTTAAAATTACAATTGTAGGATATTTCAGAATTTAAAAAAGGAACAAATAAAATCCACAGCACCAAAAAATACCAGATATTTCCAAATATAATTAAAAGTTTATGATTTTTAAAATTACTATAATCTCTTTGTTACATTTTTCTGATAAATTTTTAAAGTGTTTCCTTGTGTTTTTTCGAAGTTCACTGAGCTTCCTTAACCCAGCTATTTTGAATTTCTTGTCTGATAGATCACACATCTCCATCTCTTTAGGCTCTATCACTGGAGGC
Organism: Lemur catta; assembly: GCF_020740605.2. Classification (NCBI taxonomy): domain Eukaryota; kingdom Metazoa; phylum Chordata; class Mammalia; order Primates; family Lemuridae; genus Lemur; species Lemur catta. The sequence continues at coordinate 53,267,099 of NC_059134.1, forward strand.
TTGTTCTTTTGATTAAGTAATAATTTTATAATTGTTCTTGATATTTATGAATGTACATCAAGGCCTGCACACTTAATAATTAGGTATTTATTACAGTCTTTGCAATATGGCTTTGTTTGTGTGTGTTCTTCTTCAGTGGGTCCGTCCAAAAATCTGAGTAGACTAGCTGTTGTCAGAACTTGGGATCACTGTGGCCATTTTGGAACTAGACAGCATCCTAAGCCCAGGTTCAATACAGTTTCTCCAGGGCTCTGAGGCTGGCACACTACCCCAGCCTGAAGGTAGTAATACTTAAGGAAGACCCAAGGAGGGTACCTGGGCTGCATGGGAAAGCTGACCAGGGTCTTGAGTCTAGAAATCTTTACGATACTTTTAAAAGTGCAATTGGGTTCTCCTAAAATGATGATGCAGTAGGCATTAAGAGAAATTGACCCTGGTTAATCAGGGAGTATGGTCATTCTCAGGTCACAGCACTTTTTGTGGCCACAAGGCTGTAAGATTGAGCACAAGAAAGTATGCTTGCTCTGTCATTTATTAGTTTGTGCCCCTGGCCGTGTCACCCACTCAGGCCTAATTTCCCTGCGTGGCTGCAATATTACAAACAAAACAAAGCAAAAACATGCTTGGTAAAGTGTTCTGAACACAGTAAAATGCTAAACAAATGTTAAAGAGGGTTTTCCAAGCCGATTCATACATTAATCAACAAAGCATCCTGATTCTATCTTTTTTAGTTTAATACATTTTTAGTTTAATACATGTCAAGCACAGTGACCAGGCCTCTGCCATTTTTATGAAAATTTCCTGCCCTTTTTTACATTTTCACTTTTCTCATGTCATTTCCTTATCTAGAATGTCCTCACACATACCATTGCTTCAAAAATCTGTGTTTGTGACATCCTGTTGAAATATCACCTCCTCTAGGAAGCCTACTTGATTTTCTTTCACAGAGAAAAAGACTTTTCCTACACCAGACACCCATGGAACCAATTTTTTTCCTGTCCTCTTGCACCACCTGATTATGGGAGTTTTTTCTCCATGAGGTATCTTTCCAATGAAACTAAATAGTACTTGAGAGGGATAACCGCATCTTTTTTGTCTCTCACTATCTTCAGCCCTGCACCTGTACCACTGAAGTGCAAATACCAAGATTGTTGATGTTTGTCAATTATCATTTAGCATTAAGTAAGAGAAACCAAGCTCAAAATGCTTTAAATCATAAGGAAATTCATTATCTCACATAAGCAGAAGCAGACAGTAAGGGGGCTGGTCCTAGTATAGGTCCACCAGGGCCCCTGCTTTGTCCTCCAGGGCCAGCTTTTCCACTGAAGGCCTCAGAGGTTGCCAACAGCATCTGGGACAAATATTTTCTTATTTAATTTAGCACACACACACAGAGGAAACTTCCCTCCTAATCAAGGTTTATAGTCTTTTCCTTCAATCAAATTGGGCCATTTTAGCTGAACTGTACATGTATGAGCCAATAGCAGTTGCCAGTAGAATATCAGGGTTTTGAAAGATTGGGGGTCAAATTACCACGGTTGATCTAATCAATAGAACTTCCTGCAAGGAGGAAACACTTTATTCTGCAATGGCCAATACAGCAGCCACTGGCCAGATGTGACCATTATGCATTGGAAACCTGAAGGAGCAACTGAGGAAAATGAAAGTTTTATTTTACTTAATTTTAATTAATTTAAATTTTATAGCACATATGACTGTTACATTATACAGAACAGTAGAGTGAGCAATATGCAGGCTGGAGCTAGAGATAGGGTCAGATTCCCTTGAGCTACATGGGCTGTGGGACAGAGGAGAGAAGGGAGCAAAATTTGGGTCCTTCCTTAAGAGGAAGAGTTGGACGGGTAGATCTTCTATACCCTTGCTGCTTAAGGTGTGGTGCACAGACCACAGCATAGGTATCACCTGGTAGCTTGTTAGAAAAGCAGAAGCTTATGGCCTATATCAAACAAACTGAATCATAATCTATAATTGAACAAGATCCTCAGCTGCTTAACCCATGGTTTGGCTAAGAGGCTTGTTGTCTGAGGGACCTGGATTCCCAACTTGTCTCTACCATTAAGCAAACTATAAGTTAATTAGGCAACTTCAGCTCTCTAAGTCCTAGTTTTCCCACCTCTAAGAATGGTGTAATAAACCTTGCCTCATACGGTTATTGTGATTTTTAAATGAAATACTGTGCATGAAATGCTTAGCACAGCACAGAGTTTTTAATATATGGTCATTATATCATGGTTTTTCTGGCCTCCCCTCTAGGATAGAGAATGTCTTATGCATGGAGTATTCCCTAAACCTGGCCAAGGCTCTACACATAATAGGTGTTAAATAATGTGTGTTGAAATAATAGACAGAGTAAATGACTGAGTGAATGAATGATTAGGTTTTCCAGTGCCCCATAAATTACAGGTGAGTCAAGAAACATAATAAATTATCTTAATGAATAAATACAATTATTTCACAACTAGCATTAGACCAATATTTGATTTTTAATTTTGATTTAAATAATTTTGTATCTTGATTCCCTTGCTTAGAACTTCTTTCTTAAAGGGGAAATAAGAAAGGTACATCTTTTCTTTCATAAGGTCTTTCCAATTATCAGACTCTTACTTTGCAGGGCATTGAAAATTTCCTCTACATGCATGTCCTTACACCAGCTATCTTTGGAAGCATTTGGAAAAGGAAAAGGAACACTCAAGTATCTACACTATAAATTAGGCACTTAGCCTAATGGCACTGCTGATGGAAGCCCTCACATTCCCGTCTTGAGTATTTACTTAAGTTTTCAGACATTTTGCATCAGCTTCCCAAGTAGACCCTGATCTTCCCAGTTCTCTGCACCCAGGCTTGCGGCTCTCCCTGCACTTCCTTTGTTCCCCTCTTTTAGATAGATGACACCCCACTTTGAAGTTATGCACCTTGTACATTCTTGTTAAGCCCAGTAAGCTGAGAACTGCAGTGGGGAAGGAAAACAGATCCTACCTCAGATGCCTGGAGTTGCCAACAGGCTTTACCAGTGACCTGGGATATGATTTTGGGTGACTAACAGTGTCTCTGACCCTCTATTTCCTTATCTGTATAAGAAACCAAAACAAATGAATTATATAAAAAAAATTTAGATTTAACAATGTGTAAAATTTAAAGCATTATAGAAATGTGAAACATTATCTGTTTGTTTCTCTTTTTTTTTTTTTTTTTTTTTTGAGATAAGGTCTCTCTCTGTCACAGGGGCTAAAGTGCAGAGGTGTCATCTTAGCTCACTTAAACCGCAAACTCCCGGGCTTAAGAAATCCTCCTGCCTCAGTCTCCCAAGTAGCTGGGACTATAGGTGCACACCACCACGCCTGGCTAATTTTTTTTATTTTTATTTTTTATTTTTTGTAGAGATTGGGTCTTGCTCTTGCTCAGGCTGGTCTGTAACTCCTGAGCTCAAGTGATCCTCCCATCTCAGCCTCCCAGAGTGCTAGGATTACAGGCATGAGCCACTGCACCCAGCCGTGTTTTTATACTTTTTTTGTTCTTCATCTTTCATTTATTTATTCACACATGTTTATTATCCATCTACTATGAAGGAGATGCTATATAATGTACCAGGCTTGGAGATATGACCAAATATGCAGTCCTTGACCTCAGTGACAATCTAAAGGGAGATGTAGAAGACTGTGAGCACAAAGAGACCCCCTAGGGCCACTTGAGGAAGTCAGGAAATGCTTTCTAACAGAAGGGTGCCTGAGGTGACTCTTAAGGGATGAGTAAAAATTAGCAAGACAAATAAAGATGGAATGATTCTAGATAGAAGGAAGAATGGTATGTTCCCTACAAATATTACTTTTATTTTGCTTTGTTTAAAGAGATACATAAAGCTTTTTACTTACTTTACATGAAAAACAGCAAGTATAGACTTTTAATCCCAGAAAGGATTTTTGTCCATAGTACGGCCTCCTTAGTTCACTTGACAACTGACTGCAGTGAAATTCAGAAAAGTTCACTAGTATCCCCAAGGTCAGACAGGTTGTTAGCAGTAAAACTGGTCTACCAATGCTCTATCTAGTTCTTTTGCTGATATAACTCTGCCTCCTTGACCCAGGGGCCAAATGACGATTTAATATCTCTAGTAGCATACTCTTGTGTCAGCACCAAACACAAATGTACAACCAATACTCCTCAGCTGGATATAAGTCATTTGTCAATAGAATCTGTGTAATGGATGTTTGCTAGGAAGAAGAATTTTAAAAATTAGATCTGGGAGTGCTTGGCATAGTCTCACCTGGCACCCACACTCATTTAGACTCCCAGAACACTTAGGCTTAAGGAAAGCTTAATTAAAATCAAGTCAATGGAGCACTTTCTGGAAAACTAACAATACAACACAAATAAATTAGGTATTTTCTTTTTTTCTCTTTTTTTTTGACATTCTGTCACTCTCAATCCAACCTTTGATTCATCTATGCCATATATTATATATACACACATATGTGTATATAAATATATATATATATTTAATTGCCAAGCTTTCTTCATTTATTGGTTGTGTATAGGCCGACTAAAATGTTTAATATTTTGAAAAGCTTAAACTTTGGCATGAATATTATGATATGCTGTGATTAATAGAAGATGGTAGGGTGAAATGACTACTAAACTTGAAATTGAAAACCTAGGTCTGTGTCTTTATGCTAGAGAAAGCAAATTGTGTCTGGTAATGAGGTAAAAGTACCCAGTGTGGTGTTGAGCCCATAGCAGTGGATCTATACCTGCTAATTTTCTACATTTGTTGCCAAGACCTCCCTCTTAGCCTCACTTTCCTCATCAGTAAAATAATGAGGAATGTTCCTTCTACTTACCAAGGAAGTATATAAAACTCATGATCTAGTGTATGTTTTGAAATATGGTTTCAAAATTCAGGAGCCAATGGCATCAACTGCCATTTGGATTGGGATAAGGGTGGGACAGAGCATCATGAACTATTTTTGATTCAGAGCCAAGAAAGGTCTTTCCAAGGAAGTAATGTTTGAGCAGACTTATTTATAGAAGAATCTAGCCAGGTAAAGGATTGAACATAGATATTCTAGTCAAGGGGACCAGCCAGTACAAAATCCCCAAGTCACTTATGAGCAAAGCATGAATGAAGAAATCAAATCCTGTTGATTGGTACAATTACAGCACAGTCCACAAGGAAGAAAGCAGTTGGAGATGAGATCAGTGAGGTCCGCAGGGCCGTTCACGAAGAACAGTGTCAGTGAGTTAGGAACTTACTGTAGGGCAATGGAAAGCCATTGGGGATTGAACCCAACTCTTCTGCTATGTGAACTTGACCAGATTACTTCACCTCACCAAGTTTTCTTCTTTTACAAAATGGTCATAATGATACCCACTTTGAAGAATTATTTTGAGAATTACATTCACTATTCTACGTAATATATGTAGTGCTTGATCCCTGGCAGGTGTGGTACCTATTAATGGCTGTCTTGTTTTTGTTGTTGCTGTTGTCATTGTTGTTGACACTGTCATCCTTGTCATTGTTATTATTCCATCTAAGTTAACTCCAGGAATAACTATTGGAAAGGAGGGACAGAAGAAGAGATAGGCAAGTATGACACAAAAGTGGCTCCAGTACCGCATAATAATATTATTTCTATGAATCAAATAAGCCTTATCTTTCTTTGTCCTTTTAATTCTAGTCATAGATGCCACAGCCTCTGACCTTAGAAGGTCCTGTCACGTGGTACCTAGATTATGAATTGCTCTATGCTTATATCTCCAGGCCTGTGAATCCAAGGGTCAGGGAGGGATCCTTCTTATCAGAAGAATTTTAAGTGAAGGCATGACATGACCAAATTTAGGTTTCAGAAATAATACATGTAGTATGGAATTGAACAGGCCAATTAGGATTCTATTGTTTTGTGGAAGTGAATAGTGATAAATGTCTGAGCAAAGCCAGTCACTTAGGAGATGGAGAAAATAGAACAAAAAGGAAAAATATATTAAACTGGCAGAAATTTTAATACTTTGTATTTGCTTAGATGAGAGAATGAGTAATAGAAAGTGTAAATGTAATTACAAACTTTCTGACCCTAGAATTTATTTAGATGTTGGTGGCACTCACCAAAATGGGGGTTGAGGAATGAGGAGCCTCTATACAGGGGTGAGTAGACATACTGGGTTTTGAATACCTGTGGGACAACAGTAAACAGATAGCTATATTGATCTGAGATTTTGGCAGTCTCCATTTCCAGATTTGTAATGGAGGGATTGCATTTGATTCCTGTGAGTATTAATTTTGAAAATGTGTATGAATCTCCCAGCAGTATCTAGCACATAAACTCTTCTAAAATATTAATTATCCTTTTCTTCTCCCTCATATGCTCTGTATTTTTTTAATACAATACAAACTGCATGTATCCTCTAAGAATTTAACAAAAGGGAGAATGCCTCCTGGGAGTAAAACCCTAAGATCAACCACACATAAAAGGTCAGAGCAGAGAGAAGCAGTGGGCATTATTTTGGCTCCTTGGCTGGCCTAATTAAAGGTGATGATATTTAAAGAGTACCCTTTCATATTTTTTCTTTATCAGTAAGCAGGCTCTCCATGAAACTCTTCTGCCATTAATATCAATAGAAAGGCAAGGGCTGAGGTTACACACAAGGGAGAAGAAATGGGAGCTAGGAGGAAGGAGGAGCAGAGAGATCATTCAGTCTTAGGTGTGATGCCAAAAGGAGAAAGATATGAAGGGAATTCAGCCAAGGTAAGGATACTGCCTGACTCCCTCAAAGAGCTCTGGCCAAAGGAAAGGCTGGGATGGGATGATAGCAGAGAAGCTGTGGGAGAATAGGAGATGTAGCCTGCTGCTCCCCTTCCCTGCTCCATGGGGTGGCCTACGAAGTGGAGAGCAGCAAGGAGAGATGCATTCAGAGATATGGGTCTCTGTATAAAATGCAAAAGACCCAGGGCTTCCCAAGTGATCTGGGGCAACACCAGAGGTGTTGAAAAGACTATGGACCTCCCATAGGTTTGTTGCCATAATGAGAAAGCCACTCAGTGTACGGTGCCTCAAGATAAAAAACAATTATCCAGTGTCATAGGTTTTAGAAGTAAATGCCAATGCCCTGCTTAAAATAAAACATACATATATACATTTTAAAATATTTTAGTTAAAATAAACAGGTGCACAGAGACACATTCAAGCCAACCACACTTGCTAGGAACTAGTGAGGACACAGGACATCAGCTAGATCTCCTCCTCTTAGTACCATGAGGTTATATGAGCCTCTTTCTGCACCAAGATGCTATGTCCAGGAGAAGGAGGAAGAGAGGAGATGATTTGGAGGAGAGAAACAGCCTCATGAGAGTGTTTGAGGCTTGAATTTATTCATGTAGTCTGCTGATGTCTGAATGTTTGTGTCTTCCAAAAATTTATGTGTTGAAACCTATTCTCCAGTGCAATGGTATTATGAGGTGAAGGCTTTAGAGGGTGATTAGGACATGAGGGTGGAGCCCTCATGAAAGGGATTAGTGCCGTTATACAAGAGGCTCAGAGAAGCTTGTTCCCTCCTTCCATCATTTGTAGACACAGCAAGAAGTCACCATCCCTGAGGAGCAGGCCCTCACCAGACACTAGATCTGCTGGCGCCCTGATCTTGGGCTTCCCAGCCTCCAGAACTGTGAGCAATACGTTTCTGTTGTTTATAAATTATCCAGTCAGAGGTATTTTGATATAGCAGCCTGAAGGAACTAAGACAGTCTCTCCAAAAAGAGACAGAAGATAAATAACTAAAAATATCCTGAAGAGAAAAGTGGTAATTGTCAATCTCACCCTTTGACCGCCCCCAGCCCTGGGAATAAAAGCTTGTGAGAATATTTTGATCATTTGTAGGAAAAATAATGGCTACATTCTTTGCATACCTTGTTAATAATGGGTAAGTTTTAGGCCCCAATACACAATTATATAATAACAAAATAACAATAGAAACAGGAGATTGCTAGCTGTGGGAATACAGAAAAAGAAGCATTTTTGGAGCAAACATTGTGGGCTGGTCTGAATAGTGACTGGAGAGAAGGAATCTGAGTGTTCAGGCAGTGGCCTTGCCCACGTCAAAGGTGAAATGATTCGTAGTATGGAGCTAGAGGCACAGGAGTACGGCACTGAATTTCAAGTATTTCTGACCCCTCTGGCAAGACAATGCTGAATCTGGCTATGTTCCCATATGCTAGTCAGTATCCAGTTCATCTAGCTGCCTTATTCAAATTCTGTGCCCACAAAGCCACCTTCTTGATTATCTCTTGGCTCATCAAGTTTGCCTTCAGGAAATGGTGTTCTGGTCACAAGCATTTCAGATCCTATCAAACTAATCATTCACGGAATACTTAGATGTGATCTCTGATTGTGATTATATTTTCCATGTAGCTTCAATCCAGGGAGAGACTTTGTTGATTTTCTCAGTGCAAGCTTCTTAATCTCAGGGAAGATCTAATTCTCAAACTTCCCTCCACCTCCCCTTCTATCGCCTTAGTCCATGCTACCCATCTACCTTCACATAGGCAGCTGCAACTGCCTCCCAGATTGTGTTACAATCCTGCTCAAAGTGCCACAATAACTCATATTCAAAATAAATTCCAGACTCCTCAGTTGCAGTCCACAGGGGTCCTCAGATTCAGCCCCTGCCCACCTGTGAGCCCTTCTTCCCACCCCTCTCCATGACTCCTGCCCCTACCTTGCCATCCTCGCTGCATCACCCAGTCATCTGGATCTTAATGGCAGGACTTTGAATGGCGGGTGACTCCCTTCATGCAGGTGCTTCCTCAGCTGTCATCTCCTTTTAAAGGCTTTGTTAACAAAGCTCTCCTTCCCCATTACACTTGAACATAATATGCTACCTTATTTTTCTCTACAACATTCATCATGGCTTCACATATTTATTCATTTTTAATCCCCCACTATAGTTTAAGCCTAATAAGGCTTTAAATTTACCGCTGTAACCCTAACTCCTGGAATAGTATTTGGCATATAGAAGGAATTCAAAACATGTTTATTGAATAAATAAATGAATGAAAGAATAAAATTAGCTTTCTAATTCCAACTGTGATCTTCTGTGCGTATTAGTTAGATTTTTTTTCTACCCAGGGTACTGGTGGTGAGGACTCTGTCTCTAGGTCTTCCAAACCCAGAATAAGATCCTGGAATATACCTAGTAGAAAAAAGTGGTTTTTATCTCTAGCCCTGAAGCCACGACAGGTTTTAATCCCAGCCCCAGGACTTATTAGTTATATGTATATTACACACACACACATACACACACACACACACACTTTATATGTTAATATATTTAAAATCAGACTGCATTCCTTTTGAGGACACTGCTACCACACCCATATTTGCACCACTCCTTATTCCCATCTCCAGTGCTGCAGTCATTGTATACTCATCTGTGATGATTGCCAGGCAGAGCTTCTCTGTGAGACTTATTTACTGAAGCAACAAACACAGTACCTTGCCGATAGTGTATCCTCAGAGGTCAGCTGTTCAACTGAACTGACTGTCCTCTTACATTTTTATCTTTATCTCTTTATTGCTCATAGAAATGAATGTGTTTTACTCTGTTTCTTGTCTTTTGCCACTGTGCCATAATGATGATGGAGAATCAGACTCGAAGAAAGGCAGCATGTTTAAGCGTTAAGTTTTGGAATCAGGTCTAAGTTTGAATTGCTGCTCCACAATAGTCAACAATTGTGGCCTTGCCCAATAGTCCACCTCTCTGGATATATCCTTGTTCATATCTCAAACATGGATGATACTAGCTACTTTTCAGAACTTAGATAAGAATTAAAAATAATATATGTAAAGCATCTACCAGATACCCATAAACTAGTTTCACTTCCTACGACATTCAAGAATTCCAGGTATGGTTCCATGAATGGTGGACAAGTGTATGGTTAGAAGCACATTCTCTGAAGCCAGAATGCCTTGAGTCAAAGCCTATGGCCATCATTCCCAGCTCTGAAACTCCCATGAAAGTCACCTAATATTTCTCTCTGCTTCAGTTTTCTCATCAGGAAAAAGAGAGAAATGGTATCTACATCAAAGGGTAAGGCCCATTAGTTAGTAAATTCTAAATACACACACAGAGATACACAAACACACACACAGACACACACACATTTTATGGATATTAGTGGACAGAATGTCCCTTTTTGGTTGAGAAGGTGTTCTGTAAAAAATCCCCAGTGATAGTCTTACCTCTTTGTATGCCAGAAACTATCCTCTTTCATCTTTTCTCTGAAACCTCCTCCCTGCCTGATCTTTCAGCCTATTTCATCTATTTAATATCTCATTGGAAAATATGTCTTTCTCTTCATATTCAATATTTCGTTCTGTCATTATGAGCTGTAACTAGAGGCTCCAGTCTGTGTGAATGACTCTTTATCAAATAAAGCTGGTTACATTGTATTCTTGGGAGCAAAAGCTGAACTTTGGCGTCTTCTCATCAAATCATATTATTAAGATCTTGTGTTCCCATCAGTATGCTATTCTTAAAAATACTTCAAATATAAAGATTTCACAGTTCCATATTGAGAGAGGCTTAAAAAGGAAATGCAAGGGGAAAAAATGAAAACAGCCATTGTGGTGTAGCAATGACTGTGTAGATCATTTTATTTATTTTTAAAACCTCCTCCATGTGACTGACATGTTATATGATTAATAATTAGGGAAAATTAAATTATGTATTTTTGCATTGCCTCCCAAGTTCTGGTACTTTTAAAAGAATAAAACTAGGCAAGTCTTTTAATGTCCAATCATCCCAAGTTTTCTCTAGACTTAAATTATCAAGTAATGATTATTTGTTAACTATTATTTAAGGTCACTGGGCTGAATAATTTCTTTAAAAAGAAACAAATGTTTACAAAAAAAAAAAACCACTGTCATTCTTCTATTAAATTATGTTAAATAATTTCTGAAATGTAGCACTGTATAAATAAGGCCCTATGCAAGCCTTGGTTCTCATAAAAATCATTACCTCTAGCTTACCTATTGGCAAGGGATTACAAACAGTTTTCTGTGTTCTCAGAAACTGCTGTCTGCATATCAATCTGTTTGTCCTGTGGTGTACAGGAAACAATACAGCCTTTGGGGTCATGGAGTTATGACTTCACATACTCACCACACCACTTAACTGAGTTGCCTTGGGCACGTTATTTAATTGTCCCAAGTCTAACTTCCTTCTTCCATATGTAAAATGTACAAATTCCTTACCTTTTCATGTTTCTTTGAAGGTTAATGATAAGGAAGTGTCTGAAGTTCCTAGCTTATAGAAGATAATAAGTGGTAGAACTCTTTTTAGTATTTCATACATTAAATTTTACATAAAAATGTAAACACCTGTGTACTTCCTAGAAGACCTTGTTTGTAGTAAATATAGCTAATATGAAATAGAAGAGAGTATCTATGAAAGAGAAGAGAAATATTCTAACAAGAAGAACTAAATGTTAAACCTAGCTCTTAGTTTGTAGATGGGCAAGGTAAATAAACAGTCCTTATAAACTAACAGAAGGAGAATGCAATAATGGAGAAAAAATGATGCCCTGCTCAAATATTATAGGCCAAACTTAGCAGGTAGATTCTTAAACAGAAAGAGAGCATACAAGAACTTAGGCATAAATGCCCGAATCATAGTTTTATAAAACACTAAGAAGCATTCTTAACATTTGATTTTGACCATTTTATAGATAAAAGAACAGAGTCTCAAAAGTTTAAGCAATATGCCCAAGATTATATGCAGAGATGGGAATTGGACCTAGGATTTTTGGTTTACTTTTTGTCGTTGTATTTCTGTTTTGTTTTACCTCTGCAGCTGTCCTCAGAAAAAATATAATTCATGAACTTTGTTCTCAGGGTACTAGGTTCTAGGTCATGAAGCTTGGTGTAGGTTTACCTTATATTAGGATCCCCAATGTTATGAAGTGTGTCATCTTATACAAAGAGTAGAATTCCTTCTTTAAGATGTATTAATAAGTGATAACTTTCAATTTAAGACTGACCCAACTGTTTGAAAAAATTAGATATGGCATATGATTTGCACAGTACATTTCATGAAAAATATGATTTAGAAAATTCACCATGTACAAAACTTAGGTGTACAGGAATAATTCCGTGTACTAGAACATGACCATGAATATTATGCATATAATAAACATAGATTTTGTTCATTCAGTTACCATCTAGTAAATGTGTGTTATTAGATTTCATTTACTACTATAAACCTGGAAGAAGACACAGTGATGAGTAAGCACAGTGAACACTTGGGAAGACTTCACAGTCTAGTCAGAAAGAAAGATGGGTAAACAAATATGTACAAAAATATTGTGATCTGTGCCAACTAATCATAGTTTAAATCATCAGATGTGTTTTTTGCTAGCTTAACAAAATGTCTGGATATAGGTGATCCATGATCAGCTTAGCAGCCCAAAATAGCCATTAGGGACTGTTGCAGGTTGGGTTTCCAAGAAGCAGACTCTGAAATTGATTTTAGCCTGCAAATGGTTTACTAGGGAGTATGTTGGGGATCAACATTGTAGAGGGGAAGGAAGAGGCAGCACTGGGCAGAGGGAGAAGTCAAGCTGTCATGTAGGCTCAAGGAGAACCTCAGCTGACCCCCAATGAGGAATTCTGAAGATCAGATGACCTTTCAGAGCTGTCTTCCATTGGGATGAACAGGCTGAGATTTTGGAGATCCTGAGCCCATCTGTCATGGGATATCAGCCACTCTAGGAAATGGGTGTAGCCTTAGGCAGGGAAATTCTGTGCTGTTGAAATAATCCCTGAATGGACTGACAGTTGAGGGCTATCTGTCCAGGCACTTCCAACTGTGGGGGTAATCGTCTTCCATTCCTGCAGTGAGATCTGGGCAATTTGTCCCAGGATCTGGCATAGACACCAAGAATCTTTGCATTCATTTCTCCCACTGTCCTCAGCATGTTGGTGTTTGTCCTCAAAAGATCCCTACTAAGAGATCACAAGATAGCTACCCAGCTCCAAATATGGCATTTTCCAAATAAGAGCCTATAAAACAAGAGCAAGGGAACTTAAAAGGGACCATCATCTCACACAATTATCAGAGAAAAATCTTTCCCAAAGGGTCATTTCTCCCTACAGGTTCCTAGCCAGAACTACTGTCAGAATACAATCAAGGTTTACATTAAAGAAGAAAGGAGGATGGCCGTTGGGTAGGCTGGGTCTGAACTGACCGTAGCATAATGACCAATGTGCAGTGGGGATTGGAGGGAGGATCCCATACAGCACAGCCAAAGGCCAGGACATTTGTATAGTATCCTTTTAAGGTTTCTGTGTTCAGGTTTCTTCCCAGGGCTGTGATTCTGAGGCAATCTGTGAAGGTTAGCATTCTTAAGCCTCAGTTTCCTTATCTGAAAATTAGGAATAACAATAAAAATAAAACAGTCATAGGCTATGGGAGATAATGGAGTTGAAAGCATGTCGTAAACTTTAAAGAGCTAGAATAGTGGTAGGGGCTAGTAGTGGTAAGCAGTTTTAACAATATTACCTGCTGAAATGCATTAGTGTAAATTCAAAACACAAGAAGAACTTAATACAGATAGATTCCAATAAAACATACCATTAATTTAAAGACATGATAAAAACATTCCTTTATACTTTTCATGAAATAATCTTGGCCAAGAAAATTTATTCTGGTCTTCTTTCTCGTTAAATATTTTCAAAGAATCCCCAAGCCTTCTTGATAAATGTTAAGCTCCTCAAATTAGCAGCCACTGTGAGGTGATGCCCCCCATTTTCCTCTCTAGTCCAGGTTTCCTATGTGATCCCATGTAAACTTCTCCAGCCATGAAGTCCTGTAGCTGTCCACATGCATCATGTCTTTTCATACATGTTGTTGCTCTGCCTCAAATGCTGACTCCACACCTACTTACCTTAACACTGAAGTCTCTTTCTTTCACAAGCCTCCCTTGACCCTCCCTTGTTCCTTGAGCTTGCCTTGTGAATATCACTGTCACAGCGCATTCCACACGTTGTCATTTTCATTTTTGTGTCTTCACTATGAAACTCTGATCTCCTGGATAGCAGGAGTTATGTCTGATTCCTCTCTGCTGCTATGATCATGTACCATATTCTTAATAGATGTCTGTGGATTGAAGAGACTGCATGTCACATCTCAATATATTTTGTAGGCATCCAATGTTAATAAGAACAAGGAATCAAACATCAGACCGCCTGAGTTTGAGCCTGGCTTTACCATTTGCAAGTTATATAGCTTTAGGCAAGTAGTTAACTTTTCTGTATGATGGAAACTAAATAAAAACTGAAAAAAAATAAAAAAAGAAAATAATAAAAGACCCAAGGGAGTGCTAGGCACAAAGCAGTCACTTGGTATGTTTAGTCATAATTATTGTTGTTTTTAATATAATTTGAGGAAGAAATCCTATGGATAAGAATATCCTCTGCTAATGATTGGATGTCAAATATTACCTTAAATTATTCTCGACTTCAAGTGCACATACAGGATTCCTTATGTCAGACATGTAATTAGAGATCAATAATGATTGATTAATAATAATAGCTAATGTATATGTAGCACTTTCTGTGCGCTAAGCAATGTTCTAAATGGTTTTACATATGTTAGCTGATCAATCCTCATCAATTCTTTGAGATAGGTAAAATTATTATTCTTGGTTTTGTAGATAAAGAAACTGAAGCACGTAGAGTTTAAATGACTTTGTTGGTAAGTGGGATACAAACCTAAGCCGTCAACCTACGGAATTTGTTTTTTCTATCGTTATACTTAGAGTATTATAGTATCATGGATGACGAAGTGAATGAGTAAATCTCATTAGTTAAACACCTTCAGAAAATGTACCTATGTCCTGTTTTCAAATCCAATGTTATTTAAAATTCTCTCTCTCTTACTCTCCATCTCTCTCTCTCTCTCAGGTTCTCTCTCTTTGTCTCTTTTTAAGCAACATTTCAAATGGCTTTTACTTTCAATTTCCCCATGAATATACCATGAAGTAGAAAAAAAGTCACAAAGAATGTGATGCTAGAACTGAAAAGGTCAATGTGCCTTTTACATCTCTTAATTTAACAATTAAGAACATACAGATTGGCATATTAGAGCAGACTGCTCTTGTGGCCTGGGGCCAATTCTATAGCCAAACAAAACTATCACTTCTGAGGTTCTGTATGACTCTGACCAGGATGATCAGATGAATTATTTAACTATATCAACCAACAACAAGAAAGTCAAAGAGCAAATCTGAAATATGGTAGGGATCAAAAGCCAAATAATAAGTTGGTAAAGTAATGAAACAAAGGAAACAGTGTAACCACATTTGGAAAAGTGAATCAGGTGTTGGAAAGTCATGATGATCCATAATAGATTGTGAAGTAAACAGAAGAGGTTAGGGTGTTAACGTTGAGCGGGCTCTGGCGATTTTTCTGTGATTTCTACTTAAGACATTAGGGAAGTTTCCAAGCATCCTAGTTTCCCTTACTAACCTATTATAAATTTGTCTTCAATGAATTCATCTAAATTGTATTTTTAAATGTTAACAAATTTAGACAGAAACTGAATGTCAGAAGGGAAGAAACCTTAGACATCATCTATCTATCCCTTTCATTTTAAAATAAGTCAGCTTAGACTGGCAAAGTCGTTACTTGGTCCATGTATATGTTTATGTACATGTTTGGGTACAGGTAGCACTTGTTATGTGTTGAGTAGTATATTTTACAGGTTTTGGCTGCTACAAAAAGTGAAATTTCCTCTTTTTCATTCTAAACTTAGTATTATTAATTTTCAAAGATGCCCCCCACCCTACTCTGGGAATACTATAATTGAGTAATAACTCAAAACTCCCATCCAGCTTTGCATGTAAAAATGCTTAATTTACGAAAAATAATTTATCACTGTCATGAAGAGAAACCATTTCATAGAAGAGCCAACCATTCATGAATGAATGATTGAATGAACATAATTTCAGTTGCATGCATGCAGAGTAGGATCATCATAGTTACCTTCTGATTTCTACTATAGGGCTGCAAAATATGTATTCCAAACACAGAGACTGGATTTGTTTCTTCAGAACTCCAACCTCTCCCTTATAGATAAACAGATTAAACAAATTGATGCCAATGATTACAATGATGTGATGCATTGAGGACACACTATCACCTATGAAATGCTCAGGGCGGGGGGAAAGGTTAACCTAAAACTACCCATGAGAAAACAAGCAAGTCAAATTGAGGGATATGCTGCAATAAATGTCCTGCACTCTTCAAAAGTATCAATTTCTTAAAAGCTTTTTTTTTTAAAGAAAGCTTGGTTGACTTTTCTAAATTAAAACAAATTGAAGAGATGTGATGACTAAATGCTTCTTGATTAGATCTAGGATTAGAAAAAAAGCTGTAAGTAACATTATTAAGTTAATTGGAGAATTTTAAATATTAAGGGCACATTAGATAATGGAATTTCATTGATATTTAATTTCCTAGATGTGA
This sequence comes from Lemur catta, assembly GCF_020740605.2. NCBI lineage: Eukaryota > Metazoa > Chordata > Mammalia > Primates > Lemuridae > Lemur > Lemur catta. Next base: position 53,283,631 of record NC_059134.1, read on the forward strand.
TTATTGTATTGTGGTTATGTAGAACCTTCTTGTTCTAAGGAAATAAGTGCTGAAGTATTTAAAGATAGAATGTCAATACCTGCAACTAACTCGAGAATGGTTCAGCCAAAAAAGTAATGTATGGTTATTTATATAGCCATATGTAAATTTATATATATATAAATATATATGTATATACGTGTGTGTATGTGTATACATATGGCTATATTTATATACCCATATGTATATATGCATGTATACATATACACACACACAAACAAATATAGGAAAAAAGTGGCAAAATGTTAATAATGGATGAATCTAGGTGTAAATAATATGGATGTTCATTATAGTATTTTTGTGGCACTTCCCTATATTTGCAATTATTTAAATTAAGTAGTTTAGAGGAAAAAGAGAATAAGGCTTAATATTCTAAACCAGCATGGAAAACCTATGGAATTTGGCACATAATAGGAAGTTAAGTGATATGTTGAATGAATGAACGAATAAATAAATGAATATTTCAGCCATATTCCTCATACCCACCTCTGTATTTCTTTCTCACAATCCTTTAGGAGCCACAAATTCCATTATTAAAAACTCATTTCTTTGAATTAAGACCTTATTTTTCTAGAGATCCCTAGTTTAGACGAACTTATTGTTAGAAGAATCCACACATTCTTCCAACATATATTCACCCTCCAACTAAACTGAATGTTTATTTCCTGCTACAGTCCTTAGAAAGATCATTTAATATCTCTGTGCTTTAACTTTCTAACTTGTAAAATGGAAAAAATAATTTATTATTGTGAGTAGATCAAATTATTGTATTGAGAATTAAATATGATACTGTATTAACATGCTTCACAGTTAATTAGGACATAGTAAGTGCTAGCCATTACTATTATTATACATGTACAAATTCTACTTGTCTTCAAGAACCATTCAGAGGCTATTACCTGGTCATGCTTTCCACATTACTTCCCAGTACACTCTTAATAATTATAGCTAGGAAATAGTAGGAACTCTCTTGTGCCTAACAGTGTCATAAATGCTTCACATTCATGATATTTTGATTCTTACAAAAGTCCTGCATGTTATATCCATTATCATTATTTTATTGGTGAGGAAACCAAGATTTAGAAAAGTTAAGAAACTTAGGTGACTTTAAATAGCTAATTGGTAGAAAAGTCAAGATTCAGTCTGGTCCATCTGTGTCTATGCCAAAGGCCCTTAACCAGTACAGCAACCTGGCTTTGGATCTTTGCTCTTTCTAGCAAGGTAAGACTGTTTTTGACTTCCCTTAAGGTACACATTCATTATGTCAATTATAGTAACTCTGTTCAAGTCCATCTTCCCACAATAGACTTTGAATATAGATGATAGAAAATCTAGGAGGAAATAGATGATCTAAGAGGAAGGGCCATGGTTGAGAAAAAGAAGTTCCAATTGCAAATTTAGACTACAGCACCTTCAGTCATGTAACTTTGACAAAGTCAGTTGTATTTTCCGAGCTCTAGTTCCGTATCTATTAAATAAAGCAAGAATAATCTTAATTACTGCATAATGCATGAATGTGAGGGTGTTAGTGGGTATGGTAAAAGTTATGCAAAATAATGGGTAGCTTTTTAATTGCTTCTGCACAGCCAAGGAAACTATCATGAGAGCAAACAGACAACCTACAGAATGGGAGAAAGTATTCGCATGCTACACATCTGATAAAGGGCTGATAACTAGAATCTATGTAGAACTCTGGAAAATCAGCAAGAAAAAAATCAAACCCCATTAAAAAGTGGGCAAAGGACGTGACCAGAAACTTTTCAAAAGAAGACAGACTAATGGCCAAGAAACATATGAAAAAATGCTCAATATTTCTAATCATCAGGGAAATGCAAATCAAAACCACAATGAGATATCACTGAACTCCAGTGAGAATGGCTTTTATCAAAAAGCCCCAAAACAATAAATGTTGACATGGATGAGGAGAGTTAGAAACACTCATACACTGCTGGTGGGACTGCAAACTAGCACAACCTCTGTGGAAAGCAATAAGGAGACACCTCGAAGAGCTAAAAGTAGAACTACCATTTGATCCAGAAATCCCATTACTAGGCATCTACCCAAAGGAAAAGAAGACATTCTATAAAAAAGACATTGGCACTAGAATGTTTATAACAGCACAATTCACAATTGCAAAGATGTGGAAACAACTCAAGTTCCCATCAATACATGAGTGGATTAATAAAATATAGTATATGTATACCATGGAGTTCTACTCAGCCACAAAAAAGCAATGGTGATCTAGCACCTCTTGTGTTATCCTGGATAGAGCTGGAGCCCATTCTACTAAGTGAAATATCCCAAGAATAGAAAAACAAGTACCATGTATACTTACCATCAAATTGGTATTAACTGATCAACACTTTTGTGTGCATATAGTGTAACATTCATTGGGTGTTGGGCAGGTGGGGAGGGAAGGGATGGGTATATACACACATAATGGGTGTGGTGCATACTTTCTAGGGGGTGGACATGCTTGAAGCTCTGACTCAGGTGGGGCAAAGGCAAAATATGTAATTTAAACATTTGTAACCTCATAATATGCTGAAATAAAAAAAAAGACAAAATAATGGATAGGAACAACCTTGGTAAACTATAAAATAATATTAACCAAAGATAATAAAATTCACTAAAAATGATAGAGTAGTAATGATATGGTATACCTATGGTAAATATGTATTGATACATAGATGTATTTTATATACATACACACAAATATGTGTTTGTGTGTGTGCATGTATATACCTTGGAGATATTGTAGGTTCAGTTCCAGACCACCTCAATAAAGTAAATATAGCAATAAAGCAAGTCAGAAATTTTTTTGGTTTCTTAGAGCATATAAAACTTAGGTTTTCACTATAACTTACTTTATTTAGTGTGAAATAGCATTACATCCTAAACTATATCATATCTTAATTTAAAAGTATTGCTAAAAAATGGTAACTACCATCTAAGCCTTCAGTGAGTCTTAATCATTTTCCTGGTAGAGGGTCTTGCCTCAGTGTTGGTGGCTGCCGATTGATCAGGGTGATGGTTGCTAAAGGTTGAAGTGACTGGCAATTTCTTAAAATAAAACATCAATGAAGTTTGCTACCTCAATTGACTCTGCCTTTCACAAAAGATTTCTGCGTATAATGTGATGCTGTTTGATACCGTTTTACCCACAGAACTTCTTTCAAAATTGAAGTCAATCTTCTCAAACCCCGCTCCTGCTTTATCAACTAAGTTTATATAATATTCTAAATCCTTGTTGTCATTTCTACAATGTTTACAGCATCTTCACCAGGAGGAGACTGCATCTCAAGAAATCACTTTATTTTCTCATCCATATGAAGCAACTCCTCATCCATTAAAATTTTATCCTGAGATTGCATCATTTCAGTCTCGTCTTCAGACTCCACTTCTAATTCTAGTTCTACTCTTTCTATCACATCTTCTGTTACTTCCTCTACTGAAGTTTCCAACCTCTCAAAGTCATCCATGAGGTTAGAATCAACTTCTTCCCAACTTCTGTTAATATTGATATTTTCACCTCCTCCCATGAATCACAAATGTTCCTTGTGGCATCTAGAATGATGTGTCCTTTCCAGAATGTTGTCAATTGACTTTTCCCAAATACATTAGAGGAATCACGGTCTTTGGCGGTTATAGCCTTATGAAATGTATTTGTTGTTCCATTTATAGAGCATAGGTACAGTAGATTTAGTAATTCCTAAGGGCCCCAAGATTTTTGAAATGGCAAATTAGCATTGGCTTTAACTTAAAGTCACCAGCTGTATTAGACCCTAATAGGAGGGTCAGCCTATCTCTTGAAGTTTTTAAGCCAGGTGTTGATTTTCTGCTCTAGCTATGAAAGTACCAAATGGCATCTTCTTCCAATGTGAGGCTGTGTTGATGCCAGTAGCACTTGATGCTTCACATTGCAATTTTTACGTTACGGAGGTAGCTTTTTTCCTTAAACCTTATGATTGAACCTCTGCTGGCTTCAAACTTTTCTTGTGTAGTTTCTTCACCTCTCAGCCTTCAAACAAGTGAAGAGAGTTAGGGCCTTGCTCTGGATTAGGCTTTGATTTAAGAGAATGTTGGGGCTAGTTTAATCTATCCAGACTACTAAAATTCTCATTGTATCAGCAATAAGGCTGTTTTGTTTCTTAGCATTTGTGTGTTCACTGGAGTAGCACTTTTAATTCCTTCAAGAACTTTTCCTTTGCGTTCACAGCTTCACTAACAATTTGGCACAATAGGCCTAGCTTTTGACCTATCTCAGCTTTTGACATACCTTCCTCACTAAGCTTAATCATTTCTAGCATTTGATTTAAAGTGAGAGACGTGTGACTCTCCCTTTCACTTGAACCCTTAGAGGCCATTGTAAGGTTATTCATTGGCCTAATTTTAATATTTTTGTGTCTCAGGGAATAGGGAGCCCTGAGGAGTAGGAGAGAAATAGGAAAACGGCTGGCCTGTAGAACAATCAGAACACACACATTTATTAAGTTTGCTGTTTTTATATTGGTGTGGTTTGTGGTACCCCAAGACAGCTGCAATAGTAATGTCAAAAATCACTGATCACAGATCACCATAACAGATATGTAATATATAATAATAATGAAAAAGTTTGAAATATTGTGGCAATTACCAACATGTGATACAGCAACAGGAAGTGAGCACACGCTGTTGGAGAAATGGCACCATTAGACTTGCTTGCCACGGGGTTGCCACAAACCTTCAATTTGTAGAAAATGCAATTATCTGTGAAGTGTAATGGTGAAGCATAATCAAACAAGGTATGCCTGTGTAAACCCAAATGAGCGACTGAGACAAAAACCTCAATCAGTGCAGGTTTATTAAACCAAGTTGAGAATGCACCCAGGAAAAACACCATCCACAGGCAGGCCTGTGGTGGTTTTTCTGAAGGGAAATTTAGAAGCTTCAGCATTTAAAGGCATAGAGGGAGAAATAAAGAAAGTGTGTGGGGGGGGTGGGGGGGAGGTGAGGCTAAAGGTTGCATTCTTTTAAGGCCCCAGAAATCTACATTCTACGTAAAATAAGGGGAATGCTAGAAGAGAAAAAGGGAATGGAGGAAGCATGGATTATATAGATGTCCCTGGGTAGGTACAAGAATGTCTGATCCTGTCATATCTCCTGTCCTGTTACCTGTAAAGATAAACTTGTAAATCATTATTAGTGTGGAATTTAACAGTCTTTAGTTTTAGGTGCTAGCCATAGCCTGTGAATTTGCATGTCCTTGCTATGGGAGGCCAATAAAGAACTTTATTAATGAATGATCTGTGGGGCCACTTCTTCATAGGTGCCTAAGGCATTTACCTTTCCTTTTGCATAATCTGGGGCAGGGTGGCCCTGAGATTTTGATTGTCTTTTTACACGTGTATGTAAATTACCTCAGCAACTGGGATGTAGTGGTGGTAATTAGCTGTCTATACTTCTTACTTTTGAGGCTCAATATTTTAAAGGTATAATGAGGATAATAATATACCTCAGAGATAGCTGGTTATGAGGATCAAACCCTCAAAGGCAGTAGAAAGTGTTTAGCAAAATTTCGAGAGTGATGATGATGTGAATAAATGATAGTTTAATCAGACTCCAAATCCATCAACTCTCTACCTTTATCAGTGTTTCTGGTATATTTACTGACACAGGTTCTCCAATTCTTCAACACCAACTGGGTGTTCAAAAACTCAATTCTGAGCCTATCTACCTAAAGTAACAGGTACCACAGTTAAAGGAGTTTAGTGCCACAAGACTTCCCCACTTGACACCAAAGTCCTGACCTACAGCTATAAATCAGGAGTATCCACAGATCCCTGCTCAGTTTTGGTATTTGCTAGAAGAGCTCATATACCTTAGGAAAACATTTTACTTACATTTACTAGTTTACTATAAAGGACACAACTCAGGAATAGCCTGGAAGATGCATAGGGTGGGATGGGCTGCAGAGTTTCCATGCCCTCCCTGGGTGCACCACCCTCTTAGCACCTCTGTGTGTTCACAACCCAGAAGCTCTTCAGAGATCCTTGTTCAAGAGTTTTTATAACCCAATATCAAGCTCCATTGTACTGCCAGAGGTCAGAGGGTGGAGTTTTGTTTCCACCTCCTAATCCTATGTTTGGTCTTTCTGGCAACCAGCCTCCATTCTGAGGTTATCTAGCCCCTGTCCCGCCCCCACTTAGTCACCTCATTAGCATATACTCAGGTGTAATAAAAAGAGGCTCTTTATGAACAACAAAAACCACTCCCATGGCTCAGAAAATTCCAAGGGTTTTAGCATCTCTGTGCCAGGAACCAGGGACAAAGAGCAAATATAGTTCTATGATAACACAATGTTTATTGTATTATATATTTGTCCCTTCAATACCTGCAAGATTTGGAATGGGACACCGGGCAAGTAAATTCTGAAGGTGGTAAACAATGTGGAAAAGCAGGTGTAAGGTAAGAAAAATGATATTTGCCTTTTTAAAAAAGTTTTTTTTTTTAAAACATCTTTATGGAGTAGTCTGGGTGCCTGCATGTTCAGTGAGGAGTCTGTGTGCTACCTTCACAAGTGTGAGGGCAACTGTGGTTTCCATTTTTAGTCAATAACACTTTTCAGACTATCCCACAGAGTGAGTCGTCAAAGAACTGAGCTTCCAGAATTCTGAGAGGAGGCACTCTGAGCAGCCTGAATGCTTTGAATGAGCTTCTCCTTTGGATTTCCCCAGATCCAAGTAGAGACCCTCCTGCTGGCCCAGCTAGAGTTAGACATCCACCCCAATCACCCAGCCATAGCCAGAAATGCACAGGCAAATTCTTAGTGATTTGTCATCCCTATACACTAAGGGTCTAATAATCCTGGAGAAGAGGAGATGTGGGGATTACTACAGCTTCTAAAATAATCGAATAAATAAATGAAGAAATTACTTTTATTAGAAGAAATTAATATTATTCAGAAGGTTAATGACAGGATAAGAATTGAAATTACATATGATTTGTAAGTACTCTTATACTCCATGAGTAAAAAGCGATAGAGTACACTAGAATTTTAGGTTTTAAGTAAATCTACACTACGATTGACTTGATCTATGTCAGTATTATTTCCTTGCTGATGGCTTCCATTTGTCAGAGATTAATGGTAACAGAATGCACTATTGTGGATGATGAGTTTCCAGAGATAGCTTTCATGCCAGTTGGCCAATTGGACACCCCACCTTGGCCCTGTTGGTCTTATTACTGCTCATTCAGACATCTGAAAATCTCAGAGCCAGCACTTTCAAATGGATCTCATTTGACTTCTTATAAAACACTACACACTAGAAAGAGTTTCCATCCCAGAAGGGTTTCTGCATTTGAACTTATCAAGCCTCTATATAGTTCTATTCCTGATTAGCAATTTGTCTTCCTGAGAGCTTTAAAGATACACCTTTATATCTCTGTAATTTCATCCCTTTTCCATTTTTCCTTTATCAGCACATTCAAATGTATTTTACTCTTATCTTGGATCTGTCACTCAGCATATGTCAGCTTCCAGAGTGCTGGACTATAGCAGTAACTGTCATTAATGTTTCAGGGAAAAGAAAGAGAAAGGGAAAAAAAAGGCAGAATGCATACATCAGATCTCAGAAAGCTGCCCACTCTGATACATAGCATCCTAGTATATTCTTCTAAATTATTTCAATCAGACAACCAAATGACAATCTACATTCTTGTCTGGGCAAAGAAAAGAAATTTTCTTTGGCTGTATGTTGTCAAATACCATGTCCAATCTATCCATGTCGTCTTTTCCCTTTAATGCTTCTAAACCTTTTATTTAAGGCTCTTATCTTTCTGAGTTCCCTCTCCCTAAACCTCATAACTGCAGCCCCACATTGCTTCTGTGAAGTCTTTTTTTATAATCTCTGCTTTCTGTCTGGCATAGCCAGCCCTCCACTCCCCTTCCTTTCACTCTCTGGACAAACCTCAATCACTGTCCTTGTCACATTTTGTTGAAGGTTCTAGTCATGCATCTGGTTTTAAAAGTCTGGTGCAAGCCTTCCATGGGCAGAGGCTACAACTTATTATCTTCACCAGGGGTCTACCACATGTATAAATATTAGTTGTTCACAGATCCTGCCTGCTAAATTGGTAGCTGGATGGGTAGATAGGTAAGTGGATGGACAGATACATGAATAACTGGGCTGCTTTTTGTACACATATGGGAAGATACCTATGCAGAGTAGGTATTTAGTAAAAGTTTATTGAGTTGAATTAACATCCAAACATGAGATAAAATAAGTTAAATATAGAAAAATATAAGTCCTTAGAAAATGACCTATTAGTTGATTTTAAAAAGTGAAATGTGGGAGCTAAAAATAATAGTGTACAAATTGAGCATGAAAAACAGAAATGAGAGAATTTTGGAAGAGCTACATCTCTTTCAGCAGAAAAGGAATTGAATTTCTGCTCAAATAGAATAAAGAGAAAATGGCATTTTCCTTTCTCAATGCTACTTTTAATGGAAAGCTCAAGAAATGTTGGATCAAATAATATTTCATTGATTAATTCATAGGTTTTTTTTTTTCCCAACTTGCTTGTAGTGAATTTGGAGACAGGAAAACCTGGGTGGGAGTCCTGACTCTACTACTAACTAGCTGTATGACTGAAACGGTACAGGATGCAAGCATTAAATGATCAAATGTGTATTTGGTACCTGCCATATGGCAGATGACATATTAACTCATTGACCCTCACAACCACCTGGCAAGGTGCGTGTTTTCCCCACATTATGTAATAGATGATAGTATTAAAGCAGAGAGTGGTTTCCCAAGATCACAAAGATTCTATATTGCTTTCCTATTTTGGCCATAACAAACTACCACAAACTCAGGGGCTTAAAACAACAAAAAATTATTATCTTATAGTTCTGGAGACCAAGAGGCTGCAATCAAATTCCATAGGCTTAAGTCAAAGTGTGTCAGCATGGCAGGTTCCTTTGGAAGACTCAAGGAGAGAATCTGTTTCCCAGCAATGTCTAGGTCCGGGAAGCTCCTGCAAGCCTTAGCTCATGCCTCCTTCTTTGCATCACTCCAGCCACTTGGTTCTATCATCACATCTCCTACTTCCTCTTCTATGTCAAATATCCCTATTTCCTGCTTATAATGATTACATTCAGTCCTACCCTGCTAATTCAGAATAATCTCCCTGTCTCATGATCCCTTATTTAACTGCATCTGTAAAGTTCCTCTTGCCATGTAAGGAAACATTCACTAGTTCCTGTGATTAGGATATGGATATATTTGGAGGACATTACTCAGCTACTAAGTGCTAAGCTGGGCTTCAATTCTAGGCATTCTGGTGACAGGGATAGCTGGGCATATCATTAGTATGTCATGCCTCCTCATGGATCATGGTGTACAGATGGCATGAATTGCAGGAAAGAAGAAACTACTCATTCTAGCCTAAGAAAAGTAGGGCAAGGTGCCTCATGAAACCCAAGAAAAAGGAAGTATTGGAACCTAAGGAGGAGTCTGTGCCCATTCATGAGGAGCTCTTAGGACATGCTCATCTGGGTTTCTCTGAATGTCTTATCTATCCTTCTTTTCCTTTCTTCTTCTTTCTCTTTCTTTCTTGCCTTTCTCTGATCTCTGCAGTCAACATGGTGAGAGTGGAGACAGGACACTATCACAGCTTAGTTGTATATGATTCAGTTCTAGCCATACATAACACGCAAATCTGTCTTCTTTCCCTCTCTTGTAAGTGACCACTTGGTTTAATCAACTGTGCCAGAGGGATGGATCATATAATATGAATATAGCATCCAGATGAAGTGGGATCAGAACTTGTTCTAATGATCAAGGAACAATTATTTTGTTCAAAGGGTTGAGGCTTTAAAAGCTGAGAAATACCTAAAAGTTCCCTGAAGGCAGGGACTATATATTCCACTTTGTTTTGAAATGCAGGAGAAATGTGACATCATCTATTTTCTCTAGTTCTACAAGACATGACAGTAAAATTATAAAAACAACAGGTCCCAAGATATGAAAAGAGTAGGCCCCAGGAGATTTTGGCTGGTACCTTTCAAAACAGCTGTTAAATTCCTTCCTTTCTTCCTGTCTTTCTTCTTTTCTTTCCTTTTCCTTTCTTCCTTCATTCCTTCCTTATGTCTTTCTTCCTTTGCTTTTTCATGTGTTTGTTTCTTGGCCTATTGAAATAAAAAACCTGGAGCTCCAGTGGTGCAATCAGGGCACCGTAATTATATGAAATAAAAAAGTCAGGAAACTGAGAAAGGGGTACTGAGGTTCTGCCCAGAAACTTCCATGAAGGCTTCAGGTGCTTTGCCTGGGAGCTGTTGAGGTCAGCTGCACATGTAGCTGAGGACAGTATCAATTGGGACAAGGCTGCTATGGTTACCTGAAGAGGCAGAGGGCACATAATCAGGCACTGAGAGAGGTTGGAGAACCATAATCCTAAGTATTGGTAAGATAAAACCAGATACTTTGGAGTAGGGGCTTGAACATGATTTTCACCCTATGTAGTCATAGGGACTGAAACTGCAAGCATTTAAAAGAATTGAGTAGGGTGGAAAAGTTTCTAAATGACATTTATTGACAATGCTAATAATAATCATAGAGGCAAAGCAAACAAAACAACTACTATCATTGTCATGCAATAAGTCGCTGAATGCCACTTTATTCAGGTTCAAAGATATCCCCACGCATTCTGAGAATTAAACCAATCAGGATTTTCAAGGAACTCACAGCATCAAACCTCCATGGCAATCAGAATTAAAATACAAGTCACCTATAACTATATTAAGCAAAGTAGGGCAGCAGAGCCTAGTGAAAGTGTACACATTCTGGAGTCAGACAGACTTTGAATCCTGCCTCCCTCACCTTCTAGGTGTATGGCTTTGGGCAAGGTGTTTAGCATTCCAGCCTCCATTTTGAAGTAACAGCTACCTGGTAGGGATGGATGTTCAATGCACTCCATGAATGACTATAAGTAGGTTCTGGCACATAGTAGGCACTTGGCCAAAATACATTCATTCCTTCTTTTTCCTCTGCCTTAACCACTTTTTACGTGGATTCCATACTCATATAACTCTGAACAATGGACTATATCAACGACCTACTAACAATTCGCCCTCTCTGGGCTGACCCAAAGTCACCCCTCACATGTGTTGCTCAAAAAGTAAAGTGAGTAAACATTAAATGCTTAATGCAAATCTCTGCTTTGTCCATATGATCTAAGAGCCATTGACTCAATTCTTCAAACTGTCTGCAGAAAGTATGGCTCTCTTACAAATCTAAATTTTAGATAGAGTTTCTGCATCCCAGAAAAGAATAGCATCCAAGTGGCTTAGTCTTAATATAAGCCATCAGAGGCAGCTCAGGCCATGACCATGAGGAAATTATGTTTTCTGTCGCAAACATAATTTTGGGACAGAGGCAGCCCAAAGGAGACAGAAGTGTGGTTAGAGGGAATCTGTTTTTAATGAGGGCATCGGTTAGGAATATGGGAGTTGGAAACCACAGAAGACTCAGTGTGGTTACAGGAAGCAGTGGGTAGAAGGAATAGCCACTGGAATGGATGAAACAAAGGAAATACCTAAATAATATCTTCCAGCCACCCTGGCAGGATTGTAGAAACATGGACATGAAGTAAGTTTTGATTGCATTATAAAAATATAGAGTATTTTCTATAGTTAATGAACTCAGTTCAAATTTTTAATAAAATTGCTAGCATAATATCTGAAATAAGTATACAGAAAATGATTTACATAGTAATAATACATGCCATTTACTTACTGTATATTCTCTATACCTGGTACTTTATAAAAATAAATTCACATATATTAGAAAATAAAGAATTAATAAATATAGACAGAAATGACATATTAGAAAACAGGAAAACAGTAAAATTGACAAGGAAGTCTAGGAATTCATTTCTTTGAAAAGCAAAAAAAAAACAATACCAAATAAGGGAAACTCCAGCTAACCTAGTAAGTACAAAGAGAGAAAGTATAAGTATACAACATGTGAAAAATGGAAATGGTAGGGAGAGTGCATATAAGAGATATCAAGGTAATAAAAAAAGATCTTAAAAAGTACTAAATAATACATTTGAAAATATGGATGAAATGAATGACTTTCTAATAAACTATGTAACCAAACTGACACCATAGGAGATAGAAATCCTAAGCAGTTGACAAAGTTGAGAAGTTATGGGAGATCTACAGCCAGTTGTATGTTAGAGCTGGCTGGCCCTGGTGCATGGAGCTGATTGTACACATATCTTCCTACCTCCAAATTCAATGAGATCGTCTTAGTAAACTTGAAATCAGCCAAGGTGGAAGTCTGTACATTATGGAAGTCAGAAAATGCTACAAATCAGGGATTTTCCATGCCAGCCAATAGCCAGTTATTAAGCATTTGCCAATATACCACTAATTGTAGCTCTTAAAAATGTCAGGGCCAGGTGAATTGACTCAAATTTTTAATGACAAGTCATTTTAGTAATTTGAAAAATGTTCCAAAGCAAAAGTAAAATAAAATAAGGTAAAATAAAAAGCTTCTGAAGTACTACACTGATAATAAAACAAATCAAATGTAGCAAGCTGTAGACCAGTCTTTCTCTTGCATATTAATGCAAAAGAAAGCCAGGCATGGTGGCTCATGCCTATAATCCCAGCACTCTGGGAGGCCAAGGCATGGATCCCTTGAGGTCAGGAGGTCAGCCTGAGCAACAGACCCCATCGCTACTAAAAATAGAAAAAATTAGCCTGTCACGGTGGTAAGTGCCTGTAGCCCAGCTACTTGGGAGGCTGAGGCAAGGAGGATCGCTTGATCCCAGGAGTTTGAGGTTGCAGTGAGCTATGATGATGCCACTGCACTCTAGCCAGGGCAACAGAGTGAGACACTGTCTCAAAAATAAATAAATAAATAAATAAATAAATAGTCAAAAGAAGACAATCTACAGTTTATTATAGACTGATATTCCACAGCCAAATTGGGTTCATTCCTGGAAGACAAGAGTGATTCTGTAGTAGAAATTCCATTAATTGAACACATAATATTAATAGGTCAATTGAGAAAATATGAGCTCTGTCCGCTGATGGCTGAGAAGGACAGATGAGGAATTAATAAAACAAATATAGCATAACTTAAAAATCAGGGAATAAATACTAAATGATTAGAGGAAACGGAAGAAATTCTGGACTCTATTTATCAGAAGGACTTGAATTGCTACTTACTATTGATTTAGCTACCTATGTATACACAAATATACATAATCAACATAGCACATATTTAAGTATAGTTATGCAATAAGTATAGCATATATACAGCAAACATAAACAATAAATATAGAAGCCTCCCTTTGTTTCACTTTAAAGTTGTCTGTAATCCATATCTTAGAATATTTTCATAAGCTTAAACTGTAAACAATTATTATAATGAAGAAGAAAAAGACAAAGAGATAAAAATAATAAATGAAATATCAGGGAAGTGCGTATGAAGAATAAGTAGCAAGAAGAGGAAATAAAGGAAGGAGGCAGAGAGGACAAAGGTAGAGAAAAAGAAAAAGAGAAAGTGAGAGTAGGAAAGAAAAAGATGGAAAGGAAGGAAGGAGAAGAGAGAGATAGGGAGTGAGGGAAAAGGAAGGGAAGGAAGGAGAGAAAACTACATTCTGCCTTTCTTTTCTCCCTTCCTAGTTTAAAAAACTCCCTAAGAAATGGAATCAGGTTTGATTCCTTGGAAAGCAGCATCTCCTCCCAGTTCACATAGGTCCGTTAAACTGCAAAAGCTCTGACTCCGCCCAGGCTCCCTCAGCAAGGAGGCAGGTAATCAAGGAAGGGAATGAAGAAAGAACTACAGCTCTGAGGTTTGTGGTGGGGCTGCTGGTGGGGTGGCTGAGTCCTTGCCAAGTCAATCAGGGCCGCCAGGGTCACAAGTGCCCCAGCTCCCCAGCCGGTGGAATGTGCCGCTGTGTTTCTGAATGCAGCTGGCAGTTGTCCTGGGAGGCCTGGGTAAGGAAAAGGGGCAGGCTCTGGAAAATAGCTTAGTACCTCGGAGCCAGCCAAACCCTCCTATGGGGCCTAGAAGCCAAAGTAAATGACCTTTTCTTAAACCAAAGAAGTCCAAACCAAAGGAGAAATGAGAAAAGGGAGAGAAATACATTGTCTCCTGATTTTTGTGTCTTTCCTTTTACAGGGAAGGCACTAATATTTTTGGCCACAGTATCCTGGCAATATCAGATGTTTTGCATGTATCAGTCTGATGACATCCTAACAGATGTTATCATCATAAAAAGAAAGAGAAGAGAAGGAAAAGGAGAAAAGTAATAGTATTAGCAGTAATAGTTACAGCAGTGGCAGTAGAGCAGTAGTACAGGTGATGGTAATAGGTCAAATTGTGGTTATGGCTATTGGAAATCATTCTTTCAAACCCATTAAACTAAATACCTCCAGGCACTGGGTAGCCAAAACAAGTTTGATAAAACCTACAATATGTGCATAAGAAACAGAGGAAAGACTGAAAAGCCACTTGGGAAGATCTTAAAACTTACAGAAAGCTTTTGAGAGGGAGAAGCTCTTGGGAAACTGGGGAGAGAAGACAATAAGAAAAATTTTGTGACCTTGCAAATTATGGACACGCTATGTAGGTGTCGATTATGAGCTGAATTGTGTCCTTCCAAAATTTATGTATTGAATCTCTATCCTCCAGTGCAACAGAACGTGACTTATTTGGAAAGGTGATTAAGTCATAATGAGGCCTTTAGGGTGAGACTAATCCAATCTGGTTAGTACTCTTATAAAAAGAGGTTGGGACATACAAAGAGACACCGGGGTGCATGAGCAAAGAGAGAAAGACAGACCACGTGAGGATGCAGCATAATGGCAGCCACATGCAAGCCTAAGAGAGAGGCCACAGAAGAAACCAGCCCTGCCCTGCTAGCACCCTGATCTTGGACTTCAATCCCGCAGAACCGCAAGAAACGAAATTTCTGCTATTTAAGCCACCTACTCAGTGGTATTTCATTATGGCATCCCCAAACTAATACAGTGCTCAGTAAACATTTATTGGATAAAGAGGGAAGGCATCAGGGAGGGATGGAAGGAGGAAAATGAAGGAAGGAAAGAAGGGAGGGAAGGAAGGAAAAGCAGAGGAGGGAGCAAATCTGGTGTACCCTTGCTTTATCAATACAGCAAGTATAACAGTTCACTTCCAACCACTGCATAATCGTTTTATAAGGTAATATTTCAGAATGTGACCATGACCAAGTTTTAAAATTCAGGTGTAGGGGAGTATGTGCTTAATTTTGGAGGTTTAAATTAAAGCAATTTTTCATTCTTACGTTTCTGTCTTCTTACATAAGGGATTATTTAACGTTGCAGAATTTGTAAGCAGTCAGGGCCTACCTTGTTGATGCACATGTATTCACTTCTTCCTGCATTTATCCAAGTCTTCATACACAACCTCACGCACAGAGGACGTTACTAAATACGTGAATAATCCTCAGGATTAGTATACTGACTGCTTAATAAAACCTGAGTGATTTAGCAATTTCCCCATTTACCTTCCTCTCCCTCTCTCCTCTCTTTTCTGACGGGAAAAAATAATTAGGATTGTAATACTAGTTGGTTGGTTAGAAAAGTTTCCACTTGGCAAATTAAAAAAGAGATTTAAAAATCATTAAAGCATTAACACGCTAGTTACTCATCTGCTGAGCATTTGAGGGCAAATCAGGAAACATAAAGATGCCACGATGATTAAGGTTGAATAATAGTTTGCTAAGTGTAAGGCGTCATCCGAACCATGCCTTTAAGGGCTCATTCGCTCCCCAGCCCATTGCTCTAGAGAACTCTGCAATGAGAGTAGAGTAAATGACTTCCTGAGAGGAGGGAAAGACAGAAATAGAAGCAGGAAAAATAAATAGGCACTATATCAAAATGAAGTTGTAAGCGGGCATCTCTGCCCTCCAGAATCTGACCCATCCTTCAAGATCCAGTTAAAGGCAAGAGGCCTGGCTCTACCAATCACCAGTCTTCTAACATTTCTGAGCCCTATTTCCTAGTCTATAAAATAGGGAGTGTTATGTTTATTTCATAGAATTTTTCACAAAATATAAGATGCAGGCTGTAAAAGCACTATTTATTCAAGTGCAAAGCGCTATGCAAGGGCAAGATGATGGTGGTGGTGGTGACAAGGAAGAAGACATGGCAGGTATAATGGTATCTCCAAAGTCTGCATCCTTACTACTCTGAGAAAAAATTGTTTCCACTCCTCTTGTACCCACCACAGCCTCATCCCCTTCCAAAGGGAAGTATAGTCGGATTTTACTGCCGCCTGTACCTCTGGGGTGAATTTCTCTTCTTCTATTGCCAATAGGAGTTCAGGCCACACTGCTTTCAGGGTTTTGTTTTTTCTTTACTGCTTTCAGAAACTCTTCCCTTACGAAGTGTTCTTGAAATCCACAGCTCACAGACCACAGAAGCAAGTGGTTTTGCAGTCAGTGACTTCCATTATCTCTGCCACAAAGCAGGGAAATGAAACCCTGGGCCTTTGTGCTCAGGCAGATTTATTCACTGACACTGGGGTACCTCCTCAGTGGTCTCCGCCACAGGCCCTCGATGTTGCCAGCATTCAAAGGAAACCAGGAAAGCGGGAAGCCTACGAATGCAGTCCTTCACCCCACACCTTCTCCAAAAAAAAAGCAAAAAGGCTGAGGAAGCAGAGAGTGGAATAGGCATAGTGTAAGAGGTGTCCTTCACATGTGCAAAGCTTGGCATGACCACAGAGCAGACGGTAAAGAGCAGGAACTTCAGAAGAACAGCCAGTGTGAAGACAAGCGGTGCATGACAAAGTGTGAGAGTGGACTGCAGAGACACACAAGGTCCATCACAAAGAGATGCATATGCCAGCTCTTAATTCTGAAGGCAACAGGGAGTCCTCAAGTCAACAGAGGATGGCCCTGGTCATGTTTTCCTTCCGAAAGATCACATTGGCTACATTGTACAAATGGAATGTACAGAAAGTAAAACACACAGCAGGAGGTGATTAGGAACTTCTTACAGGAGTCCATGCAAGGGAGCACAAGGTGGATGGGATGGAGGTGAGGGGACAGACTTGAGAAATTTGGGAAGTTCAGTGGTGAGGATTCTTTAAATGCTTATATAGCTGGAGTGGAAGAAGGGATTACTTTGATGATGACTCACAATGCTGAGCCATCTAATTGTGAAGATAAGTTAGATAAAAGAATCATCATCCATGTTAGGAAATTCTAATGATAATGGTGATAATCATAGCCTCTTAATGAGTCTCATTTCCTCTGATCTTTTTCTGCTTCAGTTCATTTTTCATAATGTCTAATTTAGCAGATTATTTTTGGTGATGCTATAATTGTTGAAATAATCAAAGTCCACTGTTTTCTTCAAACATTAGCCTTAGACAGAGATGTGGGGAGGGAGAGAGAGAGAGAGAATAAGAGGAAAGAAGAGAAAAAAAGAAATGTTCAACTCCAATATAAAGAAAGACAATAAGCCTTCTTGTTTCTATCTAAATTTTACTGATACTTGAAGTTTAATGGTAAAAATGATATCAGTCCATTATTATTGGGTCCTTACTATGTGCCAAGAATAGTAGTCATTTTTATTTATTGTTTTATTTAATCCTGATAATCATTTTAACAACCAACATATTGTGTCATAATCCCCATTTCTCAGATGAGTAAACTAAGGGTAAGAAAGATTAAGTAATTTGATAAAGGATGTATATCTGGTAAGTATCAATTCTAGAATTTTAACAAGGTATTCTGGTTCTAAGACTATCCTCCTTCCATGGTGTTATGACAAATTTATTTTACAGGCATGCTCAAAGGAGGAAAAGTTTATGTTTATGTAGGTCTGTCTTAGTCTGTTTTGTGTTGCTATAACAATACCACAGATAGGGTAATTTATTAAATATATATATATATATATTTAACAGTTCTGGAGGCTAGGAAATCCAAGGTCAAGGAGATTGCGTCTGGTAAAGATCTTTTTGTTGGATCATTCCATGGCAGAAGGTAGAAGGACAAGAGAGGACGAGTACAAGAGGGGAAGGGGGCTCAAACTCATCTTTTTATCAGAAATCCATTCTAGCATTAATCCATTCATTAGGGAAATGCCCCCATGAGCTAATCACCTCTCAAAGCTCCTACCTCTCAACACTGTTGCATTGAAGATTAAGTTTCCAACACATGAACCTTGGAGGACACATTCAAACCAAAGCAATGTCTGAGTGTAGAACTAATTTACAGAGGAAGTAGAGAGAAACTGTGTCCAAGTATTCTCATCATAACTCATGGCCCAACTCTGACAAGCCACAAGGACTGATTGATTTTCACCTGGTAACTGCATGCTCACCAGCTGTATAAATATAATTTCTGGAGCCCCCAAAGTGGCCCACAATAGGTTCCATTTTTCATTTTGTAAAACAAGAACTTGGTGACTGCAAAATAGTAAGTGTTGACAACTGGGCAGCAAAGTCTTGGTGTGGCAGCAGAGGAAAACATAACTGATACTCTCACAATGAATTGAAAATAGAGAAAACCCACCAAGATGGAGGCGACCCCATCTGGACAGTGGACATTTGGGAGATGGCTTCCTAAATGTCTGCTCTTGTGACTTGTCTCTTCTCTCTTGTCACCAATGCAAAACCCCTGTTTTCGGCTTGTTCTTGATAGTGTCCCTTCTCCACTTGGCTTGTGGCAGCTCCTGGTGACAGCGCTGAACATACTCTCCTATTGTATCACTGCCCCTGCCCCATGCTCAGTTGCTGTCTTTCTGGCACTGACTTCTGATACGTGCTTGTTCAATCCTGCACTATTGCAGTGCAATGGAATACAACTTTTTTTGTGCTGTGCAGGTGTGTAGAGGGAGAAAATGTATTGGGAATATACAAACATTATCCAACAAACCTATACTGAATGTGCATACAAAGCCACAAATGACTGTTTTTTTAAAAGTGTTCAACAGTAACTTTTATAGGAACCAGCTGACATTTAAGGAATGATAGGTACTTGGTCACTCTCTCTTGTTCATCAAGACTTAGGATGAATTTCACATCACAGAGGGTAGGTTACAAGCAAATTTGTAAGACAGAGATTAGCAAGAATAAATAAACTTTATTAGTCTCCTACTCCTGTGATCCCAAATATCACAGAGTTGATGGCTCAAACAACACAAATTTGTTATCCTACAGTTTTATAGGTCAGAAGTCTATTATGGGTTTCACTGGGCTAAAATCAAGGTGTTGGCAGGGCTATGTTCCTTTATGAAGCCTTCAAGGAGAATCCATTTCTTTGTCTTTTCCAGCTTCTGTGGCTACCCACATTCCTTCAGTCTTTGAGGCCCCCTTTTCTCCTTTTCAAAGCCAGAAATAGTGGGTTAAATTCTCACGCTGCAACTCTCTGACCCTTCTGTTGTTGAACCTCTCTGACCACAATTAGGAGATCTTCTCAGCTTTTAAAAACTTGTGATAAAATTTGACCCTCTGTCTCAAGGTTTGTAACCTGCAAAGTCCCCTTTGCCATGTAAGGTAGCATATTCATAGGCTATGGAGATTGGGGTTTGGACGTCTTTGAGAGCCATTATTCTGCCACTCATAATACAGGTCTCCTTCTTTCTTCTCTTTGTTCTCATGTGGATTGTGCTGGAGCCAGGACATCCTACTGGATAGGACATGAGTTTGCATTCCAGGATAAGAACATGCTGCCTTGTGTTCTTGCAGGGCAAGTGTGAGATCAGCCTTCTCAGTGGGAAGGGGACAGTCAGACTGCGGAGATCAGTATGGCATGAGGTGTCAGCTGTTTTTAGGATGTGTCTGACAAAACTATATATCAAATAACAGGGGACCTTAGGAGCCAGTAGCAAGTTGAAAATTGTCAGTTCCATGAGGAGCTGAATTCAGTTGAAATCCCTTTCACCGGGAGAAGTGGGAGGACTCATGGTCCCAGCTGTTTCATGATTCAGGACAACTGTCAAGAGTAGCCAAGTCTTTTTTCCAACAATTCTGTTTGTTGCCGAACTCCAGCTAGCCAAAGAGTGCTCACAACATGCAATAATGCATAAGACTAGATAAATTTGTCAATTATGTAAGCATGTACATTGAGATTATTTGGAAGGCATTAAAAATAATCACAGTATTGGGCCATAAGAATCCTTCTTTTCAAGCCTCCATTATTTTTTTTTCCTTAAAGTTCAACTCAGATTTTGACTTCTCCATCACAATAGGGATGAGTGTCCTCATCCAATATGAAAGTGAACTCATTAGAAACTCCACTTATTCATTCTCTCAAATATTTGTGGAGTCTTGAGCCAAGGCTTGTGCTATAAAGTATGGTTATAGAGATTAAAAAGGCACATTTTCATATCCACAAGCAACTCTGATTTAGTAGTAGAGAAGGACAAATTAAAAAATAGTAGCCAAGTTAAATAAATAACCAAGACCCTATGATTGCTGTTATTACATAGGTAGAAATTGAATGCCCTAATCACCCAAAGACTAATTGTTTCATAGCATGTGTGCCATGCCTTCTCCAGACACTGAGTATATTCTTCTCTGTAGATACAAATGGAGAAAGTCCACTGGAATTGTGGTCAGGGGACCCGAATACGAGTCATACTCCCATACTGACGGCCATGGGAGTGTGGGAACATTACAAAATTCTTCAAGGTTCAGTAAAGTTGGGGTAATGATAGCAAACTCATAGGAGTGTTGTGAGTATTCAGAGAAACAAATTTGAAAAAAAAACAAGCTTGCCAAACAATTAAAAAATAACAAATAACCTAGAGTACAGTGGTATAATGCTGGGCTCTGGAGTCAAACTACCCAGACTAAGTATGGGAGTCCAGACATGACAGTGACACTCCTGTGCCTCAGTTTTCTCATTTACAAAATTTAGATAACCATGATACCTACCCGAGGTAATATGGGAAAGCACTTAGAATAGTGTCTGGCAGAAGATAGGTGTTCACAGGTGGATGTTGTTGTATTTGTGTCACAGATGTATGCTGGTATAGTGATTTAAATGATAATGATTTTTGTTATTTTTATTGTTATTTACTGAAGCCCACTGTATTTAGGCAAAACTATCCACTGTGTTCAGCCTTTGTGCTCTGCATCCTTCTGTTCTTTGCTTGTTTTTTTTCCTTTTTTTAATTCTACCTTCTCCCTTTCTCCTTTCTTCTTTTCTTCCTTCCTCCCTTTTTCTTTCTCCTTCCTTCCTTCTTTCTTTGTTTTCTTTCTCTCCTTTCTTGCTTTCTTCCACAAATATGCCCTCATCATAAACATTTACATCACTATATTCTAGATAGGATGAGAGATAAAATAGATAAGCCAGACCACATCCTTAAGGAAAACATAATTTTAATAGAAAATAATAGAGAGGGAGAAATAAAATATAAACATGGGACAAAATGCTCAGTGGCAGGAGAAAAGTCTCTCTAAATTTCTTTAGAACTCCAGAGGTGGGAGAGCTCATTTAAAAAGATGAAAGACCATTTCCAGGGGGAGATAGAACTTAAGTAAATAGTAATAACAGCAACTGACCTTTTTGCAGGCCACAATGTACCTGGCACTTTACATACCCCACCTCATTTAATTCTCCAGCCTCTCTCTGGTTATTTAACCCAAAAGGCTAGTCTCTTACCCACCAAAAAATACCTCCTGCCACTATCTCTCTAGGCTTAGACAGGGCAAAGCACAATATTCACTTTTGGAAATGAAAGAAAAGGGCATTTCAGTGAAGTGAACAATGGGACTTAAGGAAACTGTATAATCTCTAATTAAGATAACTTGAAAATAAATCAGGCAGGAGTGTGTATATAAGCTGGTGCATAAAGTCTATTCTGGACTGTGTCAGTTCTTTTGGCTTAATTAATCTCATTCATATTTTGGGTCCTAGAGTGACATAGACCCAGTTTTCCATCTCAATTCTATCGCTCCCTGGTTGAGGTACTTCTAGCAGTTATTCAACCTCTCTAAACCGTAATTTTCTCATCTACGCAAGGTGCACAATTATGTCTTCTTCCAGGATTACTGTGAAGGTGGAGATGAAGTGTGAGACATGCCTGTCAGTGGGGTTGGCATATAGTAGAAATTCAACAAATGTAAAATGTCAAAAATGCTACCTACTCTAAGGTTTGTTGTGAAGCTTATATATCACCTAGGAATGTGGCTGACAGATGTTGGACTCACTAAATGTAGGCTCCCTTCCTCCCTTGAGAAGATAATGTCAAAGAGGCAGGTAGGGGCTCTCAGAGCAGCTATAGCTTATATGAGGTGCCCTGAGGCATCAGATACCTCCAGAAGCACCCAGGTTTGCCCCAGGTACCTTGTTGCCTGAGAACTGCCAGGGTGTAAGGAGCCCCTGGGGCTCTCCTGCCTCTCCTCCCTCCCATTTGCATTTCCTTCACCCAGTACAACCCAGGCTGGAAAGGAAGACTGGCTCACAGTTTGAAAAGTTTAGTGTAAACCTCTTTCTTCTGAGTGTGAATATAATGTGCTGGCTCTCTGTGCATACTTGATGAGGTTCCTTTTAATTCTTTTTTCTTTTTAATTTTAATTAGCTTAATACATTCAAGTTTGGGACAGAGCAAAGCTGGAAATATCTTCTTGTACCTAGTTATGTCTTGAAATGAGGACAAAATAAAAATGAGTTTCTGCACTCTAAGTTTACACGTGTTTCACTCATCTTTAGCGAGGGTCTGCTGGCTAGGGTCTGCCGAGTTCAAGGAACATTGCTTATTATAGCTTATAACAGAAAAAAGAAAAGAAAAAAGAATGGGAATTTCTGCAGTGCTCATGTGTATCAGGCTCCATGCAAGGTTTTTCCATAGTTTATTTTATTTAATTCTCACAACTTCTCTCTGGATAGATAGGGTATGTACCTTTAAGTATCTTTCTCAAAGTCATATACCCAGCAGTTGACAGAGCCAGAACTTTAAAACACACACACACACAAACACACACACACACACATACACACACAAAAACAGGCTTTTCTAGTTCCGCCATTCACATTATCATTTTGTGAAAGAGGAAACTGAGTCTGAGTAAAATGTTGTACCCAAGGACAAACCCAGTAGCTAGTGACAAAATTAGCATACAAACATGGAGGTCTTGACCCCTAGCACAAGTAATTTATTTTCCTATATGTCTATGTTCTATTCCTTTCCTTTCCTTTTCTTTTCTTTTCTTTTCTTTTCTTTTCTTTCTTTTTAAATAAATATTGCCTTGTCTCTACTATGCACACGGTACTATTCAAAATGTAGTGAAAAATACAATAGTGAAAACCAATGGAAGCCTTAGCCTTAACAAATGTAAATTTAGGGGATAAAATATGAGTACACCAATCATATAAGTGAGGAAAATAAAATATGTAAAACACTAAATGTCCTGAGAAAGGTGCAAAGGGGTTTTAGCAGAGACACCAGTGAAAATATAACAGGGTGACTCTTAAGAAAGTAGTGACTGGAGGCTACATTATATTTGGTGATCAGGGAAGGCCTCCTTGGAAAGGTGACTTGTAACTGGGTCCTGAGTGCCAGGGCAGAAAGCTGATGCTATAGCTCTAACGCAGGATGGGCAGAAGGTGAGTACACCTGGCGCCCAGGGAGCACAGGAAAGGCCTGGAGCAGTGAACTCAGAGAGGCGGGTCAGGGTCAAATCGTAGATTTTACTGCAAGCACAATGGGGGCTCTTGGGCAATATAAGCGAGGCTTTCAAGGGGTCACTGTGCCGCTATGTGGAGAATAGATTGTGAGGGGACAAGTGTGGAAATGACGGGAAGAGTAAGGAGGTCAGGGTAGTTGTTCCAGTGAGAGAGGGTGGTGGCTTAGAGCTGGAGCAGAGATGGAGAACAGTGAACAAATGTGGAAGGTGTTTTCAAGGCAGAGTCAAAGAGCAAGTGAATAAGCTCCATGAGAGTAAGAGTTTTTATTTGTTTGGTTAGTATCGATATCCTTAGTGCCTAGAACAATGACTAGAACAAGGGTGTGGAACCTGTGACCTTTGGCCTTCTAGGTCCTTAAGTGTGGCCTTTTGGCTGAATCCAAATTGTATAGAATAAATCCTTTTATTTTTATTAATACATTTTTGTTCATCTTTTATACTTTTATTTTTAAAATGAACATATTTAAAATATCAAAGAATAAAATAAGTTTCAATGAAATAATCCTCCCAGATTGACTGGCACAATTAGAATATTAGTAAGCCACAAGGGCTAAATTGACAGCTGCTACACTCACAATTTAGTTCTAATTTCCCCCGCCTGACTGCCAGCACCACATGAGGCTGGTTGGTGAGAGTTTATAGGAGCACAGGGCATAAGTGCAGGAGCAGGATCCCAGAGAAGGTGAGAGGAGATATGAGACAGGCCTCCAGTGGAGGCCTGGCCTCAGATAAGAGATGGGACCACACATTCTAACAAGAGGAGAACAGAGAGTTTGAGTAATGTGCAGTGAAGAATGGTAGATATTGTGGTGGAATAAAAGCTCCAAGACAGAAGTTTTTATTTATTTGTTCACCACAGTGTTCCTACTGCATAGAGCAATGATTGACACATAGCAGGCCAACAATTGTGGAATGCATGCATCAGTGATGGCTTAATGCATGAAAGTCTAGTTGTCTCTATATTCTAGTTCAAGTGTTAGGTAATGAAAGCAAAGAAGTGGACTCAAAGAGATGCAAAAACATAAAATATTCCTTTAGCGAGTGGAAACATGAATTACTTTGAAAAGGTAGCAGGATCACCAGGAATTCTGGAATACCCGTTGGGATTTGTGGTCATACTTTTAAATTAAAACCAGTCAATAAAGCCATGTGTATCTACAGGAATGCTTAGTTGCTCTGGAGAAGGAACAAAGTTGGTGGGAAATTAGATTTAAACAGGTTTAGGGTTTTGCTGGGAAAGTAGGATGGAGGGAAAAGAATTAACTATGTTTGCAAAGGAGTGGTTATAATGCTGAGCTGTGAGGCCCAAGCTGAGTGGGGAGGGAAGTAAGTAAAGGAAGGGATGAAATGGATAGAAAAAAAAAACGAGTAGGATAAAAGATTTTAATTAAGATTAAGGAGGCAGGAATGGGGCTTTAAATGTAAGTGAGCTGAGCATGAAGGGAATGCTGAAAGAATTGTGGATAGTGTCAGTTATCGGTGCTGACAAGGCAACTGGTAGTGGTACATAAGTGTCGGAGGTGGTCTATTAGTCAATTCAGGATGCTGTGACAAAATACCATAAACTGGGTGCTTAAAAAGAGAAATTTATTTTCTTATAGTTCCAGAGGCTGGGAATTTGAGATTATGGTGCCAGCGTGGTTAGATTCTGGTGAGGGCTCTCTTTCTGAGCTACAGGTGACTACGTTCTCACATGGACTTTCCTCAGTGTGATGGTGGAGTGAAAGAGAGAGAGAGTGTGTGTGTGTGAGAGAGAGAGAGGGAGATCAATTGATCACTTTTTCTCTTAGAAGGCCCCTAATACCATCATGAAGACCCTACCTTTATGATAAAATCTAACCCTAATTACCTCCCAAAAGCCCCATCTCCAAATACCACTGTACTGGGAGTTAGAGTTTCAAAATATAAATTATTTTTTGAGGGGGGTTTAGTCCAGTATAGGTGGGATGGAGGAAAAACCAATGAAGCCTATTTTAAAGAACAGAGTGAAAAACAGTTGAATGTATCATCCCAATGAATCTTGAAATCACTAAGAATGTTGGCAGAGATAGACATGAAGAAAAAACAGCTAACCTGGCCTAAAATTATCAGTGAATGAGGAAACTGATGAGACAGGTTGATAGTAATTAGGAAAATGATTAGATGATAAAGTCTAATGGTAACAGCTTCAAAGGAGTTAGTTTTTGAAGAAGAAGGAAAAATGAAAACATTTGGAAGAACAAAGAGCTAAAGGACAGCCACCCCACACCCAGTCCCCAATGTGGCGATAAAAGAAAAAAACAGCCACACTAAATATAGTTGCAGGGAAACACTTATAGGTGCTGGACAGGTAGGACACCAAGTGAAAGACGTGAATTTTGAGAAAGCACCTGGGAAATTAGAGAAGTGAGCTGATGGGAGACCATGGGTTTAAGAATGCACAACGAAAGAGAGACCTGGGTGCTGGTAAAGGTGGGGAGACTCTGGCAACAGCAGATGTTTAAGGGATGAAGGTAGATAGGTGCTGTCCTTGGTCCTGAGACTCTCCTAGAAGAAGGCAAATAATCGTTTAATGTAGAAGTCCTGGGGCAAATCTTCCCTCCAGCAACTCTTGGTGGAGTGATGGCCCAGAGAATGAGAGAAGACTTCTTTAATGATATTACTGTCTTAGGAAATAGGGAGAATTGGCCACTTGGGGGCTTCTCGCTCTTCCAGCCGACACAAGGGTGTGCCAGCTCTGCATGGGTTATGGTTAGACCTTGGGATAGGGTGCAGGTGGTGTATTGAAAAGGACATTGAGATGGTATGTCCTTTCCTGAAGTGAGGGGGTATGAGAGGAGGAGGTACACCTATCTGTACGATGAGGCTGTGACCCCAGATTGTGTACTGAACATCTGACAACTATAATACTCTGTTCCATATATATGATGTAGATCCTGAAGACAGACTAATGTCTTTCCAGTTATATTTGATCTTACCTTTTCTATAAGCATGTGATATAGTACACTATAGTAGAATCAGCATAGGCTTTGGAGTCAGACAGCCCTGGCTTTGAATTCTTCTGGCTTTAGAAGTTGGTGACTGTACCAAATATTGTTGGCCCCTCTTTCCTCATGTTTCTTAGGCCCTGCCTGTATCTGCAGTTCTTACTTTGAGCTCTTTCTCTGAGGCAGGGAAAGGACCCCTCTGCCCAGCCACTTGGAAGACTGGAAGGAGCAGGGAACTGACAACCTTGAGAGCAGTCCTTCAGCAATGACTGACAGAGTTTGTGAATGACACCCCAGTTCCCTTATCTCTCAGCTGGGACAACCCAATGAAGCCAGAGTTTGACTGATGCACTGAGCTCCAGTGGGTCCCAGTGGAATGCAGTGGCAGCCGGCTTGGTTCAGCACTCCTACCACATGCCTTCCCCGTCTCGTCTCATCTCACTTCTATGGCTGTGTTCTGCCAAATAAGCTACTGTGATCAACTCTTTGTCTCAGTGTCTGCTTCTGGGGAACACAAACCAATACAGTAGCTTTGCAAGTTACCTAAATTCTCTGAGCCTCAGTTTTCTCATCTGAAAACCAGGGCTAGTGATACTTTTGTTTCATAAGGTCATTTCAGGTTTAAATGAAAGCACTTAGTATGTTCCCTGGCACAGCACGAGTAGGCACTAGGTCTGTACAAAATGCCCTTCCCCTTGCTTCATCCTCCCAACCCTCCCGATGCCTCACAGCAGAGACAGGCGATGACAGAAGCAGGAGGGGCCGCCTAATCAGCAGGAACTGAGAAGATGACTTCACCTGTCTTGGAGGAGTCCTGAGCCAGTCTCGATTTTAGTAATGAGGGATCTGGCAGGGATATGCTTAGGTCCTTGGCAGCTTTGCAGTAATTAAAAGTTGGTTTATAATATTAAATAGGTCAATTTAATCATACCTTAATAATACTTTTAAATTATTATTAGAAAATATTAATAAAGTTGTATTTGTGGTATTCAGTGTTGCACCAACCACATAAGAAATAAAAAAATAGTAATAAATGCCTGCAGCACAGAGACAATGTGGGAAGAGAAAATTCTTACACCTGGGTAGTAGCTACCAGAACTCTTTATTGAAAGGATATTGTCTTAGGCACTGCTAGGCTGAGGAGTTTGGTTTCCTGAAGGCAGAATCTTCTTTTTAAAAATAAAAGTGTTGCTTAAGGCCCATGCTGCCAATCAAAATATCAAAAATGAGCCATAAACACAGGCAAAGAAGTTGAGTTACTGATATGTTGATAGAGTCTGCAACTATTGTGTAATGAGCCAGTTTTATCTAAATTTCTTCTAAGTGGGGAGCTAGACATTTTCAAAGGCCAGTGTCACCTCTCAGGAAGGTAGGAATGAGTCTCAGCTCTCCACATTTCTTTGTCATTGTGGCAATTTGCATGGAAATGGGATTCCTGTTACTTCTCCTCTGCTTTTTGGGCTTGTTTCTTTCTTCAGAGCTGAAAGTTATACTGTGGCCTGCCAGCTTCAGGCATTCATAATTAAAAATAAGCAGGAAGTTAAAAGAACTCACTGCAATTAAAAGAGTAACCTCTTGCATTCTGGGAACTGAGGAGTCAACCTGATCTGTAATTATGCTACATAAAGTGTGACCATGAGCTCAAAGGAGAAGGCAGCAAGAGCAAGAAAGTACTGGGAGAAGAAAGACATGGCCACCAAGATTAATCATTAAATTGTGGAATTAGGACACGCACAGTGATTGGATAAGCAAGCTTGCTGGATGGCTGGGCAGGGGGAAAGATTGAGGATGCACAAGCCCCAGAGCTCCTGGGTGAGGTTGCCTTGGAATAGTCTCTTTTTGAATGAGTTCCATTATTAGTATTAAGAGGCTCTCCTTCACTTTCTCTCTGGCTCACTCCTTGTGCTTGTCTAGTTCTGGCTCACCCTCCCTCTCCTAGCACTGTGGATCTTAAAAGTAAGGACAGCCAGACCAAGGGCTTCTAGCCCTTCCTCACTGGCCCATTCTAGCAAATATTTATCGAATCCCTACTAAGTGTCAAGCACTATGAATACAGTGATAAATAAACAGTGTTGTCCATCAGTAGCTCATAATTCAGAATGAGACAGAAGAGTAAACTAAAACAAGTATAAAAGAGTGGATGAATATGATCATAGACACATTTGTGATAATCTTAGCTATCATGGAGCCCCTGCGTTGCATCAGGGACTTTGTGAGTGCTGTCTCTATTCCTTATCATATCCCCGTGAAATTAAACTTATCCATTGTGACTACATGTATTTAACAGCTAGTATATATCAGGTACATGTATCATTATTAAGTGTTATTGCTCAGAGATCGTAAGTGCCTTGCCAGTATTGGCAAGTCCAAGATATTTCTGTTTTTAAATTCATGTCAAGTACGCAATTCACATAGAAAGTCTATAGCTATACTACCCTGAATGCACCTGACCTTGTCTTATCCAGGAAGCTAAGCAGGGTTGGGCTTGGTTAGTACTTAAATGAGAGATCCCTGTGAATATTGGGTCTTATAGCCTTCAAAAAAAGTCACATAAAAAGAAGTGTTTCCTTCTTTTAGGAGTAGGCATGAATTGGAGAGGAGTGGAGGAATGGAAAATCACATCAGACCTCAATATGGAGGTGATGACTGAGCCAAGTGTGAAGGGCTTGCCAGAGAGTCCAGAATTAGATAAAATAATGTAAGGACTCGCTCACCTCTGTAATTCTATTTTATTCTTTTCCATTATACTTGAACATGCTTCTTCTAATCTGTTTCTTTGATGACAAAGAAATACTCCACTTATTTCTGTTAATGGGCTGAACCCTGACTACTCTGGATGAAAAGATTGATCATAAATACACCCAGGAATAGTGAATTTAGACCCTTCATTTGGGTGTTAGCACACTATATATTTGTTACAGAAGATGAAGGTCATGTATTCAAAAATGGGAACACTGTTTTTTATTATTAATTTAACCACGCATTCATCACAAACTGTGAATGTTTGCTCTGCCCCAGGCACGGAGCTTCCTAGAGGTTAAAACTATAATCTCCAACCACCCACAAACAGTACCACTTGACTTTCAAGAGTCTTCAACTCCTTGTCTCCAGACTTGGCTTCATCACAGTCATTCCCAAGCTGCTTCTCCTCTGTTGTTTCTAGCCTTTGCTGGACATGTCACCATACACAGTGCTGCCTGAGCTAGCATCGAGAGAATCGTGTGTACATCCTCCTCTTCCTCAGATCCCCACCCCAGAAATCACTCTGAGACCCAGATCACCATTTCCCTTGTAATTATCTTTGCTCAGGCCATCTCATTTCTTACCCCAACTTTCACAAGAGCCTGCTCACTGTTCTCTCTGACCCCAGGCTCTCCCCACTCCAATATTCCCTTCCTAGCAGAGCATGCTGTGAAGTTTGTGTGTGTGGCTGTTTCACCAAGTAGACTCAGATAATGTTTTTCTAGTCATCGTGTACCCCAGGGCATGGTTTCCGGCACACAGTAGGTGCTTAGTAAATATTTGTGGCTTGTAGGACCCTAGGGTGGGGCAGATGAAGAAGAAAGGAAATACCAAAAGATTAAGATATTCATGCCAAACCACACATCTTCTGTGAAATTATTTGTAACGAATTAGGGAGAAAAAAGTCAAGGGTTCTGAAAAGGATAATAACACATCTTGCCACCTCTGGAGGAATGAATATTTTCCTGTGTATTATTTTTCTGTATATATAAGTGCTATTTGTCACAGGGATTTTCTGCATAAAACAACAGAGAGAGAGAGAGAGATTGAGAAATAAATGAAGAGTTAACATTTGTTTGAGCTCCATATACATTGCAAGTTTATATGTGTGTGTGTATGTGTAGGGGTGTATATGTGTGTGCGTGTGTGCACGTGTAGGGGTATGTGTTGTAGGGGGGTATACGTGTGTGTGTATGAGTGTGTAGGGGTATATGTGTGTGTGTGTGTGTGTGTGTGTGTGTATCCTGTTTTTAACCTTTTAATAAGTCATAGAACTAGGATATAGTAAAGCCAGAATTAAACTCCAGGTCTACCTAGTTGTGAAGCCCAAACTTTTATCCCCAAAGCAAAGATTTTTTGCTGCTAGGCTAGTCCAATTGAATAGTTAAAATGGTAAGAAAAGTCTGAGGGTGTCTCTCTTTCCTAAGTGGATCCTTTTATGCAAGAGTATCATTTAGAGACCAGTTGGGGAGAGAAAGAAAGACTGTCTTTTGTTATGTGAGTGCATTTGACATTTCCCCCCAAAATACTTGTTATGCTCTGAAAGTCATAGAAAAACTATTTGTAGTTGGGAGAGTTTAACAGAAACGGTACATCTCAGAATCAGAAGAGGAAATAGGAAAGAGAGCGCTCAGAAAACAACAGCAGAAGTGACAGAAAAGACACGCCAGGGTGGGTGCCAAAGGAAATAGCTATGTAGGTCCCAGTCAAAGACCAAAGAGGTTTTTCTTCCTGACGTGTGGGGTGCTCACTCTGATAAGATGTGCTAATATTAAATGAATTAGAAATGTAAAAGTTTGTGTCTGTATTGCAATTTTACCTTAAAATATATAACCCTGTGTATAAATATCTAACCCTTAAAATATATAACCCTGTATATAAATATCTAACCCTTAAAATATATAACCCTGGTTTTTTTCTCAACACAGAACTGCTCAGTAAGGCATTGACACCTGCGTGTCAGACAAAGAACTATCCACCAGGGGCACAGGGTGAATACAGCAGATGTAGTTCCATCTAGTGGAGGATACAGACAAATATAAGGGCTGATAGGAAAAGGATTGTGGCTTTGGAACGCTGGCTAACTCGTCCCAGAGGAAAGGAAGAAAGAGATGTGAAAGATGGCTAAAGCAGCTGTGCAGAAAGGAGAATGACCTGCAGCCCTGAGGGACTGGAGGTCTCTGTGGCTGAGCAGCAGAACTGGCACAGGGGGAGAACTGAGAAGATAGGAGAATAGGTTGGGCTGATTATGGGGTTATCCATTCTCAAACCATACAAAGGTCTTGGAATCAGCACTCTAACAGATTTCCTGTGACATTTTTACAGAAGAAGATGCTTCCTTTTTGTAGTTAAGAGATCTTCAGATTGCAGAGGGTATAACAGTCATTCCTGAGAAGAAAATGAAATGGAAACAATCCCATTCGTAGCCCATAGATAGTTTTGATGTAAACTCCCGTTTTAGGTATCAGATATTTTGGATTCAAGTCCTGACCCCAATATTGTTATAGGCAAGCCACTGAAGGTCACAGAGTCTTAGCTTCCTCATCAATCAAATATGTCAATAAAACACATGCATAACACACACACTCATAAGTAATTTCAAGGCCAGAGAAGAAGACAACATGGAAAGGTGATGTCAATAGATAAGTAGTAGAAGTAACAGTGTTAAGTTTCTATGACCACGAATATCTGCGTGTTGCCCAACTCCTACTCATTTAATCAGTCAGTGGGGGCCATCTCCAGGAAGTTTTTTCTCAAGCCCCAGCTGGAGGTGACAGTCTTCCCCAGCTCGCACATCACCTAGCACAGGCTTAGTGTGCACTACTTTACAGTAGAATAATCTCCCTCCATGTCTTTCTCTGTGATTGTATTGTTCTTTGTGAGAAAAAGCATTTTGTCAGTTCATCTCCATAATCCCATGGTCCTAGCACAGGGCCTAGAGTTAGCACTCGGTCATTTGACTAGGAATTCTATTGAACTATAAGTTCATCAAGGAATCCTGTGAAAACTCAAGCCACAAGTGAAGAGGGACTGAAAGCCCGGCCCATCCAAAACTTCTCCCAGGTAGACAGAACTGGCATTGAAGCAACAGAGACTACAGAGGCCAACACTTTGTCTCTGGGTCCAGGACCTGCAGGAACAACTAGGTATATTTCAGGCCATTAATCAGATGTGAACGCTGCTTTTGTTTGTCATCTCTTCTAGGGTTTTCAACATATCACAGACCACCTAAAATTACATCAGATGGGCTACCATTTAATTTGGATAATTTTATAATGCTGATTTTTTACAAAAGAGTGGTTTGGGTGATTATAATATTCTCTTAAAAATAGATGCATCTCCTCTCCTGAATCACCTTAGTGAAGTAACTCCTGCCCTTCTCAGGAAACAGTCTTCTCTGCCAGTTTTATCTTGCCTTTGCAAAGAGGCTGAAATGCTACAATCCATGGACAATTTGTGTTCCTCTCCGTTTTCACTTTGTGTTTCCCTTTTCATTTCTCCAGTTTCTTTTTCCATAATGGAGAAACTGGTGATGAATGGGGCCAAGAGGCAGGAGTGCTGTACATCAGGTGACTAAGAGATACCTGATGTAGATATGTTTCAACCAGTCCGCACTCAGCATTCGTTGGGCCTGCTGTCCTGGAGATGCAGGGCTTGGAGAGACCGGAAAGAGATAGCTGGTTCAAAAGGGCGAGTCTGTCTATATTACATGGAATTTAGAAGCATACTCTTATCCAGGTGGCTTTTTATTTTATTTTTGAGAGTGTTTTGTGTGCATAGATAGGTGGGGTTAGAGGTAGGTGAGAGCACATTAGAAATGCAGACTCAGGAATCAAAGGCAGAGTCAAGGTTATAAAGGCCAAAAGCCCATCCTTTTGGATCTCCTCAAAAACACTTTTTTCAGAAGTTCTCCCAGTGTGTTCCTGAATGTGTCCATGCCGGGGAACTTATCACCCAGCAATGTACCTGGGATGATCTCTGGGTATCTGAAAAAGCTGTTGTCTTTATCTTTCTCTCACTTCTACCCACTATATGTGTGGCCTTCTGAGAAGTAAAAATAGAGATCAGTTTTTCCCTATTTCTTTGCTGTGAGCTAAACATCCTTATGTGATGTGGTTTTGGGTTCCCTTCAAGGCCTGGTTCACCCCTTCCCAGCGTATTCCAGCCGATCCTGCAGGTCAGACTTGCCCCGCCGGGAGGTGTTCTGACATCTCACTGCTGTTACTCGTCTCACTAGCAGCCAGGGAACAATCCATCAGAATTGACATGGTTTATTCCAAGAGACCCTGTGACTCAATCAAGTGCAGCATCTATTTGTCCCATGGAGCTGCTGCTGGTTTGCTCCTTTGGGCTGCCTATAGCCGTAAGCTGCAGGTCACTTGACGAGGAAGGTTTTATTGTTTCTAGTTATAATAAGAACGGCTGCAGGATTTTGTTCCTGCTCTGTTACTGCTGTTACACAATACCTGTAGCCAGCCAGAGCACACCGGGCTGGGAGTATGGCTAGATGTTAGCAGTGGGGTGAGAAGGATGACCTCTAGAAGATTCAATGAGGCAGGGGGGCCAGGCAGAGGGACATCCGTGGGAATCATCTACACTTTGGAAAACAGAAAGAGTTGGGAATTTTTTTCTTTTTATTATTTGTTTTTGTTTTTTAGCGTTGAAAGCACTGAAGACTCAAGTCTAGGTTCCACCAAGCCAAGTGAAGCAAACATATCCTAGGGAGTCAAAGAGATAATGTCTAGATTCCAGGAAGGAGATCAGTCAGGCCACAGTGTCCACATGGGATAAAGGCAAAAACATGGACATTGAAAAGCACTAGATGGATCTGATTTTATTATCTTGAGAATGAAGCCCAGGAAAGCTATCTGAGAAACCACAAGTCCTGGAATTACCAATGGGCATTCTCAGAATATGTTACTTGCTATTCCCCACACTTTGCATATTTTCTGGTGCATTTAATAAGCAATATCTACCTTTTAAAGAACTCCTAGTCCTTTCTTCTTAATTTGGGCCACAGGATGAGTCAAAGAATAACCATAAGGTGAAAATTCTTGTGATTAAAAAAATTAATATATACTCTATCACTCTAAGACTGCTTTGGTATAATAAAAATACATATTTGGTCTTTGTCCCTGTTCCTGGCACAGAGCTTCTAATATCCTTAGAATTTTCTGAGTGATAGGAGTCTCTTTTGTTATTCATAATGCTCCCCAATGGAACACTCCTGAGTCTGTGCTAATAAAGTGACTCTAGGCGGGGCCCCTAGATAGCCCCAGGATAGAATTAGTAAACTTTCAGTTCAGGGAGGGAAGAGGGGCTGGAGATCAAGTTATAATAGCTCTTGAACAAGCAGCTTCTGAGAGCTTCTGGGTTGGTGAATACATTGAAGAACCGGGAGGGTGGTATGGAAGCTTGCACCCCACTCCCACCCTGCCCCGCATGTCACCCACACTTGGCTGTTCCTGATTTATACTGTCAGTAAATGTGAAGTATGTATAATGTTTTCAGGAGTCTGTGAGCCATTCTGGAAAATTACTAAAACTGAAATGGGGTCCAGGGGACCCTGGACTTGCTGCTGGTGTCTGAAGGGAGGGCAGTCTCGTGGGACTGAATCTTTTCATCTGTGGAGTTTGAGGCTAACTCCTGCTAGTTAATGTGAGAGCAGGATTGAATTGTTGGACACTCAGTTAGTGTAGAACCAGAGAGCTGCAATGAAGTACAGGAGAAAGATGAACTTCTGAGGTCTTAGATTCTAACCCTAACTTTGCCAGTAATCTTAGTTGTGACACTTGTCACTGAAGGAGTTATGCACTAATATAAGCTAAAACGTAATGATGATGAGTATGTATTGAGATAAGGTGCTTCCTGTAAAACTATTTTTTTCTGGGAAATATTTGCCCTATTCAACACTCAACCACCAGAGCTACCTAACTTTGATTATTTCATTTACTTGCTCTTAAACCTTTCATGACTTCCTTCAAAATTAATACCACTCAACTTGGCCTTCAACCTCCCCCCACCCCATTTTAGATTTATGTAACCTTTTAGCTTCATGCTTTGTTCCATCAGCTGCCTGTGATTTTGAAATTGCGGGATCTCCTGGTTTGGTGGTGGGAAGTATGATGGCTTTGTATCTTGGTTCTATCAAGTCAAAACAGTGGCTGACATAGAGCCAATACACCATGTATGTCCCTCACAGATATCATATGTTCTGAGTCTCAGTTTTCATGTCTGTCAATGGGGTGCAGTACAAGTTGAATTGTGTTTCCCTGAAATGCATATGTTTAAATCTTAACCTGCCAACTACCTCAGAATGTGACCTTATTAGACAATAGGGTCATTGCAGATGTAACTGTTCGTGTTAATGTAACTGTTTACGTTAAGATGAGATAATAATGGAATAAGATCCACTATGACTCCTTATAAGAGTGGGAAATTTGGATACAGACATCCGGGGGAGAACACCATGTGAAGATGAAGGCAGACAGTGGGGTGATGGTTCTACAAGCCAAGGGACACTCAAGACTGCCAGCAAGCCACTGGAAGCTAAGTGAGAGGCACGGAACAGATGCTTACAGTACTCAGAAGGAAGCAACCCTGCCAGCACTTTAATCCTGGATTTCCAGCCTTCAGAACTGTGAACTAAGGAATTTCTGTTGGTGAAGCCACTCAGCTTGTGGTACTTTGTTAACAGCAGCCCTAGTAAACTAATGCAGATACTAATATCAAGTTCATAGCCCTGATTTTTTTGTTTTGTTTTGGTAAAGTTTGAAAGAGATAAAAAAGCACTTGGTCTAGAGTCTGAAACAAAGTAAGTGTCTCCTTTTGCCTTTGTATTTTAAAGATATCGTGCATGGAAAGGCAGCTTTGATTTAGGAAGAGATAGAGAGGGGCTGAGTAGTATTATCTAACCTAGTTAGATTTAGTTGTATATATCATTTCCATCCAACTTGTCTGTTCCATCTGAGGAATCCTAGATAAGACATTCATAGCTGGCAGGTGAAATAAAGCATTTACAAAGAGCACTGGATCTCTGGCCCTTTCAAATACATCTACCTTGAGAGTCTATACTGGTCACCTTCTAAATATGAAAGTGTTCCATGAAAGCAGTGAATGTTGTCACCTAAGAACAATCAAAGACCACATTTTTCACATAAAATTGCCACTGATTAAAGAAAAATAATACCTAATGCTGATCAGAGTATGGAATCATGGGCTGGTGGATGTTAAAATTGGATTGAATTTTCAGTAGAGCAAATAGGGAATGCATGTCAAAGCCATAATAATATGTACAGTCCATAAGACTCAGCAATTCCATTTCTAAGAGTTGATCCTAAAGAAATAATATTGGATGTTAACAAAAATATCATATGAAAATGTTTATCACAATGCTATTTATAAAAAGAAAAATTAAAATCAATTTAAATAGTTACAAATAGATGTTACATTAATTAATTAAATCAACTGTTAGATTATTAAAACATAGCATGGATGTCTGTGCAGACATTGCAAATGTTATTGCAAGAAGATGATCAATTTAAAAGTATAATATATCATTTATTTTAGCTATAGCTATATCTTATAAGAAATCATATTTTATTCTACCACATTTAAGAGCAGGACATGTTATATTCCTTATTGTCTCTAAATAAAATAAACTCTGCTCCAACATCCACCTACATGGCTGGTGCTAAATTCATCCTCCACCATTAGTGGGCGGCACCCACGAGATCCTACAGGAACCCTAGGCTTATCTGCTGCCATAATCCGGGGGAGGTATTGGTTCCTTGTACCATTTTAGAGACTCACACCATGCAAGCCAATTTTTTTTCTCTTTCCAAAGCCAGTAACTCCACACACCAAACACAAGGATATTCTGCTATAGCTCCTAAAACCACGAATCTTAGCATGAACTCCCTCCTGCACCTCTACATCTGCATTACTCTCTTAGAGGCCTTGGCACAGCTTCCAGTAGCTCTATGGAAACAGGATCCACCCTTGGTATGAAAGGCATAAAGTCACCTCCCCACCCTCAGGGCAGCTCACTCGGTCTGGTCAGGTTCTCACATTCTCAACTCCAAGCACTGTCCTCCATGATCTTCCAGTCCGAGGCTGCTTAATGCAGTCTTCCTCGTGAAGTCTGAAATCTCAAAACTACAAAACAAAATTCCTGCTTGTTGGGAGTTATGGAATGGGACAAAGTAGAAGAAAGTGGGAGGGAGAAGTTCATGCCTAAAGAGAACAGTGCTGCCTGTTCTTTTTGGGATAGGGAAAATAGATGCTGATCTTTTTCTAATAATCCACTCTTTTATCAGCTTGTTCTGCACTGGATCTCAGTAGTCAGATGACCTTGAAATTCTGCTCAGTGTTTTCCGTTCAGTAGAACCTAGAGCAACTTGCTTCCATCTTTCTGCTTCAGTTTCATTATCTATAAAGTAAGAATTTAAAATATGATCTAATAACATCTAATAATATTTCTCAAGTAACTGTCCCAGGTTGGGGGTTTCCCAGAGAAGTAGACTGAGAAAAAGAGGTTAGTGTGTGGAAGCTTTACTGGAGGGGTCTTCTCAGGACCAACACCTGTGGGGGAAAGAAGGCAGCTGCATAGAAGTTAGGCTGCAAAGAGATCATGACACAACCACCCCTATTAGGAGCTCTGAGACTGGGACTGTCCTTTAGTGGGGTCCCAAGTTGGGGTGGAGGGGGAAGTCCTCTACTCTCTATATGGGAGAATTACTGGATACAAGCTGGCCCTGGAAGGGGGCAAGAGTTTGGGAGGCAGTTCTTTACAGCTGAGGCAATTCTTGCTGAGGGCTGACAGCTGAGTACTCTCTGCAAGACACTCTTCTCAGCAGTTAGGAAATATGTCCTCAGTCTTAAGGGGAGTTTTAGAAAGGGCAGCACAGCGTCTATGACAGAAGCTAAATAATATGACATTTGCAAAGAGAAATAGTGCCTAGTGCCTGGCACATATTAAGAGCTCCATTAACATCAGCATGCATGTGCTTCTGGTTTAATAATAAGCTTGGACTTACATACACAAAAATGTCAACAGTGTTTAACTTGAGAGTGGGACCCTGGCTGCTTGTTGGTTTTTTCTCTGTGTTTATCTGTGCTTTCAATGTCACAGTTGTCTATTGCCCTAGGCCACCTTCCAACTACCTGGTGTAGATATCAGCAGATGTTAGACTTACAGGCTGAGCTGTGTCCCGTGAAGTGGGAGGAGAAACATACCACCCTAGTCAGCTTCCTTAATACCACTTTGTTACACGTGACCCATGTGTCCAAACATATTCTCCCACACCTTATAGAATTTGGTGCTTCAGAAGTACTTCATAAATCCCAACAGAATAAATGAGTCAATGAAAATAAAAATACAATATCATCTCATGCATCACTTGGATACATTTTTTCTGCCATTCATTTGGTAATGCAAGTGTCTATTTATTCACTTATTATTGCATTTATTCAGTAGTCATCTGTTATATTCATACCCTAGACCAAATATTAATCTAAGGGCACAGCTACTACTAACAGACTGATATGATGACAACTCCAGACATCACCTTGGTAGATCAATCAAGATTGAATTATCTGTAGTATAACAAAGACAGTTAGCACAGTACAGAGAGTAGAGAGAGCAGCAGCATCACCCAAGACAGGCAGAGGTGCAAGTTTTGCAACTTCAAAATCTTCACTTGAGGCATGCACAGTTGCATAGGACAGTATCTAAGTGATTGAAGGTCAGATCAAAGCTATTGAATTCTGCTCCACCCACATCCCAAGTTCAGGTTTACATACATAAGATGAGAGCAGGGGTCTTGCCTGTGCTGGGGTCACCACCTATCAGCCAGGTACACTTTATCAAATTGTTGCCCATGTAGTATATAGCATGATTGCAGAATACAGTATAACACTATACCCTCAGCATTGAAAGTAGTTCTCATTTATCATCTAAGCCTTTTTAGGCTGACCGCAGTTGTCTAAATACATCCCTAACCTTTGAGATGCAAAACTAAAACAAGGGTCAGCTACCCAAGAGTCTCTAGAGGTCATGATTACAGGCCCTAGGACAGTTATAGGACATATATCTTAGAGAGTAACCAGTGAGAATGAAGATATCCAAAGTCTTTTTGACGTAATAGAAGATATAGAGTATATGCAAAAATTATACAAACAAATATAAGTGTTCTAGGAGAGGTAAGAAGGTGTGGTAAGACATAGACAAAAAGAAAACTAGTACTTCATAATGATATGCTGAAGGGGAATGAAAAAACTTATAAGAAAAGGTGGCACTTTGGTTGGCTTTAGTGAACAGACAGATGGGAGAGAGTATTCCAATCAAAGCTAATGACATGAACAAACCAAGAAAAACATACACTACCTGTAGACATTGATAGGACAGCCGTGAAATAATGTATGTGCAATAGTCTTGCAGCCTTTAAAATGTGAGGCACCACATTAGTTATTTGTTATTATTGTTTGTTATCAACAGATTCTATTTGTTTGTGGGACAGTATTTTAGTGTCCCTTTTCTTAGGAAACATACAGAAAAACATGTCTTGTTTTTCTCTGATACATGCACACACCAGTCAGCCTCTCTCTAATAATATCATGTTTATAATTCTTCCTAATCACACTTGACCTCTTCAAATTACATTGCTGAGTTTCTTAAGCATTAAATAACTGGTGAAAAACCAGTGGTTGAGGTCAAATCGTTTATCAGAATCAATAGTTTTGACTGACTTTGGATAGATGTGGTGTACTTTCCATTTGAAAGGTCAAAATCTATCAACTGGCGGGAAATGCTCTAAACTCAAATAATGCAATGTCAAGATAGCATAAAAAGTTGATTTTACTACCCAGGGGCCATCTTGAAACATCCTCATTCCTTTTGTGTCTACAGTAACCACTAGATGGCACTGCTATTTCAAAATGGATTATTTTATGAAAGAATGGACCCACCATCCCCACCATCCCCACCTTCCATCTTGTTAATGTATACGTTATACATAAAGAATGGACTCAGGTATCTGTTTTTCATCTCACATACCATCGGTTTTCTCATATAAAAAGTGGAGGTAGTAATAGCACTTATTTAATGTTCTTGTGAGACTCACATTCAATAATGGATAGTAAGGTATTCTGTAGACTCTAAAGCATATAATAGATATTAATTTGCCTAATTATCAATAAATGTAAATCACATGAGTATAAAGTTATAAGAATAGAGAGAGTAGCTGATAATTATCTCAATGCATAAAAAGCTTTGTAAGTCAGTCACAAAATGAAGAGACCAATTTCAAAGAATAGATATATTGAAAAACTCCATGAATTGCCTATCGCAAAAGGCCAAATGAAGGGGGAAGATATATATATACATATATATATATAATATACGTATATAATATATATAAATGGGATTTTGTCTCAATATCTTGTTATGTGTCTGTATCTCTATGTACTATCAATTCTAGGTCTACCTTCAGTCTTGAGCAAGCATCAGAAGAAAAATCCATATGAAGACCACTTATGTATTTGTTGTAAAATATATTGAAAACATTATTTATTGTCTTACCTACTGACCCCTTATGTAACATCTCAAGAGATAAGTTTCCATTAGAATTTATGTAAGAAAGATGATAAAGAATTGGTCTACTACATTTTATCAGATCATAAGAGATTATGGTGTCTGCTTGGTACCAAAAGACTCAGAACCAATTTTAATGTTCATCCCAATATTAACCTTCATGGCTAGTATATCCCGATGTTTCGTTTTTATGGCTTTATAGTTTCTTTCCCAGAAACTATAATGTGTGTTTTATTTATTTATTTTTTTTGTGGTCTGTCTCAAATCCTTTTTGAAATGAGTTAGAATATTAATAAATGAAATCTGATAAAAATATTTAAAATGTATTGAAATGCTTTGATTCATTGGCCCAGTTAAAGTCACTATAGATTTATTCAACAATTATTTGTTCTTTGCATAGTACCCTAACTGGATATTGAAAACAAAAGATATATACAGCCTTCAATTGGAAACTAATGTTGTCAGAAAGGTAAAATATACCATAATTAACAAATCACTTTGCATGGCATTACCTAATTTAGTCCTAAGATGAGTTTATCAGAATTTAGTGCTAGGGTGAGGATATCACAAAAGACTCAGATCTTTGGGGTGGAGAGATCTGGAAAAGCTCCTTGGGGAAGATGGCTTAAGTATGACCTAAGGCTCAGGAGGATTTAGATAAGCAATAGGGCAAAGGAATGGTGAGAAAAGAGGTGACAACCTACCTGATACCAAGGGAATAGTCTATTAATCTAGCAAAGAGCTTGTGTAATATAAACATTAAAGGCAGAATCTGAAGGCTTGAATGCAAGGCTAAGGAATTACTGCTCCTTGTATAAATATAACTGTTGTGTAAAATTCAGGCTAAATCAGGTAGCTCTTCCTAATTGATGGCCCTCTAGGTAGATCACCTATCCATTGAACTAACTGCTGATTCTTAAAATACTCTCTGGCTACTCCTTGGGCTCCATAAATAATTGAAAGCCCAGGGAATCAAATATGATCAGTGTGTAGAAGATATTTATAGCAAAACTCTGGGCAACTGTTTTGAATTTACCTTCTGATGAAGTCCAATTTAGTTGAATACTAACCATTCAAAAATATTCCTATACCTAGGTTGGTATTCCTCAAAATCAAGGTAAAATTTATGTTCCTGGTTGTCTGGAAACTTTTTTCTTTGTATTATTCTATAAACTTGGACTAGAAAAATTAATTTTTTGTTTATGGAATTGTTTTTTCTTTTCAATTATTTTAGAGGGGGTAGGGAGCTATTAGGTATTGGTAAGCAGATTTAATGTATCAGGATAATTGATGATTTTTTTCCCCAGGTTAAGCAATTTTCATTCATCAACTATTCTTTATGACGTAGCTTTGAGCTGAAACCCTCAGAGCCATCCTTGGATACTCAACACTCTTATTTGAACACATTGCTATTGGTATATTGGCAGATTTCTAATGTATGGAAGCCAGATCAGAGCAGGGCCATCTCCTCTATTGTTCTTATTACTTCATTCATATTCATTCATTTGACAAATATTTGTTACACATGTACTGTGTGCCAGGCACTTCACCAAGCAGACTTCTGTGCCTCCTCCCATGGAGCTTGCCACCTGAAGGAAAGAAAAATACTTAACAAGCAGAAATGTGTATGCCATGAAAATTTTGTGAAGGCTACATTGAGCGTATGAAATAGTTGGGGTGTGGTGGTCAGGGCAGTCTTCCTTAAGGAAGACATCTTAAAGCTGAGACTAAAAGAATGAGTAAGAGTTGAAGAGATGAGGAGAAAATGGAGGAAAAAATACTTTCTCTGCCTGGGAGGAGTATGCTATTAAACTCTCTGTAAAAAGGGAGTTTTCACATCTATAAAAAGGGAGAAATAGTAAAACCTGTCATGTGGAGTTATGGGAAATAAGTGAGGAAAAGGAGTTAGAAGAGGACCTTGGGAGGAGGATGATGATGATGACAACTTTTAGTCTAGGAATAGGGAAGCACAGTGGAGAAAGTTCTGAAGGGAGTATATACTAGGCTTGGTCCAGAATCTAAATGAAGAACAATGTGGCTGGAGTATGGAGAGCAAGGGGGTGCATGGTGGCAGAGGGGAAAGAGAGGCCTTTTGGGCGCCCATATAAGACAGCAGGACCCACCTAGTAACAAGCAACTCGCATTTCTCCTTCCCCACCCTGGCTGCTCCTGGTTTTGATTATATGACCAGGTTGTAATGTGAATACTTTGTAAACCACATCTGTTTAGTGATTATCCTTCTTTTCCTATTCATTTTTGTCTGTAAGAGTAATGACTGGACCATATAAAGCAATTCTTGCCCTCCCACCCCTTGAAGTTAACCTTCAACCTTCTTGGGCCTGGGCGTTTGCTGGTGTTTCACTTCCCCTTCTGCCTTCACCAAGCTCAGCTATACACAGTTAACTCCTTTAATCTTTTCTCACCCAGTTAGTCCCATTTTCTTAATCGTTTTTGTTCCTCCTCTCACTATTCCCTTGAAAATTGCTTTATCTCATGGTCAATTTATCACATAGCCATTTAATTTTTACCAGGCACATAAAGCCCTCAGTGGAAACAGCACTGAGAAGCACATTTGGACTCACTGCAGCTTCTGCTTTTCCGAGTATTTTGCTCGCTCTTGCCTTATAGATGTGTATATATATATATAATCTCAAAAAGTTGCATGCAATGAGCAGGATGTCTGTGTACTAATGGCATTGCCATCTTGACTGTCCAATCTAGAGGGGGTGAGGGGAAGGGTGCAGGGAAGACAGCTGTAAAAGATACTTGGACTGTAGCACCAGACAGACCCACCTGATGTGTCACTGTATCAACCACTCTGAGCTGCAGGAGTTTCTATGTTTGGTAGCAGTTAAGCAAGTAGCTCCAGAATCAGTCTGGCAGGATGTGAATCTCCACACTATCCCTTCCTAGAGCCGTGACCTTGGCTAAGTGATTTAACTGCTCTATGACTTAGTTTCCTCACATGCAAAATGCAGATAATGACTATACGTCTGTGAAAGGCCTGTTGTGATGATGAATGGCAAAGTGGTTCAAAGAAAGCCTTGCAGGAGGTAAGGACTCAGTAAATGTTGGCAATATTTTCTGTAAAATGGGTATAACAAAACCAACTCGACAAACTCATTGGGGTTACACATACACACCCACACATCTATGACATACAAATCACCTAGCTAATGTAAAATTCCTTGTAAGTTCACTAAATGGACTCTCTCCCTCTTCTGCTATATTTGCCTTTACGAACACATTGTGTAGAGTTAAATTTAAAAAAAAGAATAGTTAAAAAATAAAATCATCAGATGACTGGTGGAAAATACAATTGAGTACCTGCCAGTTTCTTGGAAGCTTTCTAAGATTTGAAGCAACAGAAGAAATCACAAAGAAAA
The DNA here is from genome assembly GCF_020740605.2 of Lemur catta. NCBI lineage: Eukaryota > Metazoa > Chordata > Mammalia > Primates > Lemuridae > Lemur > Lemur catta. The sequence continues at coordinate 53,328,041 of NC_059134.1, forward strand.
AGATTGACATTTTCAATTATATATAATTTTAAAATCTATGCACAATGAAAAACATAGCAAAAATAAAATGAAAAGGGAAACAACAGTTTGAGAAAAATATTTGCCCCAAATATGCCAAAGGAAATTCTTGTGAAGATTAAATGAGATTAAATGAGACAATATATCTGAAAATGCATAGTCACCTGTAAAACATAAGAATGTTTATGTTATTTAAAAATATGCCACAATTTATTGAGCAACTGATTCTTATGCACCAGGCATTGTCCTTAGTTTTATATCAACATACTCCTGCTGCTAACTGGGGCCTCCTTGTACTTTAAAATCACCCTAATTTCATAGCTTTGGGATAACCAAAGCCTTAATGGGAGAAATTCTTTTAAACTTTTCTCGTCCCTCTCGACATACCCCCTTACTGAGCTCTGGGCACCTGAGTTTTCTTGGGAGCTCTCTTTATACTGTTCCACATCAAACTCAGTCCTCTCTCCTAAAATAAACTCACTCTACATATATTATGAATATAGGAACTTTATGGAGAATGTTGAGGTGTCACAGGGTGACACAAGATGTCAGAGCAAAGCCCTTGCCATCTTTTTGCTTCCCCAATTCCATCACTCTCCTCTCTCTCTCCTTCTCAGCAACAAATTCCTTCTCTTTCTTATGAAGAATGGTTTCCTTTCCTTCTCTAAAGCCTTGAAGCCCACCTCAAGTGGGCTAACTATGGCAATTTCCAAACAAAGGAGGCCCTCTTCCTAAGGTAATTCTTATATTGTCCTCTAAGAGGATTAAATATTTTCTATGTAATTACATGTGTTATTTCATATCCTGACAAATGTCTTGCAAAGTATATTCATTCTCATATTTGGTGGATAAATAAATGGAAACAAAGATGAAGCACCTCCTCAAAATTATACATCAATATGTGGCTATGTGGTCTTAATAAAAATGAAGGTAGTTTATATGTAAATAAATCAGAGAAAATATTTATATCCCAAATGATTTGAACTATTAACTCTCACAAGAGAGAACAAAAATCTAATCCTTTGCTTCTATCAAAATAATGTCACTACTTGTCCTGATAACAATAATAATGATAACATCTAACATAAATTGAGTGATTATTGTGTACCTGACACAATTCTAGATGCTTTATGTATATAACTTATTTAATCCTCACAACAATCCATCCAGATAAATACTTTTATTATTCCCCCTTTGTGTATAAGAAATAGAAGTACAAATAAACAACTTTTTAGAGCATACAGGCATACAGATACCTGTAACCCAATAAGTTCTTATAACCTCTACATTAATGCAAAATAAAAGACTCACTAGCACTTGCAATTAAAAACCTAAAAAAATAAATTATACCATAGCAAGTTGCAGTTTTGTATTCTTTAAAATTAGAAAATGTGTTGTTTAAAAGCAATAATATCAAGTACCACTGACATTGTGATAAAACTGGCCAAATTTTTGACTCTTAAAAAAGCCAAAATTTGTCCTTTTTGAGAGACAAAAAATGATTCATAACCTTTGACTTAATAATCTATCTCCAAGGAATTTATTGTGAAGAAACAATTTTTTAAAAATAACGCTGGGCGCGGTGGCTCACACCTGTAATCCTAGCACTCTGGGAGGCCAAGGTGGGAGGATCCCTTGAGCTCAGAAGTTCGAGACCAGCCTGAGCAACAGTGAGACCCCGTCTTTCCTAAAAATAGAAAAATTAGCCAGGTATTGTGGCACATGCCTATAGTCCCAGCTACTCAGGGTGCTGAGGCAGGAGGATCACTTGAGCCCAGGAGTTTGAGGCTGCTGTGAGCTATGATGATGCCACTGTACTCTACCCAGGATGACAGAGTGAGATTCTGTCTCAAAAAAAAAAAAAAAAATATATATATATATATATATAGATAGATAGATAGATAAATAGAAGATATAAACCACTATAAACCACATTACTCATTGCAGCTTAAATGTCTGACAACTGGGTAAATAAGTTATTGTATACAAACCAAATGAAATATAATACAGTCATAAATATAATAAAGTCCATAAAATTTCAATTATGGACTATGTGTACCTATAATGTTAAGTAATGAAAATCTATGAATAGAGTGAGTAAATTGTATTATTACTATTAAAAATGATATGTGCTTATGGACAAAGATTTAACAAAAATGTGTAAAGTTCAATTAGTGGCAAATGAATGATTTTTTAAATTTTTTCATTTTAAAATTACTTTTATAATATTATTTGCATACTAGAAGAAAATTGGTAAACAATACGGGGAATCAAAGAGAGGATGCCACATGAATGAGTCATAGACACTCTACTCCTGGAGAGGAATCTAGTCTCGGATAGGGGCCTAATGCTAAGCTTTCAGGAAGCAGAGGTGCTCTAAACTTTTCTCAAACCTAGTAGCTTTTCCACTCCACCTTGTTTACTCCTTGTCTCTGAACTCCTTGTCTCTCCCAGAGTGCTTTTCTGTGCTGGGAGTTATCAAACAGAAACTGACACCTCCAGTCCCCAATTTCCTTAAGAGCCACTACCTTTCTGTGCCACGGTTATGATTAAATGGGTCCTACTATTCAGACGTTTCGGGGCTGGGGAACACTGAGAGCCCCTGTGGAAAGAACTAAAGCCCTCCTGCCCAGGAAAGTTCTTGTCCTAATCTGCAACTTCCCTGTAAATTCCTACATTATCCTGCTTTGAATCTTGAATTGTTTTATGTGCTCACTTTCTTCTCACATCACTTGGGAGCTCCCCGAGAGGACACAGAACTCTAATCTACTCATTCTGGTGTCACCAAGCCACAGTGACTTGTCTAACTTGTCCCTCCAATCTTGAGTGATTTTTTTCTCTCTTCACATTCTGAGGAAATCCTACTCAACTATTCAGCTCCAGTTGGCATGTTACCTCTCTGCAAAATTTCCCAAAACTGGTCAGCCAGTTCCTGGCTCTCATTGGCAGGCACACTCTAAACACCCTTTGTTGTAATATTTCTGACAGTGGATGTTTCATTCTCTAGTGACAATACCCTTCTAGTGATTGCCAATTACAAAATTAGTATATCCACTCAGTGAAAATCTTGAACAGAACTACATAAAAGAGAAAGTGAAAGCTTTTTCATTCATTCCACCCCCTGACAAGCACCATGTATATAAAACATACTTTATATATCCTAGCTTTACCAGTTATATAAACATTCATTACATGAGGCGTCTTACCAAATATACTGTTTGGTAACATGCCTTTTTCCCTCACATAAAAATGTACCATGGATAATTATCCATGTCAGTTCATATAGATTTAATTTATTCTTCTAAATAGATTTATAGTAGTCCACTATCTGGGTGCACAATAATTTAGCTAATTTCCTTCAGTACATATTGAATTTAATTATTCAATTATATTCAATTATTTATCATTTTAATACTGCAATCAAGATCCATATATATGTATATTATATGTGTGTATATATACACACATACACATATATATCTCACAGATCTTTCTTCACTTGTCTATTTTTTCTAGGACACATGTCTAGAAATAAAATTGCTGTATCAATCAATACACATATTTTGCATTTTGACATAAAACCACATTACCCACCAGAAAAGCTGTACCCGTTGAAATTCCCATGAGATTGTGTTGAAGTCCCTGATTTCCCTATACCCTTGCCAGCACTGATTATCTTCATATTATATTTTAGGTGCTTATTTCTCTGTCTTTCTACTAGACTGGTTTTATAGAGGACAAGGTATATATTTATCATCTTTGGCTATCCAGGTTTTTTTAATATATATAAACACTTAGCTGATGTAAACTGTGAAATAAATGTGAACATTTTAAAGAGCTAAATCATGAATTAGATTAAATATACTCTGTCATGTATTTGAGGGAGATACCGAGGAACATGGGACCCAGAGAGACGACAGCTTGAATTCTGGCCTTGTCCCCTACTCACTATATCCTGAGGCAGGGCACATAACCTCTTTGAGCCTCCGTTACTTCTTCATTAAAATGGGCATCAAAGTTCCTGTAAAATTCTTACAACAGCATTAATGTGAGGAAGAAAAGTCTGTAAAAATCTTGCTACTCCAAATAACCTTTACAAAAACAGTTGCATTAATGTCAGCTGGGAGCTGGTTAAAAATCCAGAATCTCAGGCTATCCCCAGACCTACTGAACCAGGGCAGCAGTTTAACAAGATCTCCAGGTGATTCTCATTCAGTTTAAAGTTTGAGAAGCACAGACATAAAACATTAAGCACAGCACCAGATGCATAACAGGCAATCGATAAAATAATGACGATGGTGGTGGTGATGATGATGGTGATGGTGATGATGTATGTAAAGTAGCTCACACACAATAACCGTAGCTACCATAATTTTTATTAACTGTTCAAATTCAGCTCTAAAATAAAAACTTGGGTTTAGGCAAAATGCTGCATTTCTTTACTGCATGCACAAGTTCTATTTTGGGGTGTTAAGTGATGTGCTTTGCAGCAGGACGAATGTGATTTACACTTGGGGATCCATTTGGAAGGCGGTGTGGAGCATGGATGTGGGAAGCTGAAAGGGCTGGAGTAGAACCCTAGCTTTGCTACTCATTGGCTGACAGACACTGATACCCTTGAGCTCTACTCTCTTCGGTTGCTTGTTCTGAGACTTAGAACAATTTACCTGTGCAATACCATGAACACTACTTAGCATATTCCAGGGGTCAGGAATAATATCTACTGACAATTGCTGTGTAATTAATAAGTGCTTGGCAGCTTTCTAAATGGCTTTAAGTAGTTATTTCATTGCCGCCTCACAAAATCCTATGAGCTAACTATTTGTTCTCGTATCCATTTTATGGAAGAGTAAATAGTTTCAGAGAGTTTAAGTAGCTTGCCTAAGGCCACACAGCCTGGAAATGACATAGCTGAGGACATAAATTCAGGCAGTCTGATGTCACAGCCCAACCATGTTTTTCCTCTTTCTTTATCTTCCCTCCCCTTCTCCCTTCTTTTCTTCCTCTTTAAAATGCTCCCTTCAGAAAAGATGCCTGAGCTGAGTTTAGGAAAGGAAAAAAAAAAAAAAAAAAAAAAGATCCTGCTATAGAGAATTCTGATTTAATTTTTGTCCAGTAACTTTTTCTTTTTCCTCTCATATTCCCCATTTCTCTGTTTTTCTCCTCTTTCGTTTCTCTGGACTTCATTCCTTGGTCACCTGGTGATAACCAGGAGTTGTGTGTGACTTCATCAGTGATGCTGGCATGTGCCAAAGATCACTGATCTGAGAATATTTTTTTCTCGTTACCATCTCATGTTTGACAGGGCTTTTAATAGCTTTGATTTTCCTTCACATGTGGACAATAAGAATTCACACACTTAAGTGTTTAAGAGGTACCAGCAACTGTTCTAAGCAAGTTACCTGTAATCATGTGACTGAATTTGTAATGCAAAATAATGTAATTTTGTTTTTGTTTGTATTTTCCTATTCAGTAGCTCTGCTGTCTTTAACAATCTAACACTTCCCCTTCACATCTGTCCACTGAGGCTGTGTTAAAAGAAAAAATAATCCTCCAGTGAATCCACGAATGTTCCCATTCTCTGTGGTGTGCTGAAACTGTGCATGTGTTACTTCTGTCTTCTAATTATTCAGTCTGTATTTAACAGTATTAACTCAATTACTCTCTATAACAACTCCATGGGAAAGGTGCTATAATTATCCCCAGTTTACAGATGAAGAAACTGAAGCCAGAGAATTTATGTTACTTGTTGAAGGTCAACACAGTTGCTAAAACTGAGATTCCAACCCAGGCAGTCTTGCAACAGAATTCCACAACAAAATCCATGCTTTTAACCATTACACCTACTCCTTTCCTCCTGGCTCTTTTTCATCTTTTTTATTAATAGTCTTTTTCCTTCCCAGCAAGTCCATTCTGTCATCATCAATTTGATCCTGCATCTGGAATCCTGTAATTGCGAATTTGCAATTCAAAATTATGTAATTTTGTTTTTGTTTCTGTTTTTCCTATTCAGTAGCTCTGCTGCCTTCTTAACAATCTGAACCTTCCCCTTCACATCTGTCCACTGAGGCCGTGTTAAAGGGAAAAATAATTCTCCAGTGAATCTACCAGCGTCCCTATTCTCTGCATTGTGCTTAAACCGATAATGTGTCATTTTTGTTTTGTAATTATTCAGTCGATTGTTTCCTCCCCTCTTTACGAATCGACTCTCTTCCCATTTTCCAGATCATGTAGCTTGTAAATGTTTTCCATTTATCTTTGATTCTGGGCTCTAATTTGTTCCCAAAGTGCCAGCTGTCAGCATTTTGAGGCTCAATGTTTGATTTAAAATATTAGATCCTGCCTTTTCTATAATAGTAAAAAAAAAAATGAATGTACATTTAGAATTAATAGAAAGAAAGTTACTTTAAAAATATACAAGACATCTTCCCATTTAATCTCTGATTTTATGTTTAGTGTAAAGTTAGCAGAGCAGATATTATCCTCTTCCATTTTTTTTAATAGATGAAGAACCTGAAGTTCAGGGAGATTAAACTAGAGAGATTAAATGAATTACCAAAAGAAGAAGGCTTCCCTGTCACTAGATCCTCTCCTTTCTTTCTCTGCATGATACAGTGAAAGAAAATAAGCTAATGCCTAGAGCCGAATCCTTGCTGTTTTTCTTAGCTGCTGTGCAAACCCAGGCATACCATACACCTTTTCTAAGTAGGCATACCTACCAATTGAATAGAAGGGACTAAAAGTTATATTACCCACAGTTGAAAACAAATTTAATATTGAGGTAAGGCAGGTATCTGAATATTTGCCTTCTGGTTTGGTCAAGCATGTGGATAGTGCTCCTTTCAGTGGAAAAGGGGAACATGGGGTTGCCCAACAGCAATTGGTCTTGTGAACCTAACGCTCAGAAGAGAGCGGGAAAGAGGGGTAGGCTCCGTGGTATCTCTGTTCTGCACATGATGTGCTGCCTTCTCTTGAGTGTCCGTATTTATTCATCAGCCCAAAGAGGTATCACTGGGCTCTTCAATGTGGTCCCTTTAAATTATTCCATTACAATTGCATTGTTCCAGCAAGTCCTAAAGGTACCTTTGTGATCTAAAGGGAAATGGAAAAAAAAAAAAAAGCTGTTATCACAATTCCTAGCACCCTCTATGTGCTCAGTAAGAAGTAACAAGAAAAGAGTGACCTGGGCAAGACAGTGACTGCAGCAGACCCAGGGACTGGAGAGAGCAGCTGTGCTGAGCCCCGAAGTTTGAGAGAAAGTAGGAAGATGGGAGGCAGAAGTCGGGAGTCTCCAGGTGAGTGACGCCCCTTCTCTGGATGTCAAACTCTTCATGTCAAAAATGAGGAATTGGACTACAGCATCTCTAGGATTCTAGCAATCTAGTTACTGGGCCAATACACAGGAGGTGTATCAGGGCCTCCATGGAATGGGGCAATTTTTCCGTTTCTTTTTTCCTTTAACACAAAGAAGGAAGACAGTAATGATTCTGTGAAGAAAGAGTTTTCTCCCTCTGGAAGGAAAATGAAATATTAAAAGGCTTTACTATTGCAAAGAAACAGATAACAAGACAATTAGGATCATTAAAAATGACAAAGCACCAAGGCCTGATGAATTACGTGGCTTGGTTCTGAGAGCTGTGGCAGGGGAATGGGAAAGCAAGCCCATGAGCCGGGTCTCTGGGTAGGCAGGAGCCAACAGCCATGCTCATGCTTGAGATCAAGAGATCCCAATGCAGACCCCAAATGCTCTCCAGAGTCTGAAAGCCAGAACCAGGCCTATGGAAGAAGGCACCGTGGTGTCAAGGGATTATTTGTCTTCAGCTAGGTCACCTCTGTGCTCCTCTAAGTCCCTCTCTATTCTTTCAGTATGCCACAGGTAGCACAGTTTCTTATTTGCCTGACTTTGTTCCCTCTTAGAATGTAATTTCTCTAGAGCAAAACTTTAATTTATTCATGTCAGGCATGGTGATTGGTGCAGAGCAGGCACTCGGTACATTTTCATAGAATGAATGAGTGAATGAATGAATGAATTAGTGAATGAATGAAATAGATTTGAGCTTTGGCACCAGTCACATATAAGCTCTATTATGTGTTTTGGAGGAGAATATTTGAAACATCATTTTTAAGTTAAGCATCCTGAAGAATCTTTGCTTCTGCAAGAACCTGGCCAACTCCCAAAGGGTCCTAAGGATAAGATGACCTTTGCAAAAGAAATTTGGGACAAAAAAAGCACATGGCCAAAAAGACTAGATATTATGTGGTCATTCTTAAAGGAATTGCTTTTAAATGCATTCAAAATGTGAATATATTGGTAGTAAATATTATGAATGGTTTTCTTGTACATCTTGACTTATAGAAGAGGTAAAATTCAGAGAGATTAAGTGGTTCAAAATTACAGAGCACAGCAAAAACGTTAGGATTTTACCAAAGTATGTTTAAGTCTAGAGCCCATTCTCTGTCCATTATGCCCAAAGCTTACAACTTTATGAGACACTGGTGTAGAAAGTAATTAGCATAATGTCAAACAAGGCTCATGCTTGCACCTAACTTCATTTACTGTGAACACCAAATGATAGTGGGTGTGTGTTGTCCTTTAGGCATGGCTTGCCAGTTCTGAATTTGGTTCTGGGTCTCTGACCACTGTGTCTCAGACAAGGCCCATTCTTCAGTGGAGGTACCTAGATGGAGCTCTGACAGTACAGAAGGGAGACACATTAGCATGCCCATTGAATCATGGGGAAATCGAGATTCAGAAAATATGTAACACTCAAAGTTCATATTGCCCTAAAAACTGAAAAGCCTGGGGTTGACCCCCCAGATTTTGTCTCTTTGTCCAGTGTCATTTCCAATAGTCCCCAGCTCAAAGTATCCATGAGATGTTGCAGATCTTAAGGAGGGTGGCAGAGCACCTGTTATGGAGACTGATTGTCTTGGGTCTGAATCCTGACTCTGACAGTTACCAGTTGTGTGACCTTGGACAAATTGCTTAATATCTCTGAGGCTCAGTTTCCTCTCCCATGTAATGAAGGAATTAATGGCTACCTCACTGAGTTGCTGTGAAAATTAAATGAATCTGTGAATTAATTTATTCTCTGACTTGTTCCAGAAAAGATTCAATGTGCCTTACAAGGACACAATAATATAATTGAAGAATAGGGGAGAAAAAAAAATAAGAACAAGATAGGCAGAAAGGGGAGTCAGTCCAATGCAATGGCTAAGAATAGCTGACCTGTTTTGCTCAAAGCTAACTAGTAGCCAACCCCAAAAGGGAAACCTTGGCAGCTCTATTTCTTGCCAAATTCATGAGGTTATAACAAACCCATGACTAAACGGGGAGCATGGCTAGGTTTAAGATACGGGGTATTATTCATATTCCTGTATCTAGGATATAAAGTATACTTATGTATGTTCTAGGTTCCAGGTTCTAGATACTACACTAGGAAATGGGGATTAGTGTATAAAAAGGCGGGCATGACCTTTGCCCTCATGGAGGTAACAGTCTTCATGAGAACATATCATTTTGATGCATCATTTCCATGATACCATCATTACCATGATACCATCATTACCAAAAAATGCAAAGAACCTGTGAACTACATGAAATTCCACACCTTAAGCTCTGAGAACCGTATTCGGCACACAGAAGATGTTTAATATTAATTTGTTCTCTTATTTAATGAACATTTATTAGTCTATGATACCTGTGTCTATGTCTTTTCTAAACATTGGGAATATGCAGTGGAAAAGCAATTAAAAATCCCTACCTACATTCTAGTTAAGGAGAGAGATGACTGACAGAATCATTAAGTGAAATATATGCCATATTAGATATTGATAAAGGAAGGGTGGTAAAGTGTGCTGAGGGTGGTTTAGAGAGAATGCGCAAGAGGCGGACTCACTGGGAAGGTAATATTTAAGTCCAGACCCGAAGGAGGGGAGAATAGGAATCATGAAGGTTCTCGAGAAGAGCATTCCAAGCAGAGGGAACAAGTGCAAGGGCCAAAGGCTGGCAAAGGCCTGGCAGCATCTACTCAATATAAGGCAGGACTTTTTCTATTGAAAGTAACAAAAATCCAACTCAAAACAGATTAAGTAAAAGAGATTTACAGGAAGGAGATTTATGTGGTTCATAGAATCTGAAGATGAGATACAAGAAGGCAACCAACTCAGCAGGTCTGCAGTCATATTCGTATGGTTTACAGACAAAAAACAGTAATAGATATACTTTTTCCTGTCCGCTCCTGCATAGAAAATACCCAGGCAACAAGGTCACTGTGGCCATAGAATGGGACATTATATGGTTGGCTCAGCCTTGGCCTACCTCAGTGAGTTGGTTAGCAAAATCTGTCATTGAAAGGAGGTACAGGAAAGGAAACTGAGATCACTAAGACCATAGCCAAGAAAAGTCCCATTCAGAGTAAATGACTTGCCCTGAGAAAAACAGTTCACAAACATCAAAAGCAGAGACTGCATCTTTCTACATCATCAGATATCATAAGCAGAGAACCCAGATATAAAACCATCCACATACAGCCAGCTGATCTTTGACAAAGCAGACAACAACATACACTGGGGAAAAGAAGCCCTATTCAATAAATGGTGCTTGGAAAATTGGATAGCCACATGCAGAAGAATGAAACAGGACCCATATCTCTCACCACTCACAAAAATTATTCAAGATGAATAAAAGGCTTAAATGTAAGGCATGAAACTGTAAGAATTACAGAAAAAATATAGGAAAAACTCTTCTACATGTCAGCTGAGGCAAAGAATTTAAGACTCCAGTGGCAATTACAACAACAACAAAAATAAATAAATGGGATAGATTAAATTAAAAAGCTTCTGCACAGCTAAGGAAATAATTAACAGAGCAAATAGACAACCTACAGAATGGGAGAAAATATTTGCATGCTATACATCTGATAAAGGGCTAATAACCAGAATCTACAAAAGATTCAAGCAAATCAGCAAGAAAAACACAAAACAACCTCATTAAAAAGTGGACAAAAGACATGAACAGAAACTTTTCAAAAGAAGATAGACAAATGGCCAATAAACATATGATAAAATTTTCAACATCACTACTCATCAGGGAAATGCAAATTAAAACCACAATGAGATATCACCTTGCTCCAGTTAGAAAGGTTTTTATTAAAAAGTCCAAAAACAATAGAAGCTGGCATGGATGCAGAGAGAAAGGAATGCTTCCACACTGTTGGTGAGACTGCAAATTAGTATAACTTCTGTGGAAAATGGTATGGAAATTCCTCAACGGTATGGAGATTCCTCAACGAACTAAAAGTAGACCTATCATTCAATCTAGCAAGTCCACTACTGGATATTTACCCAAAGGAAAATGAGTCATTTTATCAAAAAACCTGCACTCAAATGTTTATTGCAGCACAATTCATAATTGCAAAGTCGTGGAATCAGCCCAAGTGCCCATCAATTCATGAGTAGATTAACAAAATATGATGTATGTATACCATGGAGTACTATTCAGCCATAAAAAGGATGAATTAATGCTTTTTGCAACAATATGCTTGGAACTGGAGACCATTATCCTCAGTGAAGTATCTCAAGAATGGAAAAATAAACACCACATGTACTCACTGTTAAATTGGGACTAACTGATGAGCACACGTGCACAGAGGGAGGTAAACTCAGTGGAAATCAAGCAGGGGGAGGGAGGGGAGCGATAGGCACAAACCTACCTAACTGGTACAATGAACACTATTTAGGTGATAGGGACCCTTCTAGCCCTGACTCAAGCATTACAAAAGTGATCCATGTAACCAAAAACATTTGTACACCCATAATATTTTGAAATTAAAAAAAGAAAGGAACAAAAACCTATTTAAAGTGTGCCTAGAATAGAAGCACATGCACATGCGAGACCCTGAGAGCATGTACAAACCCCTGAATAAAGACTGGCCTCTGCAGTGTAAATAAAAAGAAAAGAAATCATTAGCAGACTAGTTAATTTGATGATTCTCTTTTCTTGCTGATTCCCAAAAGATGTTTTGTGGTTTCCCTCCTCTTTACAGAGGGCATTCTGTTCGTTGTCATGTACCTATAATGATCCCATAATCTAAAATGCTTCATGTTTATGATGCTGAATGGTAGGCTATAATTACCTCTTCTTTGTTATCATTAGGAAATTCTATGAGATTTCAAATAACTGAAGAATGGGCCACAAGTACACACAAAGTATCCAATAATGCACAAGTTAATCTTAAGCATGATTATTTTTAATGATATAATAATTATGGTTGAAAAGTAATTTAAGAAGCAAAGACAAACATGCATGATATATAGTGAGGGGATTTTTGTGAGATATTCTGGAGGAAACAGGCATGTACCTATAATGAGATGGTTATAATTAGGGGCATGTTCCTACAGTGTGATCATTTCAGTTGGCATATGATCATTTGCCCCTAAGGGAGGGATGCATCAATGTGCACATGTCCTGTGTCTTCAGCCAAAAGAAAGCACTGGCAGGAAACTGCGGGAGGAAAGGGAATGAGACTTGGGTATTTATTTACCCTCCTTGGTTTCTGCAGGGACGCCTCAGATTTTCTGTGTCTCACTTTGGGGCATTCCCTCATCTCTTTTTTCTCTCTCTGGGTTGAGGAAATCACTCTTCCATTGTGCCCTTTTATGTCCAGGGGTAGGCAATGATGGCTTGCAGGTGTTATGAGTCCCTGAGTATTGTACTATCCTCTGCCCAAACCTCTGTAAACAGTGGCTTTATTAAACTTTCCTCAGATTCCCCAATTTGAAATACCATCTGTTTCTTGCCAGTTCACTAACCCAAACCCCCAGCCAAATTCATGCTTGCCTTACAATACCTAATAATGGTATTTATTCCACTCATCTCAAGTCAAGTGTGTCTGTGGACAGATCTGCCTTCTTGTTTCCTCTGCATCTTTGCTAATGCTCACTCCTCAACCTAGAATGCCCTCTGGGCCCCCATCTCTGTCTAGATTCCTCATTCTTCAAAGTCTTCCTCTTATGTCACCTCCTGTAGGAAACTTTGCCAGATCTACCAGACAGAAGCAATGTTGCCTTCCTCTGGACTCCTATGGCTTTTTATTAAATCTTTATCATGATGCTTTTCTTCTTCTTTATATGGCTTTTTATTTGGCATATATATTATCTTCCTTAATTCAGTAGATGTGTGTCTTTGTTACTTAGAAGGTTAGATGCATGCCTTCAGGATTTACTTCCCAACAAAAGGCCAAAAGAATGCCTTGCACATATGAGGCATATAGGAAATGTTTGTTGATTGAAAGAATTGATTGATAGCTAAATTTCAGTGATATCACTTATACAGCTAACCTCAGACAACTTTGTACACATTTTAATATCATACCCATTAATTTAGCTAACATTTCTAGAGGACCTACTGTGTGCTAGGAATTGTGCTAGGTGCTAATTTTGCCATGGCCATAAAAAACTCTGCAAATAAAAAGCATATTATTGATTCTACAAATTCATATAAATAGCTCTTTTTGATTTGCCTTTTTAATATCACCTGTGTTAAAAGACATATGGTTCCTAGAATAAATCTTGAATAGCCCCTCTGATTTCCACAAGCACTGCTGTTAACTCTTCATTCTTAATAGTACTGATAGTAACCTCAACTTAAATATAGTTTGTACCCTTATAAATCTGTGAGGCTCAAACTTTGCTGGCTGTAAGAAAGTCACATAAAGAGCTTTGAAAGGTAGATAAATTATTGTCATATTAGTCTTCATCTCCACCCCAGACCTGTTGAATGGGAATTTGGGTTGAGAGTGCTGGTTAATTAGAATTTTACCACATTTTCCTTGCTATCTTTACTCAATTCTGGCTCTGTTAACCAGGCACTTATCCAAGAATTGTCATTCAGGAACCACTGATTTAAAGTACATTTCAGTCATATAGAATCCTTATAAGAAAAATAAAATGTTTTCCTGCATTTAATAGATGAGGAAGTAGAGGCTCCAAAATGCTAAGCAATTGGGAAAAAAAGCATCTTGCAGAAGTAGGAATATTAAGACTAATTAAACACATTAAAATTGCTCAATCCCAGATGTCAGCAAGAGAAATAGGGAATATGAATGCCCATACTCTCCTTCCCCCATGGAGATACCGATTCAACAATAATACCTAAACCAGTTTTCTTTGTTAGGAATCCAGAAAACAAAAGGCTTCTGCACCATATGTGAACATGAAACCATCTGTGTCAAAGCCAGTAGGAAACCTTATGGCAATCACTCACCATAGTCCCTCCACCTGGCTCATGATGGCATAATTGGGAGAAGGTCCTAGCTTCTCCCTAGGGAGGGAAAGAGAATACTAAAACAAAAACCCAACAGGCAGACATTATGGAGGGCTGAGTAAGGCAATGGTTTTGCCTATCTCTGCCAACTTGAGGGCTGCTGAGAACAAAGGAGGATGTTTGGACTAGCACACACTCACTTGCCGTGGTCACCCTCCCCCCAGCTTAGCATGAAATAAGTGGGAAAAAAAACAACTCTGACTTCTCCCAGAGGAGGGAATGTGTGGAAGTGCACATCCACATTTGGGCTTTTTCAGGGCTGCCTTAAGGACTGGTTTCTGTCTCACCTCTCTCAGTGCATTGATGGGACCCCCGCATACTCTAGATGCCTAGAGGCCACTGAGAACAAAAGACAGCTGGATGTCTTACTGGTGCTCTAGAGGACCTATGGTACAAAAGGCAAAGGCCAATACAGTTTAGCAGGTTCTCCCTTGATGGGTGGAAGATAAGGGTGGAGTGTATGTCCAAACATTCTGGGTTTTCAGGGGGCTGCCTAAGAAATGGGCTTCTGTCTTGCCTGACACACTCTAGAAGCCACAGGGCTGCTGAGAACAATAGAACTGCAGTACCACAGACAGACACCAGAAGAAGGAAGAGATTAGAAATGCTGGAAAAAGAAAATAAGCAAATTCTGCTAATTGGGAATTTATACAAACAAGTACAGAAAAAGTTTGTATCTACAGGAAAGGTTTGAGAGGCGCACAGACTTTCTAGCCTGTCAGATTGGTGAAGGTCTTTCCCTATGTTAAGCCAGTCCATAGGCTGGGAGAGATGACTTTTTTCAAATGTGCAGATCCCAGTATAACATTAAAAGTCACACTAAGAAACAAGGAAACATGGCTCAATCAAAGGAACAAAATAAATTTCCAGATACTGACCCTAAAGAAATGGAAGTATGTGAATTGGTAGAGAAAGAATTTGGAAAGGCCGTAATAAAGATGCTCAATGAGATTAGGAAAATTGTTCATGAATACATAAGAATGTCAACACAGAAACAGGAAGCATAAGCAGAAGATATGGAATTTAAGAATATAATAATTGAATTGAAAAATTCACTAGAGGGATTCAACAACAGAGTTGATCAAACAGAATGAAAGAATCAGCCAACTCTAGACAAATTATTTGAAATTATCCAGAGGAGAAAAATAAAATAAATTTAAAAAGTGAAGAAAATCTACAGGATTTATGGGAGACCATCAAGCAAACCAACATACACATTTTTAAAGTATCAGAAGAAGAGGGAGGAGAAGTGGCAGAAAGATTATTTGAAGAAATAATGGCCAAAAACTTCCCAAATCAGGGAAAGGAAATAGACATCCAGCTACAAGAGACCCAAAGGATTCTAACTAGGCTGAATCTAAAAAATTCTATATAGACATATAGTATAGTATTCATAGATAATATTTTGTATTTCAATGGTGTCAGTTGTAATTTCTCCTTTTTCATTCCTGATGGAGCTTATTAGATGTGGAAACAACTCAAGTGCCCATCAATATATGAGTGGATTAATAAAATGTGGTATATGTATACCATGGAGTTCTATTCAGCCACAAAAAACAATGGTGATATAGCACCTCTTGATGTATCCTGGATAGAGCTGGAACCCATTCCACTAAGTGAAGTACCATAAGAATGGAAAAACAAACACCACATGTACTCACCATCAAATTGGTATTAACTGACTTAACTGACCAACACTTAAGTGTACATATAGTAGTAACATTCATCGAATGTTGGACACAGCGAGGGGAGAGGTGGGGATGGGTATATTCACACCTAATGGGTGTGGTGTGCACCATCTGGGGGATGGACACACTTGAAGCTCTGACTTGGGTGGGGCAAAGGTAATATATGTAACCTAAACATTTGTACCCCCATAATATGCTGAAATAAAAAATTAAAAATTAAAAAAAATGAGACATAATATAATCATTTTGTCAAAAATCAAAAACAAAAAAGAGAATTTTGAAAGCAATAAGAGAAAAGCAATTGATCATGTGCACGGAACCCCCATAAGACAATCAGCAGATTTCTCAGCAGAAACATTTCAGGCCAGAAGGGAGTGGAAAGAATATTCAAAATGATTAAAGAAAAAAATGTCAACCAAGAGTACTGTCTCTAGCAAAATTGTTCTTCAAAAATGAAAGTGAAATAAAGATTTTCTCAGATAAACAAAAGCTTAGGAAGTTTTTATTATCACTAGACCTACCTTATAAGAATGGCTAAAGGGTGTCCTTCAAGTTAAAACAAAAGGATAGTAGACAACACAAAAGCATATGAAAGTATAAAGCCCACTGATAAAAGTAAATATATACACAGTTAAAGAATATTGTAATACTGTAATGGTGGTGTACAAATAACTCTTAATACTGATATAGAAGGGAAAAGGCAAAAGCATGAAAGTAACTATATTTATAAAATATATTAATGGCTACATAATATGAAAAGTTGTAATTTGTGGCATCAATATTGTAAAGTGTGAGAGAGGAAAGCTAAATAAGTAGAAGTTTTTTCATGAGATTGAAATTAAGCTGGTATTAGCTTAAAATAAGTTGTTATAACTATGATATGTTATTTGCAAGTCACATGCTAACCACACACACACACACACACACACACACACACACACCCCTAAAGAGGATACACAAAAGAAAATGAGAAAGAAATCAAAACATGTCACTAGGAAAAAAAAAAATGTAGCAAGAGAGAGAAAAAAGGACAAAATAGCTACAACATAGATGAAAAATAATTTTTAAAATGGCAATAGTAAGTCCTTCCCTATCTATACTTATTTTAAATGTAAATGGGTTAAACTTCCCAATCAAAAGATATAGAGTGACTGTGTTAGTCCATTTTGCTTTGTTATAAAGGAATATCTGATGCTGGGTAATTTATAAAGAAATGAGGTTTATTTAGCACACAGTTCTGCAGCCTGACCAAGAGGTATGGTTCTTGCATCTTCTGGTGGGGGCTTCAAGGAGCTTCCAGTCAAGGTGGAAGTTGAAGAGGGGACCAAGTATGTCACATGGAAAGAGGAGCAAGAGAAAGAGGAGGTATTACCAGGCTTCTTTTTTTTAATTTCAGCATATTATGGGGGTACAGAAGTTTAGGTTACGTATATTGCTCTTGCCCCCCCCACCCGCCCAAGTCAGAGCTTCTAGTGTGTCTACCCCTAGATGGTGTTCATTGCACTCATTATGTATGTATACCCCCATCCCCTCCCTGCCCCACATCTGCCCAACACCCAATTAATGTTATTCCTAAATGTGCTCTTAGGTGATGATCAGTGAAACCAATTTGATGGTGAGTACATGTGGTGCTTATTTTTCCATTCTTGGGATACTTCATTTAGTAGAATGGGTTCCAGCTCTATCCAGGAAAACATAAGAGTTGCTATATCCCCATTATTTCTTATAGCTGAGTAGTACTCCATGGTATACATATACCACATTTTATTAATCCATTCATGTATTGATGGGTACTTGGGTTGTTTCCACAACTTTGCAATTGTGAATTGTGCTGCTATAAACATTCCAAGGTTTATAGGATGTAGCAAAAGCAGTACCAAGAGGGACATTCATAGCAGTAAATGCCTAGATTAAAAATGAAGAAAGATCTCAAATAAATAACGTAGCTTTATTCTTCAATTAGCTAGAAACAGAAAAAAAAATACTAAGCCCAAAGTTAGTACAAGGAAGGTAACTATAAAGATGAGAGCAAAAACGATATAATAAAAACCATATATGAAAGGTCCACAGTTAACCCCATACTCAATGGTGAAAAACAAGTAGAAATTTTTCCTCTAAGATCAAGAACAAGGCAAATGCCCACCTTCATCACTTAAACATAATACTGGAAGTCCTAGCTAGAGAAATTAGCCAAGAAAAGGAAGTAAAAGGTGTTCAAATCAGAAAGGAAGTAATATTGTCTCTGTTTGCAAATGATACAATTTTATATGTAGAAAACCCTAAAGATTCCACAAAAAATACTGTTAGAACTAATAAATTCAACAGTGATGTAGGACACGAAATCAATCTATAAAAATCAATTTCATTTTATACATTAAAAACAAACAATCCAAAAAAGAAGTTAAGAAAATGACCCTGTTTGCAATAGCATACAAGCAAATAAAATAATTGGGAATAAATTTAATTCTAAGGTGAAAGATGTGTACACTGAAAACTCTAAAACATTGATGAAAGAAATTTAAGAAGATAGATATAAGTGGAGAACATCTCATGTTCGTGGATTAGAAGACTTAATATTGCTAACACATCCATTTACCCAAAGTGAACTACAGATCCAATGCAATCCCTTTCAAAATCTCAATAAAATTTATTGCAGAAATAGAAAAAGCAATCTTAAAATTCATATGCAATCACAAAATACCCTGCCTAGTCAAAACAATCTTGAGAAAGAAGAATGAAGCTAGATGCCTCACACTTCCTGATTCCAAAATATATTACAAAGCTACAGGAATTAAGCCAGTATGATACTGGTATGAAGATAGACACATAGAGTCATGAACACATAGAGTCATGAACTCATGAATATGTGATAAAACGAGCTTCAACAAGGATACCAAGACTACACAATGGGGAAAGTATAGTCTCTTCAATGTACAGTGATGGGAAAACTGGATAAACAATTAACAGGGTAAAAAACATCCCACATAATGAACAAGTTTGCAAACTATATATTTGATGAAAGATTAAATTTGAAAATATAAAAGGTCTTCCTATTAATCACTAACAAAGAAAACTAACAACATGATTTAAAATTGGGCTAAGAACTTTAGTAGACATTTTTCCAAAGAAGATATACAAATGCTCTACAGGTATATGAAAATATACTTAATGCCACTAATTATGAGGGAAATGCCAATCAAAACCACAATGAGCTATCACTTCACACTTGTTATGATGTATTTGATTAAACAAATAAAGGCAATAACTGTTGGTGAGGATGTGGAGAAATTGAATCCCTTGTACACTGTTGGTGAGAATGCAAAACAGCATAGCCACTATGGAAAACAGTATGGAGTCTCCTCAAAAAATTAAAAAATAGAACCATAATTTGATCTAACAATTCTGCTTCTGATATTTGTCCAAAAGAATTGAAATCAGAATCTTGAAGAGATATTATCTATTCCATAGTCACTGAAGCACTATTTATAATATCCAAGATGCTGAAACAACCCAAAAGTCTATCAGCATATGAGGTGATAAAGAAAATGTGTAAATACATATAATCGAATATTATATAGTCTTAAAAAAGAATAAAATTCTGTACAATATGTGTAAACATCAATAAACCTTTAAGATATTATCCTAAGTGAAATAAGCCAGTCACAGAAGGACAAATACTACATGATTCCACTCACATGGCACATCTAAAATAGTCCAACTCATAGAGGTAGAGAGAACAATGGTTGTCAGGGCTTTAGGGGACGGGGCAATGAGGAGGTGCTGTTCAGTGGGTATTGAGTTTCAGTGATGCAAATTGAAAAAGTTCTAGAGATCTGCTGAACAACAATGTGCATATATTTAACAAGAGTATATTATACATTTAGAAATTTGTTCAGAGGGTAGAACTCATGTCATATGTCATTTAGCACAATAAAAAAAAAGATGCTCAATACTATTAGTAATCAGGAAAATATAAATTAAGACCACATTGAGATACTAATTTATACCTACCAAATTAGCAAAAATTAAGAAATCTGATATATATCAAGGGTTGGAGTAGATGGGACCTAAAGGAGACTCATGCTGCTATGGGACATGCATGCTATTAGTAGAACCTTTTGGAAAACAATATGGTGTCATAAAGAACATTTGAATTCTCCATAATACAGCAATGTAAATCTTAGGCATATATTCTTGTCCATATGCAACAGAAGACATATTAAAAAATTTATAGCAGCATTGTTGACAATAACAAAGTAGAAACAACCCAAATGTCTATCAATAAGAGAAGGAGTTGTTAAATAAATTATACAATAGTCACACAATGGAATATTATCCAGCAGAGGAAATGAGAGGTTTATAGCTACAAAATGGATATACCTTAGGAAAATTTTGAAGATAAACAGCAGATCACTGAAGATCACTGTACCATTTTAATAAAGCTTACAATTGAGCAAACAACAGATACATATATATGAAAAAAACTTATTTTTTGAGCAATGGAATTATTTTAAAAATTTAGAAAAATGTTTACCTCTAAGAGTAATGGTATGAGTGAGGGTCAGCAGTTTGGATGGGGAGGAACATGTAGATAGAACAAAGGTTCTATTTCTTAAATAGGGTGATGAGTTCATTGGTGTATAGTTTATATTTATGACTTATATGCTTCTCCTACTTTTTCTTTTGTATCTATAAATTATAAAACTTTCAAAAAGACAGTAAAAATAATGTCTTATGAGAAAGAGAATGAGGGAGAGAGAGGCAGAATGACTGGATTGTTGTGATCAAGGAGAGGAGCGGTACAGCAAGGAGCTGGTGAGCAGGGCAAGACCTGTGACCACGGCGAAGAGTGTGGGTTGTGTTTTAACTTCCATGGGAAGCCTTTGAAGAATGTTAAAGATAAGAACACCACCTGACACACACTTTCAAAAGATAACTCTGGCTGCTTTGTGGACAACTGACAGAGCATGGACCCCATGTGGAGCTTTTTACAATATCTCAGGGCAGGAATGATGGTAGGCAGACACTTGTTGATAATGGATGAATGTGAGGGATGTGGGAAAGAAAGTAGTTTGACTTGAGCCATTTAGAAGTGGGTGGTATTACTGAGACGGGAAAGTCTAGCAGTGGAAGTGGGGAAGTGAGTCAAGACTTTAAATTTTTCAAATTATTTTCAGATGCATGGGAAATATTTAAGATTAGGCAGTTGAATCAAGTAGGGCAGGTGATTATATCAATCTTGAGTTTCCATAAGGAGAACAGGCTGGCGATTAAAAATGTGGAATTCTTCAGCCAATTGGTGAAGTATATGGATTAAAAAATAAATGGTAGAGTAGTAGTAGAATTAAATATTTTCACATGAGCTACTTATGTTCAGCCTCATTTATTGAGAGATTATGGGGGTGGGGGAATCATTGACTTTATAGTCAGAAGATTGGATCTAATTTCAGTTCCTATTTCTCATCTCTCTCAACACAAAACTTACATTTAAAAATTAATTAAATTTTCTCCTTAGATTTTACACTTTAAGATGAGGAAAGTTTAATATATTATAGCTTTTGCATTTACAAACATCTACACATACATTAATTCCCTTATTCATTACAACCATCTCCAGAGAAAGGTATTCCTTTTATTTCTCTTTTACTAATGAAGGAACCAAGTCAAAGAGTTAAAGTACTTTGCATAAGGCTACATATTTGGGTTTGTTCCAGGAATCAAACCTGTGTCCCCTGAATTCTATATACCAGTGGTTCCCAGAGTAGGGTCCCTGGACCAGCAGCATCAACATCACTTGTGAACTTGTTAAAAATGTAAATCTTTTCCCTCCACCATAGACCTACTAGAGAATTTCTCTGTTGTAACCATCCCACCCCACCCAATGACTTTGATGTTTATAAAGTTTCAGGCAAATGAGACCCAAAAAATGACAAAAAATGAGATCTGAAGGAATTGTACCAAGGGACAGACAAAACATAGTAGCATTATTTCTTCATTCTCTCTTTTGCCCTCTGAAAGTGGAAATATTGAAGAGTAAAATGTCAGAAGAATTGACAGGAGGTCAAAGCAAAGTCACAAGGCAGCCACCTTAATAACTATATACTAAAAATACCTAGAATTCAATGGGTGGCAATAATAATGATTACTTTGTTTTCCTTAAATGTTTCTTGATCGTTTTTCCATGTAAACAGTGATCATGAAATTGAATTCCTATAAGTATGATCGACAAAGTAGCAGTGAAAACCTGTTCTGTGTAGAAAAAAATATACCTAATGTATTACAAGCACTGCTCTACAGGGTCTCATTCTGAGGAACTGTTTCATCACCTCAGGAGGTTCCAAAGACACCACTGAGTGAAGGCTGATTTTATTATTATTATTATTTCAGCATATTGTGGGGTTATAAGAGTTTAGGTTATGTATATTGCCCTTGTCCCCCCCCCCCCCCGAGTCAGAGCTTCAAATGTGTCCATCTCCTAGACAGTGCTCATTGCACTCATTATGTATGTATACACCCATCCTCTCCCTCCCCCACCCCCCCGCTGACATCTGCCCGACACCCGATTAATGTTTTTCCTGAATGTGCTCTTAGGTGATGATCAGTTAAACCAATTTGATGGTGAGTACATGTGGTGCTTATTTTTCCATTCTTGGGATACTTCACTTAGTAGAATGGGTTCCAACTGTATCCAGGAAAATATAAGAGGTGCCATATCACCATTGTTTCTTATAGCTGAGTAGTGCTCCATGGTATACATATACCACATTTTATTAATCCACTCATGTATTGATGGGCACTTGATTTTTTTCCTCCTACCATCTAATCCAGTTCTTTGCACTTACAAAAAATGTGGAATGAAGGAATAAACATCCCACTAAGCACAGGCCTGGGGATAAAGAAGTTCAAATTCTCCTTGTTTCACAGAGCTCCTCCCAAATTATTTCTTCTCCACCATCCTTGAAAGATACTTACATTCCATCACTTCAGGTGTCATTCAGAGTCATCCACTTCTTTCCTGGTCATTTCCCCACACTCATCAGAGATGTCTAGCATTTGATTCAGAATCTTGCTCTATACCCCAAGACTTATAGTAGGGTGTTTTTAAATATAGATAAAGACTTATTTCTTTGTGGATAACCACACAACATCCTGTTATTTCACCTCCTAAAACTTCCAAATTTCAATGACTTTGGTCCCATTCAAGTTCAGCCACATAGTTCTTGGCTACCCTCTGACTTAGTCATCACTGGGACTTCTCTACTTGGTTATGTCAAATCCAGACATTTTACTCTCTGTCTCCCAAACTTCCAGTTCTTGTAATGAATAATTTCCACTATTCCAACCTCATTGACAACCTCAAGACATTCAGTGGTTCTTAATCAACTCCCCTCCCACACTGACTCCACCTATTCCCCAGGATGCCTACAGAATCATTTTATGTATCATCTTGGTTTCTTGACAAGAAAGAGACCAAATTTACTGGTATTTTGAGGTGATACATGTGGCGGTAAGTAGTAACATGCTGCGTGGACTGGAATGTAAGGAGTCCAGAGAGGGAGAACATTGGCTGGCTGTGCACAGGTTGGGGTGTGTGTTGATAAAGTCCTGCCTAAACCTTGAAAAGACAATGAAAGTAGAAAATAAAAAAGGATGTCTAAGAAATATGGTATGGAAAGAATCAACTCTGAGCTCTCTGAGGATGGCAATCTTATTTGTTTTATTCCTTATTGTATACATTGTTTCTAGGACATTGCTTATTTCATACTTCACTAGTTCATAAGAATTTGCTAAAGATTGAATGAAAGTTGTATAAAGCTTCATAAGAACAAATATTCCAAGAAACCAGGGAAGAAGCTAATTCTTTAGCCTTAGAATTCACAGAGCATCATTCTTCCTGGAGTCTATTGGCCAAGAATAAGTTCTAGGGCCAGCCTAGATTTAAGGGCAGGGAACTACACAGGGACATGAGCACTAGGAAGCATGGATCATTGGGGAGATGAGCATCCTTGGAAACTAGCTCCAAATTCAAATAAGAGCCTATGAAAAAACTACCTGGCTCAGTGCTGGGATGTCAATATATGTAAAGAAGCTTATTTAAAACAGAATTCCAATCTTTAGTTAAGTATCTCTTATACATGTGAACAGGTCATAAAATACAGTCCACGGTAATCTTTTTCTATTTGACCCTGTGTCCCCATCCTGAGACCCCTGAGAGAACCTCAGCTTCCTTTGCAAAAAACACCTTCTCTCTCATCAGTGTCATCCTGCCCCCTGTCCTTGTCCCTCTATCACCCCCATCTCACTCTGTGTGCCACCCCACAGGTGCTGTCATTGTGTCCCCCTGCCACATGCAGCATCCTAGAGTTATTCTTCTAGAAAGAAATGTCTGCTTGTCAGGATAATTTGAACTGCATCAAACTGAAATTGTATTATTATTTGGTTTAAGGATAGTTTTTTTGGTTTGGTTGGTTTTTAGCACAAAATATCTTCTGAAACAATGGCTGGATTGAAAATGTAATAGTCATTGATGTGGTAGAGTCTGACTCTACTAAATATTTTTGCCAAACACTCTTTGGCCAGGATGGGGACCCTCTCTTTGGGTCTGTCTTTTCCAGAGGGGACTGTTCTCTCTACTCAAGCACAGAGTGGCTGGAAACAAGAATCTCCTGCCCCACCCCACCATGGTGAGAGTGCTGTAGAAATACCTGAGGAATGGGGATGGAACTGACAAGAGCATTGGGTGAGAGGCCAGGAGACTTGGTCTGATTATTAATCAGCTGTGTGACCATGAGTAAGTTTCTTAAAGTCCTAAGCGAATGCTTCTCAGACTTTCACATGCATGTGAATCATGTGCTCCCTGGGGATCATACACAGATCCTGATTCAGGAGCTCTGAGCTGGACCTGAGAGTCTACAATGCTAAGCAGCTCCAGATGATGTTGGTTCATATCCCCTGCTTGGAGGAGTAGCTCTAGATGACTTTTCTCTTATTTGGAAATGCAGAATAGGAATATGTAGTCATCTTCCTACCACTTTAAAAATCTTTTAAGGTTGTCCACTTTATATTGGATGGTTGAATGGATGAATAGATGAATGGATGGGTGAAAGGTCTAGGAAACAAATTAGCAAAGTTTCTCCACAGGATCTGGAGGTGAAAGAGGAAATGTGAGTCAGAAAACAAAGGTGATACCAATAATAGGAAAGAATTTTGCATTCAGTGACTAGGTGAAATAACATTAGAAGAAGGTGTTTTAGCCATCGGATGCAGTTTAGAGAAGAACAAGAAGTCTGGGAGGTGATGTATGCACCCCTGACATGAGGTGCCGTGCTGTATTCCTTTATTTTTAGAATTACTTGTGGTAGCTTTATTTCTGTGGCAGCACTCACAGCTTCTCCCACAGAGCCCGTACCTTATGGAACTAAAGCAATTTGATCAGCAACAGTGACTTGAGTGAAGATAATGTGACTTGAGATGTTCCTTCAAGCAGCTTGTAGGCTAACAGGAAAGAAGTATTATCTTTATAAACAGCTGTAATACAAAATAAAAATAGAAGAAATAACACTGATATGGGGCTATGATTATTCACAAAAGGGAGAAGTTGAGACGATTGCACACTGGCTTTAGCTTTTGAGTCAGAATTGCTTGAATGAGGGCATAGAATGAGAGTATAGGAAGGGAAAGAATAGCTCAAACAAAGTGGAAGAACATCCCTCAGAGATAGAAGCAAATATTATCTTCAATTTAAAGATAATGAAACTGAAGCTCAGAAAGGTAGAACAAATTGCTAAAAATCATACAGCAGATGAGTGGTGTAGCCAGAATTCAAACTTAAATTTTCAATGGCTTCTCTGAATTGAGGTGATATCAGAGAATGGAGAGGAGGAGACAACTGGCAAGAATCAGATAGTAACAATAATAATAATGCTACCAATAGTAAATACTTACAGAGCCACACACTCTGATAAGCACTTTACATATGTCAATTAATTCAGTCTTCACAACAGCCTTGTTTTGCAAGTGAGGAAACTGAAGCCCAGACAGGTTAAGTAATTTGCCCAAATCACACAACTGATAAGGATTTGAACCCAAGCAATTTGGCTCCAGCATGCATCTTGAAAATAAAGCTAAACAAAGAGGGAATTAAAGATGATGAGGGCTTGGTATCTTCTAGATAAGCCAAAGGCTTCCAGGAATGATAACTGCAGAGCCGAAGCCAAAAGTTCTAACCTCATTTCTACTGGGGGGTCTATCTTAGGTCAGAAATACGATCTTCTCCTTCTCATTTTCCCCACTTTTAAAACAGGAAAAAATAAAACACTATACTGAAAAACAAATTATAATTAGGATCCTTATATCTTGAATTCAAAACAAAAATTAAAAAGCAGCTGGAAGGATTCCTTTAAAATGAAAAGGAAACTATTTTAGATTACAAAAAGTATGCTAATTAAAAATGATTGATATGTTATTTTGTGAGTGACTCACGTTACCTTGTTATAGTTTCATTCATTTCTTGTTGACTAATGAGCTCATTGAAATGAAGAGATAGATTTAGATTAAATTTTAATTTTCTTCAGGGTTTCATATATGTTTACATTTCATTTTAGTTGTTAAGCAACCCCTAAAGTTTACTACTGTGTTCTATTTAATTTGAAGCTAAAAGGACGATGAGAAGAAAAGAACATGCAATCTGGCTGAGACACGGGCCTTGTCTGTTGGCGCGTGTAGACCATTTAAAATAATGGAAATTGTCTTTCCTTAGTAAAGAATCAAATTAACATCAAAGAAACAGAATTCTTGGCCAAGTCTGATCCTTGATAAATGGTGGGAAAAAGTCCTGAGAACTAAATACCTTCCTGTTTTGTTTTGTTTTTCCCCAGTAAGAAAATAGGACTAGGGTTAAAATGCTGGAACCTTTTTTGGCTCAGTCACTTATTAGCTATGCAAAGTTGGCCACGAGACTTGGCATCTCTGAGCCTGCACTAGCTTTGTTACATGGACACCTGCTTTGCCTGAAATGCCATCCGGGTGACACGAAACCCATACCTGATGATGTAGAAGAGTGTGCTTTAAAATGTATGCCATACGCATATGTCATATGTGGTCTTATTAGTACTTTTTCTAATTTGGAGGCTTTTAGTCCATTGGAAAAGGGAAGTCACAAGCTGCAAAGGAATCTCCTGCCTCCAGGTCCCCATCTCCATTAATGAGAGAGAATAGTGTAGAGGAAAGATCGCAGAGTATAAAACTGACTCACTGACTTCTTTTTAAAATTTGTTTTCTTGATCAGTCTTGCTTGGGGGCTATCAATTTTATTAATGTTTGCAAGGAACTAAATTTTGACTTAGTGAATTAATCTATTATTTTTATTTCATTTATTTCTACTGTGTTTTTTTTTTCTTGCTTCTATATACTTGGGGTCTCAACTGGATGCATGAGGTGCACAACAAGGTCCTTATATTCTGGATGGGACAAAACACCAACATCCGCTGCCTGGTGCAGTCACTATACTTCTGCTTAGCACTCAGCCCCACAGCAGCTACTCTGAGAGGATGCCTCTATACTTGCCCGGTCACGTGTAGACTAACACTCCATACCAGCCCTGGGAAGAACTCTCACTCATACATCCATGTGCACCCCTGGATCACTCTCATTTTCTCCAGTACTCTGTCCCTCGAATACCAGTCACACCAGTAGCCCCAAATCTGGTCTTTGCTCCTTAGCACTGCTCTGTGCTGGGGTCCACTTCGCTGTGCTGCTGCCCAGAAAATGCCCCCACGCAGAAAGCTGGGGCAAACATTCGCCTCATGATGATTTGGTGGTCATCTCTCAAGGAATATTGTCCTGCACTGTCTGTTTTCCAGTGTCTGAAGACAATTTCCACCATATTTTGTCAAATTTCATAGATTTTCGGTCTCTGTTTTTGTTTTTTAGTGTATGGGCAATTTTAGTACCAGTTAGTTTGCCATTTGGAAAAGCAGAAGAACCGCTGTGTTTCTAAGAACTGGAAAACTTAGGGTCTAATTACAGATCTGTTCTAATTTGTATCCTGTGCCTTAGTTTGTTTATTTGCCCAATCGGTATTAGCATCTTCATTTAATTTACTCACAGAGTCTTGGTGAAGACCAATTTAGATAATAGTTGTGGAAGTGTTTTGCAACTTAAAAATGTGTTATATAAAAATCATGTAACATTAAACATGAATATTACTCACTAAGCACAGATGCTTAGAAGGATTAGTCAATGTGCATGATGAAATAAGTCATTTCTGGCACCTCAGAAAAGGAGATAGCACACAAATAACATTTATAATTAATTACTATGTGTCATTTGTTATGCTTGTGGCTTTATTTGAGGATCTCTGTAATACACATGTTAATTTTATTCCCATTTTACAGATGAGGAAACAGAGGTTCAAAGGGGTTAAAACACTTGCACAGC
Organism: Lemur catta; assembly: GCF_020740605.2. Lineage (NCBI taxonomy): Eukaryota > Metazoa > Chordata > Mammalia > Primates > Lemuridae > Lemur > Lemur catta. The sequence continues at coordinate 53,356,511 of NC_059134.1, forward strand.
CAACAAATGACAGATTCAAAGTTGAATGTGTTGACCCAAAGTTTGTGTTTTGAATCTGCTTTCCAAAGATTTCTTTCTTTGAATTAAAGATGTTTGTTTAAACATCTAGATCAGATTGCTGAACCTCTCAGATTTGCCAACTGCCAAATGAAATGCATGCTGTTTTCTTCCCTGTGCTGCTTTTTGGTGTATTTTTCTTCTTCTCCTTACTCATTTATTGTGTAAATGTTTCTGAGAAGTGTGAGAATCATTAGTAAGAATCACATCCTAAAATAGCAGAGTCACTCATTTGTGCACATATGCATGTATGATTTTGTGTGCATGCATGCTTGCGTGTGTGTGTGTGTGTGTGTGTGTGTGTGTTTCTGGAGTGGCTTCTAAGTAGATCCTTTCCTTCCTTTTTACACCAGAAGTCTGGCTTGAAATAAAACTATTAAATGTAGTGTAAACATTGCTAAATTGGGATGTTAACATTTAAAACTTGTGCCTTGCCTTTTTAATATGTTTTGCTGTTTTCCCTGCCTAATTATAATTCTTTTCAATATTTATGTGTTAACATGACCTTTTTCTGATTGAATGACTTCAACTGGGTCTCAAGTGCTCACACTATCATACTTTTAAAATTAAATTATGTTCCGAAAGGATGAGTGAATCATATCACACAAAGAAGCAGAGTGGTAGAAAGGTCATAACATCTGTCAGAACTTCAGAGCCATTGTTTTTACAAGCAAGAATCAGGGAACCTAAGAAAAAAGGGTGCAGATATTGTTAGAATTGTTACCATGCAGGCACTGTATCAGGGATGCTTTCATGCACATCACCTCATTTAACATTCACAAAAATTCAATGAGGAAGAAATTGGTATCCCCCTTGACAGTAATTGACTCAGAGGGGAAGCAAGCTCACACTGCTCAGTGTGGTAATGGAGACAGGATTCACCTCCAGACCTTTCTAATATACAACACAAGCCCTTTTTTGCTATGCAAATGGCCTTTAAATGTCTTCTTAAAATTAGAATCTTTTCAATGTCAAAGTTTTAAGAACTCTCTAATACATAAAAACAGCTTCTTTGGGGACAGTGCAGTAGAGTCCTATAGATATTCTTTTTGTGCTGTCCCTTGTCTCTTTCCCATCTGCTCCATGACCCATCCCTGAGGCATTCACCTTAATTGCCAAAACAGCCATTTCAAACTTTCAAGCTCCCTTCCAAAAAATAACAATTTGCTCCACTGTAAGGAAAAAGTGGACCGTGTTCCACACTCCAGCTGTGGTTCACCAGGGAGAGTTTAGAAATACCTTGAACGAGGGCTCTGTCTCTCACGGTGACAACTTCTCATTCATAGTATATAGCATGTTTCCCAAACCATCTATTACATCACTTTAAAGTCAGTTGTATGTGGTATATAACACAGGATTGATGGTCCTTCGGCATTCAGGCCTCAGATTCAACAAATATTTGTTGAGTGTCAATTAGGCGACAGACACCATGCCGTGTGCTCCCACTTCATCATCTCAGGCAGTTCTCTGAGGGGATTAGTGTTGCACAGTGAGTGTAAAGAGCACAAGTTTCAGCATCAGACAAACCTGGGGTGTCTGTCTAGGCTCTGCCACCTGCTAACCATGGGGCTTTGCAAGTTACTTGATTAAGGATCTGAGCCTCAGTTTCCTCGTATGAAATATAGAAATAGAAATAGCTATCTCAGAAATTTGTTACGGAGAATTCAGCGAAATCAGTGAAATCTGAAAACTTCTTGAAAAGTTGCCATAATAAATGCCAAATAAAGGGCCACATTAGGCATTATCTCATTTAATAAATGAGAAATAAACTTAGATTCATGGTGGTTAAAATGCCATAGAGTTCTGAAATACCAGAGCTAGGGTTTAACCAAAAATCTTAACATGCCCGGATGAGAACTATTTCCTAGTAGGTCACAGCTAAATTTCAGGAGTAAGTAGTCTTTGACTATTCCTTTCAAATTATGTTAGGGTGTGATCACATTACTCAGAGTATCTCGTCCCTTTGCCTCATTCCCTAGGAACCTGCTTTGTTGACTCAGTTCTCTCTACATCTACCTATTGCAGAGAACTGCATTCCAAATTTGGGCTTCTCCTTAGATTAACTGCCCATTTATTTAATGATAGCAAACAAACCCCTGATACCTCTTCTCTGGACTTAATGCTTCTCACTGTTTGAACCTCTCATTCCCGTTGAATTCTGTTTATGAACGCCAGTCCTTAGGAGACTCTTTCATGACTTTCTGAAAATGAGCTGGCCATCACCTAATCTATCAGCACTTATTGTCAAGTCGGAAAGCTATTTCTGGACCTCTTAATTGACACAGCAGAAAAGACATTCCCTGGAAAATCATTTACATACACATTTTATTCAGAACGATCATTTGCTAAACTTTTCTTAGAGGCAAAGAAAGAGCTGATTCACAGCCCTCTTGTGATTTAAAACCTTTGAAAACAGGAACTAAAAGCTAGTTTATATACCACCCACAATGAGTTAAGGCTGTGATAGCATTTATCTCATTTGCTTCTCACAGCAAAGTTGGGAAATAGGTGGTGTTCCTCCCATTTTACTGCTGAAAACGAAACAGCTCTGGCAGAGGTTCATTTGTGTTACATCTCTCTCCCAAAGTGAAGTAAATTGAAGGGAAAAGTTACAAAGAAGCTGAAACCTTTGCCACAGATTACCCAAATCTAGAGCCAAGAATAAACAGCAGAGGCACTCGAAATCGAGGTTGCTTTGCCAAGCCTGTTGGTAGTATTTTTGGTGTCACTTAGCAGATGTGTAGCACCACAGAGCTTTTCAAGACTAAACCACTGTTAACTCCCACTCTGGAAAAAATAAATTAGAGAGAGAGAAACAGTGCCCCTGTGTTCTGGAATAGATCCCATGGTCCCATCAGAGCTGCTTACAACCCTAGGGTGGGAACAAAGATGCAGTTGATTAGCTCCAATAAAAACAATGTAATTTATGATCAAAACTATTGTAGGTCTCACAGAGCTGATGTTTAGGGGGAAGGTACTTCTTTTTCCTTCTAGGATTCTTAAGAGGAGAAGAGAGAAAAGAATATTGGTATTTATTGAGCATCTACTCTGTGCCATGCAGTCCTCTGGCACTTTCACATGCACCAGCTGTCGATCTTTGCATGCATTTATTATTGTTACAGCCTTCCCAGGGTCATTGCCTGTTGCTCAAGAGGAAGCCAATACACTGTGACAGCAGGAATTACAGCAGAGAAAAAGTTTAATATCGCAAATGCCATATGAGGAGACAAGAGGAAGTTATTAAATCCGTCTCCCCGAGAATTTGGGCGAAACGGTTTTTAAATATAGTTTGGTGGGCAAAGGGCTAGGCAATTGGATCTGCTAATTGGCTGAGTTTGGGAAGAACCACAGGGGTGTAGAAATTGTCTTCTTTGCTGAGTCAGTTCTTAGGTGGGTGTTGCAAGACCAGTTGAGTCAGTTCCTTGGTATGAGCCACCGGTCTGGGTTGGTCAGGCATTCCACCTGAATGCAGGGCCTGGAAGATAGCTCACAAAGGAGCCTTAGTTTTCACAAGGGTGATGTTATCTATGGGAACAATGAAGAAAGCTAAGAATTTTCATGACTATCAACTATATGACTCCTGAGTAGTAAGCAATTACAGGAAAGCAAGCTAGGGAACAATGGCTGGTTATATATACATTTCCCTTACCACAGTTCCCACATTGTGGACCCTTTATTAATTTTATAAAGGTGATTTCATTATCTTCCTGTTTTTTTAAATTGGGGTGACAATGTTTTGAGAGATTCAAAACTGGTCTGAAGGCACTGAAGTCACATAGGAGCCACATAATGGTCAGATCAGTAGGCTCTGGATGCTGCTCTAGGGTTAGAAAGGACTGATTGGAAAAAGTACCCTTCCTCTTTCAACTGTTTGACCAGATCAAGTTTGTTTTTTTTTTAATTTTTTTTATTTCAGCACATAATGGGGGTACAAATGTTTAGGTTATGTATATCACCCTTGCCCCACCCAAGTCAGAGCTTAAAACGTGTCCATCCCCCAGACGGTGCACAGCGCACCCACTATGTGTGAATATACCCATCCCCTCCTCCCGCCTCCCATCTGCCCGACACCAGATGAATGTTATTCCTATATGTGCACTTAAGTGTTGATCAGTTAATACCAATTTGATGGTGAGTACATGTGGTGCTTGTTTTTCCATTCTTGGGATACTTTACTTAGTAGAATGGGTTCCAGCTCTATCCAGGATAATACAAGAGGTGCTAGATCACCATTGTTTTTTGTGGCTAAGTAGAACTCCATGGTATACATACATCACATTTTATTAATCCACTCACGTATTGGGTTGTTTCCACATCTTTGCAATTGTGAATTGTGCTGCTATAAACATTAGGGTGCAGATGTCTTTTTTATAAAATGTCTTTTGTTCCTTTGTGTAGATGTCCAGTAATGGGATTGCTGGATCAAATGATAGGTCTACTTCTGTCTCTCTGAGGTATCTCCATATTGCTTTCCACAGAGGTTGCACTAGTTTGCAGTCCTACCAGCAGTGTTTGAGTATCCCTGTCTCTCTGCATCCACACCAACATCTGTTGTTTGGGGACTTTTTGATGGACAAAGTTTTCAAACCTCTTGAGCTTACATCTTCAGCTACAAAATAGGAATAAAAACAGGGTAGTTGTGGGGATTAAATGAAATAATCCCTGTGGAATCACTTAATACTTTCCCTGGCACATTATAAATGTTTGCTAAACTAGTCCAAATCTTTCCCTGACATCAGACAGTCCTCTAAGACAATCATTTCTCTTCCTGGGAATTCTCTCTTTATCATATACTAGTTATGAACTTGAATTTGAGGAGTCATTAATAATCTGAAATAGGCTTAGAAAGATGACATATGGCCTCATATTAAACCTGTTAAATCCTTGGTTACCAAGTTGCTGGCTTCTCTTGGTGAGTCTTCCTATAGGTGAATTGTAAGGTCCACAAATACGTATAATCTATGCCATTCTCTCTGAGTATAAAAGCAGTATGGTAACTATCAATTAGAACTGCAGAAAAGAAACTGGATCTTGGATTACCAGGAGGAACTGTGACACAGAGCAAGGTACATCAAGGATTAATGGCCCCGATTAGCAGAGGTCACTAGCCCAACTTTGCGAGATGCAAGAAATGATGGCACTGAGAGCTTCGTGGTAGACTTCTGCGAAGGAAAGGACTGGTTACCATGACATACTGGGCATCATTTAATTACCACATTTTCCATGTGCACTTAGTGACCAGTGTGAGGTCTTGGTGGAGAATTCACCAAAGGAGGAAGCCAAAGAATTGAGGCCTATTGACTAAAAAAATTATGTGTTGTGGAGTCCAAAGACTTGAAATTGAGATCTGCATCCAGCAATTACTAGCAATATTACTTTATGAAAATCAAATCCAAATTTCTATAAAATGGAAGAAGATGGTGGTAGAAAATAATTCCTTTTCTTATTATCTCTCAGACTTGTTGGAAACACCTCATGTTATGACAGATATGAAAAGGTTTCGTACTGATTCAGCAAGTTGACAAATATTGAGTATTTATGTGCCAGATGCGATTAAACTGTAAAATAGTATACAAAAATACAGGTTTGGGTGTGGTCATTGTGTTAACCATTAATAGTTTCTTACCGACCACAGAATAACAGCTGAATACTTATCCTGGCCCCTATTTCTAGCTTATCTTCACATTTCAGCCACCTGAGGCCACTTGCTGTTCCTTGAATATGCCAAGCCCAATCACACCTCTGCACTTTCACCCATGCTATTGCTTTTTCCTGAATGCTTTTCCCTTTCTTTCCTAACTTTCCAAACCATGTATCGAGATCTAAGTCCAGGTGCATTTAGCCCCAAAGCCCACAATATATGGCACTTCTCAGGGCTTCTCAAACTTTAATATACACACAAATCACCTGAGGATTTTGTTAAAATGCAGATTCTAAGACTCTACATTTCTAATAAGCTCCCAGACCATTCTGATGCTGCCAGTCTTTGGACCACACTTTGAGCAGCAAGTTCCTGGAACACTAATTCTGGGCCTAAATTACTCATTGCCAACAATGCACAACCACATTTTCTAACATTAAAATTTACTGGCAAATTCCTCTCTGCTATAATAATACATGTGAAAAGAGAAGGGCCTGGTGGTTTTAAGCAAGTAAGAGACATGTGAGTATACATTGCTCAGCCTCCTTGAGCCCAGTTTTCTTGTCCATGACACTAGCAACCGTGACCCTTCCTGTATTGCTTCCCACACAGTGTTCCTGTGAGTAGTTTCAACATACCACGTGTCTAACTGCTATGCAGTACTATTTTAAAATAATTCTTTTCTTTTCACTGATTTTACCTTTCCTTTTATTTCCAAGTCTCTTTGAAAGCTCTTTCTATCAGGATTGTTAGTGAACTAAAAAACAGTGTCAAGAGGCAATTGGTGTTTTTTGGTTGTCAGAGTCTCTGTTAAATTAAAGGTTAAATACTCCAAAATCAAGACCTTACAAAGGAAATAAATATGCCTGAGTGCCACTGATTATTATTGTCTCTTCCTCAAGTGCCATGCTTTCAGTGCATTTATTTCTATAGATTTGCATTTTGTCTCACCCTCATAGCATAGTAACAAGAGCACAGGCTTCAAAGCCAGATGCTTGGTTGAATGTAGGCATTGTTGATTACAACTGACTTAGCTTCCCTGAGACAAAAAATTTCCAATTTGATAATCTATAAAGTGAAATTAAGAATAAGAAGGAGGAGGAGGAAGAGAAGCAGGAGGTAGAGAAAGAAAAGGAGAAGGAGAAAACTGTCTTCCTAAGTTTCTGAAAGTCAAATGAGATCAGATACAATTTCTGGCTTGTAGTTGGGGCTTAGTAAAAGTTAATTCCTCACCCAGCCTATCCTTAGCCACCCTTTTTCTATTTCTTATCCTTCCTTTCTTTCTAAAATTATTCCTTATTGGACTTCTTTTGCTCTACCTCATCTAAAACTATATACAGAAATGAATGAATGAATGAATGGAAAAGGGAATGAATGAATGGATAAGAGAATGAATGGATAAAGGAATGAACTAGTAATGTGAATTATACAGATAATACCTCATATTTTAATTTTAGCATTCTATTTCTACCTTTTCAATCTCTGAACCATTGTCTTATTTTGGCCTCATTACATGCTTATATTATTTTTGACCTTTCTTATGGACACATCTGCTTTTATCGATGGCTCTTGTGTTCTTATGGCTTATCAGTATGACTGAGAACTGCCTGAGGGCAAGGACAGCTTCATATTTATCTCTGAATCAGCTGTGTCAAGCACAGTGCCTAACACACAAGATTCCCTTAACATTTATTGACTGAATGGATGAAAGAAGAAAGGAAGAAAGGAAGAAAGCAAAGGAGGAAGCAAGGAAAGAAGGAAGAAAGGATGTGAAAATGACTTTGCTCTTCTAGATTGAAAATAATTTATCTTGCCCGGTGCCTAGCACATAGTAGGTATCCAATATCTATTCATCAACATCATGTAATTATTAATTTGAGTCTTATATAGATTCCCAAATGCCAAGGAGATAAGAAGCAATATTTTCTTCCGGAGCTCGTAATGACAAGCACAAAGAGTAACTGGGGAAAATGGAGAAAGAGAAGCCATCTTTTTTCTGGGCAACGGTGTCAAGCTGTCATGTTAGTGTCTGCCTTGCCTCTGCAGGCTAATGGTTGCCAGGGCAACAGCAGTGCCAAGCCTTTGCATTCACATAGTTTTCCATTGATAATTGCTAATGTGAACAAGTGCTGGCTTGCACTTTACACCTGCCTGGATTGTAAGTCTACCTTAATTGGATGTGCCAAGATTGAAGAAAAAGTAATCTGCCCTTTCAAGACAACTGACAGGGAGATGAAGTGTTGTTTGGGCCTTTATTGTTACAATTTTGCTGACAAAATTACTATGAACTGTCTTATCTGGATGCATAGCCTGCCTTTGTTGACAGGACCTTAGTGTTTATCTTCTAGGGGTGGTGTATTAAGTCAGGGGAAACTTTGATGAAATATTTGGAGCAGTATGGTGGTAATTCACTTTTTTTTAGGTGCAGTAAGAAGAGAGATGGCATTGGGAGAAACCTGAGGGGGTGAGGAATTAGGGAAGGGGCAAAAGGGTACTGATTACCTACTATGTGCAAGACATTGCATGGGTCTATCTAACATACATGATCTTAATCTTCCCAGCACCCCTGTGAGGCAGGTATTGCTATCTCCAGGCTAGAAATCTAAAAACTGGCTCTAAAGGTGAATTCCATTGTTTACATTTCCAGAGTGAAATTAAAGACATATTGCCAGCACTCAAACTCCAGGCTTCTTGATGATGAAATCTGTTCCTTTATCTATTCCTGGCTCCCTGTGGGAATTTGGACAAGTCCCTTCCTTCCTGACTGTAACTTCCCTCATTATTCTCATTTTTGCTGTCTGAAGTCTTCCCAAAGCCCTCAACTCCCTCCTGCACTGGCAGCTCTGCCAGCATTTAAACATATTTACTTCAGCTTAGACAGCGGGTGCCAGGCACAGTGTTGGGAGCTAACGAGACAAATGAGTAACTTATGTTACTGTTTTAAAGGCACTTACGTCTAGACTCTGGATTCTAGAAGGAGAGACCATGAAAAGTAAATGCCTTCAGTTAGGTCCAGTCCGGTAAAAAGGAAGACGTCTGGGTGTGTGCTCTTGAACACAAGGGCAGAGAGTGTTCAGTGGGGGATTTTGGGGAAAGCTGAAATGTCAAAGCTGGCAAATGTCACTGGGGAACAGCACCAGCAAAGACACAGAGGCGTGAAACAGCACAACCTGGGTGGAGAACTGCAGATCAGTTGGTATTTCCAGAGCAAGAGGTGAGCCTGAGGACACTGAAGGAGGAGGACTGTACGGCACATTAAGGAGTATGGACGTAAACCCAGAGATGGCGGGGGAGAGGCCATCCCTTCTGCAGGTGGCAAATCCTTAGTTACACTCCTTCATGGCAGGGGTTGGCAAACTTTTTCTGTAACGGTCAGAAAGTAAATAGTTTAGGCTTTGCAGACCACATAGATCCCTGCTGCACATTCTTCTTTAAAAAAAAAAAAAAACACACAAACTTCATATAGCCTTTAATAATATAAAAACCATTCAGATTGCCAAATCTTGCCTTATGGTATGGTCTCTAATCTATCGCAATCCTGGTCAGCAATCTTTGATTTGTCAATTTTTCTCTCAAAATGGAATACTTAGTGAAGATCAATATATATTATCTCACTTAATTTGCATAGCAACCTATACGTATGTAAGTTACAAAGGGTTAATGACATTTTTAAAAGCCAGGTAAACCCTGAAGGCAAGAAAAAACTTTATAATTTCTGCACCCATATCCCATCTACCATTAGAGATTTTTTTTTTAAGTAAAATGGTTAGACTTTATTTGGGATATAATTAGACCTATAATGCTTAAATTCTATTGTGCATAACGTTTATAGAACAGTTATATACCCCAAACCAGGCATACTGTACCTTGTGAGGAATATAAAGATCTTTCAAGGTTAGTTTTGACTATGTAAAATTTTCACGTATCCAATGACTTTACAAAAAAAATTTCCGTCAGAAATGTGTACATTTTATAATGAGACAGTAAGTTCCTTGGCTTGATCCTGAATCTCTAAAAATCCAGTGCAGCCTCGATTAGTCAAGGTAATTATGTGTTGTTGTTTATCTCCTTGTTTTAGAAATCAAGTCACACAGTAAGCTGGTGATGGACAAAACACTCGAGCATGTTTCCGCAATGTAGTGACCACACCATACTCCCCCCATTCTGTACAAACAGGATTATCTTATCATTATTGCTGTTGTTTATTTCTAATTCAAAGGAAAAACTTTATACTTACCTCTGTTCAATTTCATTAATTTTAATACCTCAATCATCCTGGTTTTATCATCCACCACATTATCTGTCCTTCCTAATTTCATAGAATTGTAGTTGTAGGGTCCTTGAAGTTCTTGCATCCACGGAGGTTTGAGTTGGCTCTGCAGGGCCCTGTTGTGTAGACATCCACCCTCTGCTTTTGCACTTCCAGTGACATGGAATGGGGATGGGGGTCAATACCTGCCGCTGCATTGTTGAATAGTTGTAATTGCTGAAAAATACTTGGGAAATGAAAAGAACAACCACATGTTCACCAACTGTCAGTAACGCGTGTGTATAATCTTACTCTCCCAACAGCCAAGGTTAGTGAGAATTCTTATATTAACTTTACATATGAGAAAACTGAGGATTAAAGAATGTTAATATATACATTTCCTTAGCTGGTAAGAAGAGTTAAAATTCACTGCCACTCTGACCATTAAGTCCCGTGAGAGTTCCCTGATGCCACGGGTGCCTCATTATAGCTAAAGATCTTTTCTCGTGTTGAACCAAAGTTTCTTTCTGATATGCTATGTTCATTCTGCCCTCTGGAGCAACCCAGAATAAATTGACTTTCTCTTCCCCTGCCTTGAGCAGTTGGAGGGCATTATTCATAGTCAGGATAACGTAGCAGCTGACAAACTCTCATGAAGAAGAGGTGAGCCTGTGGGGGCAGCACAGCGTGGGGCTGTGGACACAAACTCTGGCACAAGGTAAAGCTAGGTTTGAATCCCAGCTCTCGTACTTTCTGTCTTTTTAACCATGGTCAAGTCCCATCAGTTCTCTGACCCTTATTATTCTCTGGTATAAAGCAACCAATATAAATAAAAGATGTGAACAGAGGCCCTACCCCCTAGTGGTACTGCTGTGAGGATAAACGAGGTGATGCTGGCGAGAGCTCAGTGCAATGGTCAGCTTGGCCTTGTAGAGTAAGTGTCGTCGAATTGTATTAACAGTTGTCATGTCACTCCTGAGCATTTGCTTCTCCACAGTCAATCATGTATTTAGGGACCCCTTCAGTAGCATGGCAGGTCTTCCTTTTTTCTGCTCACCCTACTCTGATCGGGCCCCAGTTGGTCTGTGTCCCAAAAGGCAATACTCATTATTTAACATGGAACTTTCTTTTTTCTTTGAAAATTTGCTTTGAACAATAATTGCTCACACTTTTATGCCTTCTATTTGCCAAGGACAGTTTAAATTCATACATATATTACCTGACTTCATCCTCATAATATCCCCATGAGGTTAACACTGTCATTATCATCCCTGTTTATCCCCATTTTACAGATGGGGAAACTGAATCTCAAAAGGGGTTTGTAATCTGCTCAAGGTCACATAGGTAGATAGTGGTCAAGCTGGGATTTGAACCCTGGCAGGATGACTCCAGCAGCAATGCTCTTGCCCTATATGCTGCACTGCTTCACAGAGCAACTGGGGCATGGGAGCAGGAGATTCATCTCAGACTCTTATTCCAAATGCTGCTCAGCATTGTTTCCCCTTTTTATAAATCTCTCCCCAAATCCACAATACTCTGTTTTTCGTGACTTGTCCTGTCTCCCTCAGGAATGCTAAATCAATTCCCGCTAATATGAACAAATTACCTTATTTGAGCTCATTTCCCCATCTGTGAATAGGGGATAAAGATACATATTCAACAAGGCTGTTATGAAAACTAAATGTAGTGAGTCAGCCAAAGTATCCAGGTCAATATCTGGCACATATGAATAATTACATATTTTTGTTCCCTACCCTTAGTACCTAGTAACATTTACATTAGAAGAGAATGATTGGGAAGAATAATTATATTCACTTACTCAACAGCTACTTGTTAACTGCCTACTAAGTGTAGAGCTTGGTTTCTACATTGGAGGAATCAGAAAAATTATACTATAGTATTTTATAAACTATGCAAAGAAAATGGTTGTGGTGTAGTGGGAGTCCAGCCACCAGGTAGAGCATTTCAGACTGAGAGGAATTTTATCTGGGTGTTGAAGAATGAATAGGAGTTATTCAGATAGCAGGGGGAGGAAGAAGGCCTTTCAGACATAGTCAACGTGGAATAGTAATAGAAAAATTGTGAGGAATATAAATATTGCCTTGTTTACTACCTGTTGGTCTGCCACTCCAGAAAAACTTACTTCCCAATGCTTCTTTTTTCCTGCCAATTTTTGTGTAATATACTAGCAACATAATGAAAATAAAGTAAATTAAAACAAATGCATTTGCAAAACATCATCCTAATTCATTGAGTACTTTCTTTTTTCTTTATTGTTTTCTAATCACTATTGAGAATCTATCAAACTTTATCTTTTTATTAACAATTTACTATTGTTAAAAATTCAGTTAGTTTATATTTTGCTGTTTACTATCACCTATTTTGTTTCAAAGACTATTAATTTTATATATTGTGTTTTAAATTTTTAAACTTTAAAAACTTCCAAAGATAGCTCTCTTGAGAGACACATCATAAAGTTGCTAAGTAGATAGATTGTGAATAAAATACCTGGATTCAAATCCCAGTGCTGCAAGTATTATCTTTGTCACTGTATGTGATGTATTTGAACTCTGCCCTAATTTTTTTCCCTGCTAAATGGAGATTAACAGTAACTACTTCATGTAAGTACTCACTGCACATAAGGCAGTGAGCCTAGTGCCAGCTGCTAATGGTGGCTACTGTTAATAACATACAATGCCTATCAACTTTTGCATGAATGTAAATGTATCATTTGTTCTGAGCCAGGATTTTTTGCTTAGCCAGGAACAAAAACAGTAGTTTCTTTCTTTACTCCAGACTTACTATGTTTATCTTTTAGTAAGAATCTTATGGAGATCCCAATGTTATCATATGCAATTCATTCATTCATTTAATCTGCTGAATGCCCACTTTGTCCCTAGCACTGTCCTAGGCACCTAAGATGCTTATGGTCTGGAGGGGGAAACAGACCAATAAGCATCGGATGGCAATGCAGTGTGACAATGACTATCTACCAACAAGGGCTACATGAGGCCTTGTGAGCTCAGAGCCCAAACGCCTCCTTGGGACCCACTAGACCCTGAGTGATCTGGCCCCAGCCCCAACTCCTCCAACTTCTTCTGAGCCCACTCTGACTCCAGCTCCTCTTTCTCCCCAGCTTCTGGTCCCCATGCTCCTGTTTTGTCCCAGGCTCTGTGCACGTATTCCTCTTGCTGCCAGAAACCCCTCCTCCGTGCTTCACATGTTGCCTCCTTCTCATCCTTCAGCTCGACTTAAATGTCATATCCTCAGAGAGCCCCTGCAGCATCTACTGGACTGTTGCCCTCAATTTTCCCCACCCTAGTACTCTCATCATTTCCTTCTTAGGACACATCGAGTGTGTACTTGTACGCTGCCCTCTTTAAGCAGTAAGCTTCACGCAAGCAGAGAACTTGCCTCATTGTGTTCAGCCCTATTCACACAATACCTGAGTGTTTGGAATACAGAAAGAGCCCCATAAAATATGTGTTCAATAGATAAAAGTCAAGGAAGGTCACGGATATAAATCTCAACAGATGAATCAGAATTTACCAGAAAGACAAGGAGAAAGTGCCAAAATGTAGATGTAGGCTCACAAATTTCGGAAACATTTCAATTTGGGTTCAAATCCCAGCCTTGCTACTTACCTGTACTATACGTACTTGGACAAATCATCTCCATTTTAGGGCCTGCATTATCTTTATTTGTAAAATGGAGATAAGTGCACCTAATTGTGGGGTGGTTGTGAGGAGTAGCCCTAAGATATCTAAAGCATGTGGATAAACAAAAATAAATAGATTATGTGTTTATTCAGATGTGAGCAGGAGAATCATGAATTGAGTGCACTGAAAATATTTCAGCACTGTGGCTCCTCACGTCTCGGGGAAGAGTGAGAGACAGGGGTCTGACCTGAAGCACTGGGCTGCAGTGAGGAAAATTGAATCATTGTGAAGTCTTCGGAAGTACAAAGTGCCTACAGCAAGTTTTTGAAGGTCAAAGACTTACAGTTTCTTTTTAACAGTATCCAGAGGATGTGAGAGTAATGGTTACCCTTATTTGCAGCACTAGTCTAAATGCCATGCATATAGTAGCTCATTTAATCCTAGCATCACTATGAACTCTTACTTCCCAGTTCTACAGATGAGGAAACAGACACAGAGATGTTCAGAAACTTGCCCAAGATCACAAAGCTAGTAAGTGATAGAGCTGGACCTTCAGGCTGGGCAGTGAGGCATGAAAGCCCCTGCCTGTAACCCACACTCTAGACTGCTCCTGTGTAGCACAAAACTCTGTGGAATGAGACGTTACATATGTGGGCTCAAGTCCCTACTCTGCCACCTTCTAATTGTGTGGCCTTGGGCAAGCTTTTTATTCTTTCTGAGCCTCTGTTTTCTCATTTAAAAAGAAGGAAAATAATGGTATCTACTTGAAGGGGGTTGTGACATTTAAACAAGGCAGCATACGTAAGGTGCCAGGCCCGTCACTCATGTTCAGTGGAAGGTGGTGAATGTGACTACTCACAGCAGTACTAAACTCTACTCGCTGGTCCTGACATGGTTGAGATTTTACAAGCCTTGATGGCTTTTAATTGAGAAATATGCATCTGTGACAGGTAATCAATATGCTCATTTGGCAGCCAGGTTCCAGATGAAATAAAACTAAACGATGATGCAATTAGAATATACAAACAAATCCCCTGCAGAAGCCAAATAGACTTGACTGCCTTCTCTATCCTAATCATGTGCCCATCCGTGTTTGGAATGCACTGCAAGGCGTTTTTCTCCACGAATCTGGACCCAGCTAAACAAACAGGGCTTCTTTTCTACATTTGCTGTGTGCTTTTCCTGCTTTCTCCTCAGTGCTCAGTTTCCCTCCGCCCAAGGGTAGGACGGCACGTAGGCCTGGCTCCCTAAGTGTGAAGGACGCTTCGTACCTCACTGAAAACAGTGTCTCTTGAAATTCACTTTGTCATTTCTTTTCTCATTGTCAGACAGAATGACAATAGCTGGCGATTTTAATGGGGAAACAGTTCAGGAGGCAGGTTCTCAATAGTCCCTGGAAAATCTCTCTTAAAAAATCCTTCTCTTCTCCTCTATTGGAGTCTGTGAATGACGAAATGGCAAGACTGTCTTGTGGTGCACCCTTATACACACTAACCTTGTCCAAATGTCTCTTCCAGAACTCACAACTGTAGCTTATTAACTTTAAATTGCATCATAACTGCCGTATGCCAGTGAGCATAATAAACTGTAACCTCAGCCAGATTTTAGTTGTTTGTAGTTCAGATCCTGGACCCCGTACTTATTAGCTGTATGACTTGGACAAGTGATGTGGTCCTAGTGCCTCAATTTCCTCTTCTATCAAAAAATGGTGGTTATGGTAGCTGGCATTTGCTTTGATAGAAAAACTAAGTGAGATAATGTATATAAAGTTCTGACATTACTGGCTGACACATAATGAGCTCACAATACATGCAAATTATTATTATCACCCTAAATTTAGAGCCAAACATCAGACATAAGAGTAATTTGGATCAATTAACTTTCTGGTAGGCTTGGGGTAGTACAAAGAATATAGGCTTTAGAAACAAACTTGGATTCAGAGTTTGGCCTTGCCACTTCTGAGTGACATTAGGTATATTATTCAACATCGTCAAACTTCAATTTCTTCATTTAAAAGCTCTTTAAAGAATGTATGTAAATATAAATATCTCCTCACAGAAATGTGAAATTTTATCCTTAGCTAAAGCAAGCAAAATTGCTGTCAGAGTCCACAACTGTCCTGTATCCATGAAGATCTCAACACTGACATGATCTAAAGCTGCTTCCAAAGTAGCCAGTCCTAGGACCCACAAACTGGAAAGGGCCTTTCTATGTAATACATTCATTTTACATAGAAAAATCCCCCAAGATTCAAAGAGATTAAGTGACTCATCTGAAATGACATAACTAGAAAAAGACTGAGCCCAAGAAGAGAACCCAGCTATCCTGTAGTGACCTGCATTCTGTCCTGCCCTGTCAAAGCAAAATGGAAGAACAAAATAAGGAAAACAATGAATTCAAATTAAAAATAAGGGTTGGAGAAAAGGAGGGAAGGGAAAGGAAGGATGGAGGGGAGAAAGGGGAACAGAAAAATTGAATGGAGTGTGTGGTGTCACTTGGACCATGTGACGGTCCTTGGCATAGAGCACAGTGAAGCCAGCAGGACGGCTGATAAGGACAGCAGGACAGGAAGAGAAGCTGCATCATCTCAAATCCCAGCTCCCCCACCCGAAGGCTTGCAATCCCCATGCCTCAGTTTCCTCATGTCATCTTCTTTGCATGGTGGTTGTGAGGGCTAAATATTGGTGTAGAATTATTAGTACATAGAAAATTATTAGAACGTGGGCCTAGTACATAGGAAACATCCAATGCATTAAGCTGTTCTTATCAAATGGGAAGTTGACTATCATCTCTCTTTCTTTCCACTTCTAAAGTGATTGTTTTGAAGTCATTCAGATATTTTATGTTTTCTCAGCTAAACACCATGACACTCACGCTGTGATAAAGTGTTGGAAGTAATTACGAGAGAAGCAAAGGGCTGGGGTTGCGGAGTCTGTGATGGAAACCAACACAAATGCATTCACAGCGCCTGCTCCGTGCAGGGCGAGCTCCTCTGCTCAGTCCTTCTCACAGGCCCGTGGGGGTGGTATTATTTCCCCATTTTACAGATGAAGAAAACGAAACTCCAAACTATTAAATAATTTGGCCAAGGCATATCTGACACTAAAGTCTCTTTCCTCTCTCTTTCATGACACAGTCCCTGCCCAGCAGGAATACATCAGCTAGCAAGTCTCTTTCCAAAAGAAGCAGCCTACGTCCCCAGAAATATTTAGAAAAAAAAGATAAGAGAAAACTGTCCATTGCTGGTTTTCTTGTTTTTTAGGCAAACCATTGAGAAGAGCTGTCATTAGTTTTCCCATCCACTTCTTCCCTTCTATAAACTATGAATCACCAGATTTAAAAGCAGGTGATCTTGGAGCTTATTTGTCTCTGTGTGTTTTCTCATTTTCAGAATAAACAGTATTGCTTCTCAGGAGACAGCTGGAGTGACATTGTTCTTCTTGGACCTTGATGGGCATGTTTAATTAAGGTAAATATATATGATCATTTAAATTTCTTAACTTTTTTCTATGCCCAAGTATTGTGGTTTGCAGAAACATGGATGGAAAAAATGAGAAAGGAAAAGCAATAACTGAGGAATTACTGTCCTATTGTCTTTTGTCTTGAGCAAAACCCTGTGGATTAGAAGGTGGTCTCCTCCACACACCCCTGACAGTAGAGTTCGTCAAAGTTGGTAGAGGTGACAGGCGTTAAATGCACCAATCTCTTGGTGTGAGTGGATTAGTTTTATTCTTAATCAAAGGCAGCACTTTCTTAATCTGAGGCAGCAAGTACTGCTATTTCTCCACTTTTTCTGAAACATTCCTCTGTAAGAATCAAATAATGTCAGGACTTTGACAGAATAAAATAAGTTAATGACAACATTTTCTCATTTTATAAATTTCTTCCCCCAGTTTTTTCTTGAGCCTTTGGGACTGGCTGTTATTTGGCCTTCCATATGCACCTGCCAATGACCAAGTTAATGAAAAAGTAGCAAAGGATGCTAATGGAAAGACTCAGAAACAGCCAACCATGCTTAAGTCATGATGTATTTTTTTATTGATTTTAATATTTTGCTCTGGTTTTCTGTTACATTTATACACAGCAACCTGGTCGTATTTTCTGTTCATAAAAATCATACCTATTTCAGATATTGGGATTAACTGTATCTTTTTTAGCGAGGCTGTGAACGATCATGGTGTTCCAGCAGTCATGGTGTTCTGTGACTTCCAGGTGTTCTGCCACCTGGATGACGTGCAGAACCACTGTTGAGGGTCATAGTTTCCATATATGATTTCAACACGTGGATATATGTGTTATTGTTGATTGTATTTCCCAGAAGCTCTTTCTACAGTACTTCATTAAGAGTTATCACACGTGAGAAGGTATATTGCCCAGGTCTACCAGGCAGAGATGAGGCTTGCAATGTGATAACATATAGACAATCCTTGCTGATGGTAAAATCAAGTCATTGCAAGTTTGACGAATTCTTCCGGTTGCCCAGGAAGCTGCTCTCCCTTCTGGGGAAACTTTCCTCAGCAAGAGGGCAAATGGATGGCCTGATACTGCTCTTAGCAATCCAAGAGGTCGAAAACATTTCATGACCAGTTGGCTAGGTCTATAAAGGGAACCAGAAAGTTACTCAGGAATATTTATTGAGCACCGTAGTGTGTGCTTTAGGAATGAGGTCAGGAGAAGAGCCTTAGAGCTGATCTTTTGAATCAGAAGAGCTAGTTCATGAAAGGAAAGATCCAAGATGTGAATCATGTTGAGAAGCCACCAAATTAAAGGATCTGGATAAGAGTTCTCCACCATAGAGATCAGGAGGGTGAGATCCATGTCTGAGTTCAGGGCTCCAGTTTGCCTAGAAGGCAAAGCTATAAATCAGATTTTCAGAGACTGGCTAGAGAGAGAGAAATTTTACCTGGATAGCCAAACTATGGAGCTCAAAGCCAAAGTCCTTCAGTTACCCAGGTGTCAAACAACATACATACTAAATATAAACTCCAATAAGCAAGCTTCCCTTAAGAAAATAGAAAGATGAGGCAGAGCCAATAAAATGTCTAAGATTTATGGAACACTTAACATGTGCCAAGCACTATTCAATGTTTACACATATTAACTCATTTAATGGGATTGGGGTTGGATACGGTGGCTCATGCCTGTAATCCTAGTACTTTGGGAGCTTGAGGCTAGGAGTTTGTGACCAGGCTGAGCAACATAGGAGAGCTTGTCTCTACAAAAAAAAAAAAAAAAAAAAAGTTTAGCTGAGCATGGTAGCATGTGCCTGTAGTCCCAGCTACTTGGGAGGCTGAGGCAGGAGGATCAATGGAGTCCAGGAGTTTGAGATTGCAGTGAGCTATGATGATGCCACTGCACTCTAGCCTGAGCAAGAGCAAGACCCTGTCTCTATTACAAATACAAAAATTAGCCGGGCACAGTGGTGTGGCGCCTGTAGTCTCAGCTACTCAGGAGGCTGAGGCAAGAACGCTTAAGCTCAGGCATTCAAGGTTACAGTGAGCTATGATTGGGCCATAGCCCTGCAGCCTGGGTATTAGAGCAAGACTCTGTTTCTAAAATAAATAAATAAATAAATAGATAGGTTTGGTACTAATATCATCTCCTTTGTGCAGGTGAGGAAGTTCAAGTAACTTTCTTAAGTTTTTACAACTGGAAAGCTGTAGAGCCGGGATTTGAACTCAACCTTCAGTTGCATTTCCTGACCTTGTCTGTGCCCAGGGTTGGCTGAGGTGACGCTTCCTCACCCTGATGAAACAGGAGCCCTCACAGATCTTTCTCTCTGGCCCTGCTCCCAAGAGACTGTCGAGCTCCTGAAAGGCTGCTTGCAACGTTTTTCAACTCTTGCCCTGTAGGAAAAGGCTTTTGGTATTGCAGCTTGCAAGCAAAACTCTAAGACTAGAGAAATAAAACCAATTTACCCCTTTCTCCCCACCAAGCACCACTTTTAAAAATAGGAATTAAATAGCCCCTTCCCCCACTCTCCCACACCAGCTGCCTCCTCTCCCTATCCCCCTAGCAGGCAGTCTCTTTACCCCAGAATTGTCAGGAAAGCACTGGCTGACAGGTCGTGTTATTGCTTCTGATCCCATTGGTCACATTGTGTAACATCTTAACTCCTAACCTAATTCGATGGATGCAGCTTGACAGGGCGTAGCAGGGATGCAGTCTAGCTTCCCTCGAGCCGGGGACCAGCGCAGCATTTGAAACACTTTGGGGCATATTTCTTGATCAAAAGGTGTAAGGGCAGCAGCCTGTTCCCAACTGTAGGGTTAGGTTCCAGGAAATACTTGTGGCCATTCTTGTCTTCTTGTTTGAAGAAGGTTAAAGATCCTAAATCAGTATAATAAAAAACAGCGTTTAGAGGACTGAGGTTGCAATGACTCTCAGAAACACTTTAAATGCATTTTCATATTCGATAAAATAGATCAATAAAAATGGTACACCCAATAAAGAGAATGCCAATGACATTTTACTCATCTCTAATTTAAAATAAGAGGGTTGAACAATTCAGTTCCATTTACCATCTCTTGCCCAGGAGAAATATTCAACTTGTATGTTTGTTTTACTTTGTTGCAACAAGTGCATGCTAGGAGGTATTTAGTTTTCCTGTGTCCGATCCTCCATCTAAATATTCCAGACTTTTCTGATTTCAGGAGTCTTAATTTTATTCCATAGCACCATGCTGTGTACTATTGTTCTGGAGGCAGAACAATAAAAGAGACATAGCAGTGCCTGCTTCCAAAAAGCTCACAGGCTGGATGAGAAAACAGATGCACGCAAGAATAATCCAGAGCAGAGGGCACTTGGAGAGAAAGAGCTTGGAGTCAGGAAGACCAGCAGAAATCTTCTGCCATATTCCAAAAGAGAGAAGGAGGGGGCAGTGGGGAGGGCATGGGCAGTTGTGGCCAAAGTGGAGAGAAAGGGACAGAGAAAGAAAACATCCGGCTTGGGAGCACGGGCAAAGTGGAGGGAAGGGGATAGCCAAGAAACATAGAAAATCAAGGCTGTAAGAAAAGAATAGCTTTGAATCTTCCAAATCAAAATGGTTGCATTTCTCCCAGTGCCAGACCAATTTCAAAGGAGTTTTAGTAGCTGGTAATTCATTTCCACACCTCTTAGGCCATCTATGGTGATCAATTGCCTGCTGCATTAAGAAACAAGCCACGGATAGAATTGATATTTTTTAATATTGTTGTATTTCTTTTCTTTCCTTTTTTGTCCCAAAGTGCTTTGGAAGTTATTATAGAAAGAAGGTGTGAGTCATATGCTGCCTAGCTGTGGAGGCTGGAGGTGGTGGTGCCATTACCAGCTGATAGGAAATCAGGTTATCAGCCCTATTTGTTTTCCAGTGCCTCCGTGATGTGACATTAGGAGGTGATGGGTGCAGTTGCAGGAGACATTTGTTCCAATGATGTTCATAAATACACTTTGGAAGGCAGTTATGTCAAATCCACCTGCTTTCCCTTCCCTCTCTGAGAGCAAGCTGCCTTTCAGCTGTTTGATTTCTCTCTCTCAGATAGGACAGTGCTGACGGAGAATCTGGAAGTCAGGTGTGAGACATGGTATATTAAGTCCACCTGCAGCGTGTGTGTGGGAGGAAAAGGCTAGCTGGGAGGTGAGGGAGGATCCTGGGGGGATTCTAATTCTGTAAGGCAGCGTTTGCATTTGAGATGGACATCGAGCTGGCTGAGATGGAGAGGTGGCCATTCAAGGCTGGTAGGAATGGAGAGTCGGTTATTGAAGGATTGGTGAGTCTCTTTTCCTTCTGGGTTGGGGCTTTGTTTCTTGGGTAGTTAGAGATGGTGAGTGCATTCTTCTTGGGGTTCATGAAGAACTCTTGAGAAGAGGGCACTTAATGAGGTTAAATATTCCTGGTTAGGTGATTCTAGACTCTGAATTTCAGTTTCTTTATATGAGATGAGCATACTACTAATCATTTTGCAAGATTGTTATAAGGTAGAATGAAACAACATGGCGTGTTTCTAGCCCAGCTTCAGGTGTTAACCTAAGGCATGACCCTACAGGATATCAGTTTCCTTCCATGCCCTGTGCTCTCCTATGTAAAGGCCAGGTGCACGAGAGATGGAAGTTGTGTCACCGTGCAAACAGGCCTGTAATGAAACCTACCACAGTGCATGAAAGTACACTCTGGTGTGTACACAACTCCCCGGGGATCTTGTTAAAATTTAGATTCTTATTTAGTAGACTTTGAACAAAGCCTGAGATTCTGCATTTTTAACTTGCTCTGAGGCAGTGTGGATGTTGCTGACCCCCCAACTTTAGTTGTAAGAACCTACCAGGAGTGGGTGATATCGTGCAGCAGGAAGGAAGAACTGGCCTTGCCAGGGAAGCTGGAAAGTTAAAGGGACAGTGTCCAAGGTTATATCAAGATGATCTAGGCAAAGGGTAGACAAATTCCTGTGGCAAAGGAAATTCCATCCCATTTGTGGGATGTGATTGTGGGTAACACCAATCTTGTGATGATCTTGAAACAGGACGACCTGGGAAAACATCCCCACGTGCAAAATCTCAATGACTCCCGATTGCCACTGCACAAAAGTTCAAATTTTTCAGCATGACTACCATGTTCATCTTGATCCTGCCTCTAGCTTCTTCTCACATTCTCTCCTTGTGCATCATGTTTATTTTTCTGCATATGTCTTGTTTTTGCATATGCTTGTTCTTCTGCCTGGAATGCTCTTTGCTCTCTACTGCCTTGGCTGCCTAACAAATTCCTATTCACCCCTCAAATTCCTTTTTAAAATTAGCTTCACTGTGAAACTTAAACATTCATAGGTTATATATATTTAAATCACTGGCCATGTCTCTGAGGATTGAAATGATCCAGTGCTATGTGTCATTCTCCTTGTAACCTGTGAGGCCCTTGAGAGCTGGGTCTTTGTTTCATTGTCTCTGTCTTCCTGGGATTTAGCACAGTGCACAGCAGTCACTCAGTAAATTCTAGTTAAATGCAACTGAAGGTTGGTTGGAAGAAACAGAATGGGGACGATTAGAGCCTGCTCTGAAAAGGACCTGTGAACATAAGGGCTTTAACCAAAAAGTGTGTGGAATAGACCAGGGAGGGCCTTCATCTGAACAGAGGGGCTGTGTGCTAACTAGAGTAAATTTGCATGCAGACTGTACAATGTGGGTTGCAGGGTGTCCTGGGCGAGAAGAGACCCCAGTCTTGTGGATTAACCTATCACTGTAAAGAAGAGTGATGCTTTTTGATTTTCTGAAGTGCTTGTCATAGGTACCACTGCTGAGCCCACTTTAGCCCTTCAAGTTCTTCACAGAAACAGGCCCCCGTCTCTCCTCCAGGCCCTCCTCCCATATAGAGAAACACCTTGAATAGGTAAGGCCAATATTGAATTCTTGAGATCCTGTTGGACATTTGGGGCAGGAAAAATTTAACTTGAGTTCTACACACTTAAGGAGAACTTGCATTCAGAGAAGGAGAGGGGGAGAGACGTTACCTCATCTCCTTCGTGAGTTCTACCTCTGAGCCCAGGGCTGGCGTCCTCAGTCCCTGCTTCCTTTGGGGTCATTCCCGTGGCTGCTTTTCCAAATCTACAATCTCAGTCTCTCTTTTCCTGAGTTCATAGTTGAAAAAGTATCAACTGCTCCCTATACATAAGGCTCCCCAACACATAGTATTTTTCTAGCACTATTTTGTCAAAGCTATTCAGGTTAATAACTCATGGAAAACACTTTTATACTGTCCTGGCAAGGAAATGGACTCTACATGAATCCTGGCCTTGCCATTTATGAACCGTAAGACTCTGGGTAGTTAGCCTCTCTGTGCCCTCAGATTTCTTACGTGTAAAATGGAAATAACGATGTCTACTTCAGGGGGTTACTGTAAGGATCAAAGTAACGTTTGATTCTCTTGACTCTTTTTCTTTTAACTGTGCTCATATCAATAATATTATGTTAAACATTTACCTTACACTGAAATATAAAGTTACCATATAAAAATGTCTTAGCATTAGAGAAGAAAATGTTATAAGTATCAATGCAATGGAAAGGAATAACCCAAAATAGACCTAAAATTTGCAACAAGATCTAAAGACCAGTGGCTCAGCACGTATGACATGTGTGATATGTGTGACATTTAAAATAAACCAATCAATTTACAAAAGAGAAATCGACACCTTGATGAAAAAAGTGGCCCAAAGGAGGGCATATTAAACAAGCAATTCACAGGAGGGAAAACGTGGCCACTAGGGAAAACGTGGCCACTAAGTATATCAAAAGCTTTTCAGCCTCACTAACTATAATTATTATCATTTTATACACAAGGAAGTTGGTACTTAGAAGAGTTAAGTAACTTGCCAAAATCACTGTGAGAGTAGGAGGAAGAACACAGCATGAACCTGGTTTCTCTTTTATTTGTTTGCCTTTTAAAGAACAGTCTTTGTTATTTCTACTTGTTTTGGTTTTCCAAATACATTTTTTATCAACCTTTTCTTGAGTTTTGAAATTAACACAAAGAAAAAAAAATTTAATTCATGTTAGAATATTGATTTGAATGGTAAAACGTATACATTAAAATAAAAAGATTGGAAAATTTAATGATTTTCTCATTTGTACATTCATCTCTTATATTTTAAAGTAATGTTTCTGTTATTTTAGGATCCCTCAGGCTCTAATGTCCTTTGAGCAGACAGTACTTTTTCTATGCCAAGCAACATGCCAGGCACAAATGAGAGAGAAATAAGCAAAATGTAACCCATGTTCTTAAGCACCTTACCAATGTAGGGGGTAGACAGATACATAAACAGATAACTTCAACACTTACTTAGCTGACTACAGCCAGTTATGTTAAACAGTTTTATTAATTCTAACAAATATTATCTGATTTATAAAATGCCCTTGGTGAATAATCATGCCATCTGCACATAATAGAAATCCACAGCAATCTATCTAAAATCCTTGGGGCTAGATATTTCTTGTAATTCAGAGTTTGAATGGTAATATGGCACATATTCCACATATTACATAACAACCTCAGCAGGGTCTGGGGAAAAGCTCATAATCAAGCATATTAAAAATCTTTGCAGCAATATAAACATTCCCACAAAGTTGCTTTACATCAGTTCAGGTCAGTTTTTTCATTCAATGAGTGAGGTAAAACATTCAGCTTTCAGAATATTTTGGATTTCAGAATTGCAGATATTTTATGGGCTTATGATAATAATATCTTACAATCTATTTTTAATATATATTAATTTTATTTCTCCATGTGCCTTATTACACCAGGTAGACCTACTTAAATAATGTTAAACAGTAGTGGGCAGAGAGGTTTTTATTCCTAATTTACAGATCTGCATCTGGTGCCCCCTAATAAAAAGTCATTTGCCTGGGAGTTTAAAATAGGAATATTCATCATATTAAGGAAGAATTATTTTATTCCAACTTGAAAAATGAAAATATTATTAAATTTTATCAGATGCATTTAGGGAATACTGAAATAATCATCTACTTTTTTATTACTAGCCTACTGATAAACTTGTATTACATTATTCAATTTCCTTATATTGAAACTGGGCATATTCCTATTGGATTATTGAATCAGTAATATTAGATTGTTAAACTCTAGTTTGAAGTAGTTAATTTAAGGTTTTGAATATATATTCATAGTTTAGATTGTTTGTTTTCTTTCTTCTTGCATAATATTTTATCACCTTTGGGGATCTGGATCAAATCTTCCTTGTGGAACAAATTAGATAGTTTTCTCATCTTCTACTCTCTGGAACATATTATAATGAATATATTTATGTATTTCTTGAATGCATGAATCAAATCACTGTTAAATCTCTCAGGATCTAAAGTCTTTTGGGAAAATAGTTCTTTGAGAGCTTTTTTATGATTCTTCTTCAGTGATTGGACTGTTCTGATTTTCTATTTCTTCTGTAACTTTCAAAACTTGATTATCTTTTATTAGATTGGGAAGATTAGAAGTTAAAGTAGGAGGTGTTTTTACCCTTCCCGGCTGTGAATGCATATGTTTTTGCATCACTGAATTTATGAGTGTTTTTATTTGCTCTTTTAATTGCCTTTTTTTTCAAAACTTGGGACTTCATTATAGGAGATTTGATTTGGGCCCAAATGTTCATCTGTTTATCTTTCCCCATGCTGTCTTTGAAACAATGTTTTTAAGAACAACTAGATTCCCAGGAAATCACAGCTTGAAAGAACATGAGAGATCATCTGGTCTAGCGTACTGATTTTCGAAATGGCGAAACTGAGGTCTCAACTGGTAAAGTAATTTACCCAGTCAGAGCATTAGGAACAAAACCAAGCTCAGCCTAGATAATGGAATGCTGTTTCAAAATAAACACAGCTATGAAATATCATATATGTATTTCTCTTCCTTGACCTCAGAACTTTGTCTACTCTTGACTCCCAAGTATTATGTCCCACATGTGGGATGATACACAGCATATGATGGTGTCCAGTAGCCTAATG
Organism: Lemur catta; assembly: GCF_020740605.2. NCBI lineage: Eukaryota > Metazoa > Chordata > Mammalia > Primates > Lemuridae > Lemur > Lemur catta. The sequence goes on from NC_059134.1 coordinate 53,382,588, forward strand.
GCTGTGGCTGCCAGACTTTCAGCTCTAATCTCCAGGGATATGCCATCCCATCAATATAGCAAGTAAGCTGTAGAAGGAAGACAGGAGCAAGTCCCACGCGATATCAGTACCCTTAATTCTTCCTTCAGTTTGTATCTGTTCTTATTCATTATGAAGTATTGCCTAAAACCCAGTTGAGAGTGTTACTTATTGATTTTATTATTCATAGAAAATTTCCAAAACATCAAACAGGAAAGCTTTGACTTTCAGGAGTGAGAGCTGCAGTATGCCTAGGCAAAGATTGATCTCATTGATTTTGAAGATGGCTGTTTTGTTACACTGCGTATTCAGTGCCTGCCATCCTGTAGACTAACCATGACATCATTTCATGGCCAAAGCGAATGTGGATTCTGATATTTACCCTTACCTGCATCAATAAACATGACAAGAAAGGCACTTAATTGTATGAACACCCAGGTATAGAAAACCATTCAGTGAGTTCATCTGATTCTTTCTCCAAGAGCTGGATTTAATGAAGCTTCTATTATTTTCGTAGCACCCACTTGAGACATAATTAAAGAACTTTTGTCTTTAAGTTTTTCTGGGCAGTGCAAATCATTTTGCCTGTTCCTTCATGCATAACAAATGTACACAAAATAATTAAATACACAATGCTGAATAACAGGAATGCCAGGAATAGAGGTGTTGATCTGTCCCATGGGTCTGGGCTGGCACAGTCAGGCAGGCCAGTATCTGGAAGGGCAGAGTGATTCTCTAAAGGATGCAAGAGCAAAGAGCCTGTGTGTGAGTGTAAGGAAGCTCTCTCCTGGGAAACTCGGGGATTTAAGTTTGTAAAAGTTTGATTTTCTGTTAGTTTTAAGTGTTGAGCCCAGAACAGGAAATGGGGGACAAAGCCGACAGCATCAAGGTTTATATAAATGGAGAGTCAGAGTTAAAAAACAAACAGACAAACAATATTGAAACATAATGGATGTGAGAGAGATAGGTATTAAATGACATGATGAGTATAAAGTATTTAGCACAAGGTCTGACATGAAGTGCTCAGTAAATGTTGGCGAGTATTAGAACAGATTTTTAAATGTCTATCTCTTTTCATTTAAAACTTAAATAACCCTTACACTCTCTTCTTTTCCATCATCAAATTCTGTCAGCGAATACTTTCAAAGTATTCTCCGAATCTGATCAATTCTCACTACTTCCAGGACTCTTTGTTTAAACCATGATCATCTTTCTAAAATTGGTGTGTCTCTGTTCCCTCCATTGTCCACAGCAGTGCATCTGTCACCCAGAAAATCTGTTCAAGATAGTGGCTCAGATGCCCCCCCATTGCTCTCCAGTGCTCCTAGAAGGTTACGTGTACTTCTTACCATGACCTGCAAGGCCTCCACACGATCTGACACCAAGACACTTGTCCAACTTCATTTCCTACCACCTTCACCTAATTTATTCTACTTTTTTTGCAAATCTTAGAGAAAGCCAAACTAGCTTCTACCCCAGACTCTTTGCACATGCTGTGTCCTTTGCCAGAAATGTTCTTCTAACATATCATCCTATGGTTCAGACTTGTTTTATTCATCAAATTTTTGTTCAAATAGAAACTTCTTTAAAAAAATTACTCTGCACTCCCCAAAATTCTACCTTCTTCTCATTCTCTATCCCCTTGCTGTTATTTTCTTCAGGATCCCTGTGTTTTCTTTTCTTTTTTTTTTTCTTTCAAAATATTAAGGGGGTACAGATGTATTTGATATATGGATTGAGTCAGGATTGATGTGCCCGTCACCCAAATAGTGTTTATTGTACCCATTAAGTGGGTATTTACTATACTGCTCCTGCCCTTCCCTCCCACTTGATTTCCAATGAATTTAACTTTCTTCTGTGTATTTGTGTGCCCATCAGTTAGTTCCAAATTATAAGAGAGTACATGTGGTGTTTGTTTTTCCATTCTTGCGGTACTTCACTTAGGATAATGAACTCCATTTCCTTTCAAATTGCTGCAAAAGGCATTAATTCATCATTTTTAATGGCTAGATAGTACTCCAAGGTATACAAATACCACATTTTACTAATCCATTTGTGAACTGATGGACACTTGGGTTGATTCCACATTTTTGTGATTATGAATTGTGCTGCAATAAACATTGATTGCAAGTGTCTTTTTGATAAAATGACTTCTTTTCCTTTGGGTGGATACTCAGTAGTGGAATTGTTGAATCAAATGGTGGTCTACTTTCAGTTCTTTGAGAAATATCCATACCGTTTTCCACAGGGGTTGTACTAATTTGTGGTCCCACCAACAGTGTATAGACCTTCCTTTCTCTCTACATTCAGCATCTATTGTTTTTGGATTTTTTAATAAAAGCCATTCCAATGGGAGTAAGGAGATATCTAATTGTGCTTTTAATTTGCATTTCCCTGATGGGTAGTGAGGTTGAGCAAGTTTTTTCATGTTTATTGGCCATTTGTCTATGTTCTTTTGAAAAACTTCTGTTCATGTCTTTTATCCACTTTTTAATGGGGTTTTTATTGTTTTTCTTGCTGCTTTGTTTGAGTCCTTTGTAGAGTCTAGTAATTAGCCCTTTATCGGAAATATAGATTGCAAATATTTTCTCCCATTCTGTAGGTTGTCTATTTGCTCTGTTGATTATTTCCTTAGCTGTGAAGAGCCTTTTAATTTAATCAAGTCCCATTTATTTATTTTTGTTACTGCTGTAATTGCCATTGGGATCCTAGTCATAAATTGTTTGTCTAGACCAACATCTAGAAGAGTTTTTCCTACATTTTCTTCTGGAATTCTTATGGTTTCACACGCTATATTTAAATCTTTTATACATCTTGAATTAATTTTTGTGAGTGGCAAGAGATAAGGTCCTGTTTCATCCTTCTGCATGTGGCTATCCAATTTTCCCAGCACCATTTATTGAATAGGGCTTCTTTTCACCAGTGAGCATTGTTGTCTGCTTTGTCAAAGATCAGTTGGCTCCAGGTAGATGGTTTAAAATCTGGGTTCTCTATTCTGTTCCATTGGTCTATGTCTCTATTTTTGTGCCAATACTATGTTGTTTTGGTTACTATAGCCTTTTAGTATAGTTTGAAGCCTGGTAATGTGATGCCTCCAGCTTTGTTCTTTTCAATTAGGAATGCTTTGGCTATTAAGGCACTTTTCTGGTTCCAAACAAAACATAGAATTATTTTTTCCAGGTCTGTGAAATATGCCATTGTTATTTGATGGGAATTGCACTTAATCTGTAAATCACTTTGGGTAGTATGGACATTTTATTAATAAGAATGTTGATTCTAGTGATTCATGACCATGATATGTTTCTCCATTTGTTTGTATCATCCATAATTTCTTTCCTCAGTGTTTTACAGTTTTCCTTTTAGAGATCTTTCACCTCCTTGGGTAAATATATTCCTAGGTATTTAATTTCTTTGTAGCTATTGTGAATGGTACTGTCTTTGATTTGACTCTCAGCTTGGCTGTTATTGGTATATAGAAATGCTACTGATTTGTGTACACTGAGACTTTGTTGAATTAATTTATCAATGCCAGGAGACTTTTAGTGAAGTCTTTGGGGTTTTCTAGATACAAGATCATATCATAGCAAAAAGCAATTGTTTGACCCCCTATTTCCTGATTTGGATACCTTTCATGTTTTTCTCTTGCCTGGTTGCTCTGGCTAAGACTTCTAGCACTATGTTGAATAGAAGTGGTGACAGTAGGCAATTTTGTCTTGTCCCAGTTCTTAGTGGGGATACTTTCAACTTTTCCCCATTCAGTATGATGTTGGCTCTGGGTGTCTTATATGGCTTTTATAATTTGGAGATATATTTCTTCTATGCCTCATTTATTGAGGGTTTTTATCGTGAAAGGGTGCTGGATTTTGTCCAACGCTTTTATTATATCTAATGAGATGATCATATGGTCTTTGTTTTTGCTTCTGTTTATGCATTGAATCACATTTATTGATTTATGTATGTTAAACCATCCTTGCATTTCTGGGATGAAGCCCACTTGATCATGGTGGATTATTTTTTGGATGTGCTGTTGAATTTGGTTTGATAGTATTTTATTGAGGATTTTTTTCATCTGTATTTGTAAGGGATATTGGTCTATAGATTTCTTTCTTTGTTGTGTCCTTATCTGGCTTTGATACTGGCTTCATGGAATGAGTTGGGAAGGATTCTCTCTTTTTCAATGTTATGGAATAATTTCTGCAGTATGGGTACCAGTTCTTCTTTGTAAGTCTGGCACAATCTGGCTGTGAATCCATCTGGTCCAGGCCTTTTTTGTTGTTGTTGGAAGACTTTTTATTATTGCTCCAATTTTGCTCCTCATTATTGGTCTATTCAGGAATTCTATTTCTTCCTGATTGAAGCTTGGAAGATGGTATATTTCCAGGAATTTACCCATTTCGTCTACATTTTCTAGAGATTTTTGTAGCATTTATGAATGATGTTTTTTATTTCTGTGCTATCAAGTAGTGATATCTCCTTTTTCATTTCTAATTGAGCTTATTTAGGTCCTTTCTCTTCTATTTCTGGTTAATCTAGCAAGAGGTTTGTCAATCTTGTTTATCTTTTCAAAGAATCAACTTTTTGTTTCACTGACATTTTGTATTTTTTTGTTTGTTTGTTTTTCATTTCATTTGGTTCTCCTCTGACCTTTTTTATTTGTTTTTTTTCTGTTGGCTTTGGGTTTGGCTTGCTCTTCCTTCTCTACTTCCTTGAGATATGATATTAGGTTTTTAATTTGTGATCTTTCTGACTTTTGGATGTGAGTATTTAAGGCTGTGAATTTTTCCCTTAGATATACTTTTTCTGTGTCCTGAAGATTTTTATAGCTTTTGTCTCCTTTGTCGTTCAGTTCAAGAAATCTTTTGTTTTCCATCTTAATTTCATTATTGACCCAATAATAGTTCAGTAGCAGGTTGTTTAATTTCCATGACTTTGTGTAGAATTAAGTGATACTCTTAGAATTGATTTCTAGGTTTAGTCCACTATGGTCTGAGAAGATACATGGTATGATTTCAGTTTTTTGTTTTTTTAAATTTGTTGAGATATGTTTTGTGGCCTAAGATATGAACGGTCTTGGAGAATGTCCCATGTGCTGACAAGAAGAATGTATATTCAGTAGCTTTTGGGTAGAATGTTCTATAAATATGTGCTAGGCCCATTTTTTTTTTTTTTTGTGGTCTCATTTAATTCCAGTGTTTCTTTCTTTATTTTCTGCTTTGACGATCTGTTCTACTCTGATAGTGGGGTGTTGAAGTTCCTGGCTATTATGATACTATTATTTATTTCCTTGCTTAGCTGTAGTAGAATTTGTTTTATGTATCTGGGAGCTCCTGTGTTAGATGCATATATATTTAGGATTGTCATGTCTTCTTGTTGAATTATTTCCTTTACCATTATATAATAATCATCTTTGTCTTTCTTTACCATTATTGATTTCAAGTCAATTTTTGTCTGATATGTTAATGGCTATGCCTGTTCTCTTTTGGTTTCCATTTCTGTGGACTATTTTTTCCATCTTTTCACTTTGAGCCTATTTGCATTCTTATGGTTTAGATGTGTCTCCTGGAGGCAGCAGATAGTTGGGTTGTGTTTTTTCATCCATTCAGCTAGCCTGTGTCTTTTGAGTGGCACATTCAAGCCATTAATGTTAAGAGATAGAATTGATATGTATGGTATTGTTCTGTTCATCATTATGGGTAGTACCTGTTGGTTTGTTTTCCTTCTTGTGCTGTTGTTTTATAGGCATCATGAGGTTTAGCTTATTTTGGATGATTTTATACTGGTGAACATCTATTGTACTGATTTGTGTATAATGCTGTTCTGAGTATTTCCTGCAGGGCAGGTCTGCTCGTGACAAATTCCCTCAATGTTTGCTTGTCTGAAAAAGACTTAATTTCTCCATCCATGTGAAACTTAGTTTTTCAGGATACAAAGTTTTAGGATGGAAGTTGTTCTATATAAGAAGATTGAAGATGGGGGCCGACTCCCTTCTGGCTTATAAGGTTTCTGGTGAGAAGTCTGCTGTTAGCCTGATGGGTGTTTCCTTGTAGGTCAGTTGTTGCTTACATTTAGCTGCCTATAGAATTTTCTCTTTCATTTTGACTTTGGCAAGGTGGATTACTATGTGTCTTGGAGATGTCCTATTTGCTGTGAATCTTCCAAGTGTTTGATGACCACCTTGTATTTGGATGCCTGGATCTCTGGCAATACCAGGAAAGTTTTCCTCAATAAATCCCTCAAATAGATATTCCATGCTTTTAGCAATTTCTTATTCTCCCTGATGGATACTTATAATTCAATGTTAGCTCACTTTGCATAGTCCCATATCTCATTAAGTGATTGCTCTGCCTTTTTTGTTCTTTTCTTTGCCTCTGTAAATGACTGCATTAGCTTGAGAGCCTTGTCTGTTATCAAGTTCTGAGATGCTTTCTTCTCCTTCATTTTATCTGTTGCTGAAAGTTTCTGCTGTGTTTTGAAATTCCCTAAATGACTCTTTCATTTCTTTAAGTTCTATTATATCCTTCCTTATTTTGTCTAGTTCTTTAGTGATTTTTTCATTAATTTCCTGAAATATTTTTTTGGCTTCTTTTTGTTGATTTTCAACTTTCTCTTCAATTCCATTCATCTTATTTCCCAACCATATTCTGAATTCCATTTCTGTAATTTTGACAATTTCCTTACAGTTGGAGTTCACTGCTATAGCTCCATTGTGATCCCTTAGGGGTGTCAATGTGTTTTGATTTTTCATGTTGCCAAGGTTCTTTTGCTGGTTTCTTCTCATCTGAAACCTCTTTTCTCAACTCAGGGCTAATAGGTTCGTAGGGCACCTGTTCCTTGCTGGGAACTCTCATGCTTGATTAGAAGAAGGGAAGGTCCCTAGATGGTGCTTTTTTCCCATACTCTGGAATGTTGATGCAGTAGAGGAGGGGTGTGTACACTGGAAGCCTATAATGCAGCTGTTCTGATTTGTTCTGCTCACCTGTGATTGCCTCTACTCAAGACCGCTGAATCCTGTTTGTGTTGAGTGTTGAGTTGTTCACAGATAGTTGTAGGATGTTTGAGTTGGGAGCTGGGTGAGACCCTTTCAGTAAGGCTGGTGTTGTGGGGATTACTCTACCCAGGGTCTCTGTGTAGGGGTGACATTAACAGCTGGGTGGGGCTATCTAGGCAGCTGTCATGAGTTCCCGGGCTGAGGGCATTTGCTCAAACCAGGTCATGGTGCACTGGTGGCTTGAGGCTGGAGGTTCCCTGGTCTGGCATTGGACTTTGGAGCAGTTTCTCCAGCTCTGCAGTGTTGGTAGAAGGTTGGGGTGGGGTCTTGGGGTCTAGGTGCAGTGCTGGAGTCTTGGGGATGGTGTCTGATGGTAGCTCTGGAGGCACAGAGGCAGAGTTTTGGGTTATGACATGAGATCCTCAGAGCTGGGACTGGGTACGAGCCTGAAGCAGGCCTCTGAGCAGGGCCTCAGAGCCAGGAGCAAGGCCATGAAGGCAATAGGTCTGATCTGACCTGGAGTACAGGGTCAGGGCTGAGCAGGCAGGAGGCAGCTGGGGCCTGGGGGGTGGAATAGGGACCAAGCAAGTGGCAGGCTGTTCCACAGGCTCGGGGACTGCCTGGATGCCAAATTACACAGGCCAAGATTGGTTCCAGTGGCCCAGGGACTACAGAGTTCTCCCCACCCTCCTCAGAACCCATGGAAGTGGTCACTCAATGCATCTTGGGTCGAAACCTACCGTGCCCCATTCCAGTCAATTGCCATGCTCAGATCCCATTGTGTTGTAGGGGAGAAGCGCTTGGTTCCCAGTCTTGGGTATGGTTCAGGTAAGCCTCCCATTAGTCTCCTCCCTCCCCATTCCCATACTGACCTGGCACCACACACCTAAGAGCTCAGCATGGCTTTAGCAACTGCCTGATCCCCACCAAACCTGTTTTCTTGTGCATTGACTCTGCACACACTCCAGGCATGTCTCCAGTCTAACCAAGTAGAGATCTATGGTGGTGGAGGGAGCCTTCTCACAACTCGCACAGCATCAGCAGGGTGAGTGCAGCACCCCAGCACTCTGTCCTCCTATTCTTCCATGTGCATTCTTTGATTTTGTTATATATATCACCCCATAACCTTTCTTTTTTCTACATTGAGTGTCCTGCATTGCTTCTGTGTGATTGCACAGTGTTGCTTTAGGAAAGAGCAATTTGTACAGAGGCAGCTGACTGCATGTTTCACTTCTTTCCTTGGGAGCTGTGTGCTGGCAGGCTGCTTCTAGTCTGCCATTTTTTTCCATCACTTCAGCTAGATCCTTGAGCCTAAAAGGATCATTTATTAAGTAGGTCTTCCACTCTGAGAAGTAGAGTAGAGTAGAGCGGTGAAATGGGGAGGGCCCATATCTTTTCAACCTGAAATTTTATTATATATGTATCTATATTTCAGTTTGTATCCTATCTTTCCTATAAAATGTAAACTCCATGAGGGCAGGGACTTGATGTATCTCATTTACTGTAATATCTTCGAGGAATTAGAACAGTGTCCAGCATATAGTAGGGATTCAACAAATATTTTTGTATGAATGAAAGAATAGAAAGATCTTTCTAAGGATGTATGTTTCTAATTACCACATAATAAAGTATGACAAGATAAGTATATGAGAATGTTAGAAAGAAGAGAAAGTAAATACTGGCAAATAAAAATTAAGCTGGTAGGAAGGGTTTTCCATGAAATTCATTTCATAGCCATGTTTTACACACTTGGTGGATGGGTCATATACTTGACTTCGTCGATATTTGTTGACAACTTACTATGTGCCAAGATGTTTCAAATAGATTATTTTACACACACTCACACACATGGTCTATACATAATTATACATACATATATATTATATAAAATTAACTCTGAGGGATTGATATTATTCTCTCCTCTTTATTTATCAACTAGGAAGACCAAAATGAAGAAAGGTGTGGTTACTTGTGTATCTAAAAAAGGGTGTAAATAATATCTAACTGCAGGCTTTGTCACATCCACATACACATTTTGAAAGGTTTCATTTGAAGCTTCACTGCTTTCTGTGTGACGTTATTCAAATGCGTTGACACCTCTGATTTTGCTTCCTCATTTGAAGGTGAAAGAAAGCAGATTTAGTCCGGTTATTCAAAAAAGTTGCTGCCCATTTAGAGGAATTAATGAATGAGAAACACTGAGTAAGGAGGTTCACCACGTTCACCACTACAGAGAGAAAAATCTGTCTGCAGGGAGAACACATTGAGGCAATACAGAAAGAGGAGCGTGGAGGACAGATTATGAGAAGGTGTTGATGCTGGTTGAGTGCCTGGATCCAATCATTCCTGAGATCAGTCCTAATCCTTCCTTTTGTACCATTTTTAAATAGTAAATTTCCCTATTTGACTTGAACCAGTAGGGTAGCTGTCACTCACAGTGGAAAGCCGCACAGCTAACAAGGAGCTTTGCATGGACCTCCTTGGATCCTTGCCCATGCAGTTCCTACCCTGCGGGGAGTGCTTTGTGCTTATTCAGTCCATGCCCATCTACTGCAGCTGACACCAAGGTCCAGGAGTGTAACGTTGAAAAAGACTGAGTTTCTGATTCTAAAGAGGTGTAACATTAATCAGAAGGCAGACATTTAAAATAGATACAGGCATATTACATTTTGCAAAGTACTGTGGGAAACCAGAGAGGAAGTTAATCTTTGAAATGAGGCCTGATGGATAAGTAGGAGTCCATATCACCTCTGATTTGTCCGTGCAGACTTCCTTTTAAGTCAGTGACTTAAATACTTTTTGAAAATCTATCCAAACCTTTAGATGATATCCCTAGGAAAAACAAAATGGCCTCAGAGGTCAAATGGTCATTGTATGCTCACAAACATATTAAAACCTTAATATAACTTCCAATGCCACCTGTCCAGAGTTTTTTCTTCACTGCAGTGGTTCTTAACTTTTTGGGATTCATAGACATCTTGCAGAAACTAGTATAGTCCTTTCCACAAGAAAATGTGCACATACCAAATTTTTCAGACAATGTCATGAGTTCTATGACCCTACTTGAAATTCTCTGCTATGCAGAATGAACCACTAACCCCTTCAACAGGCCTCTTCTGGGGGTCAGGACTCCTCTGAATCCTACCCACAGACAGGCACTAAGTGTTTTCTGCCAGAAGAACCATGGTAAAAATGGATGGTGACTTGTTAAACAGCTTTACAAATATGATTTGCCATCTATACCCTAATGTCTCAAAGTTACAACTCACTAAATGAAGCTCATGAGGAAAATAAGCCATTCAGCTTGACTTGTGCTTCCAAGAATGAGCTATTCTCCAAAATGCCAGCATCTAGCTCAGGAGTCTCTCTTTCAGACAAATGTGAGTTATGTAGCCTCAATCTGCAGGGCATTGTGCATTTCCTCTCCACTGCTGCACAAGATGCTTCCTAGCCATCGTTATTGAATTAATCAATCAAATTTTATTTTTATTGCACCATTCTGGAAAACCCACTCATACCCCTTTCCAGTAATACTGAAAAGAAAAATAATCCATACCACCCAATTAAGATTAAAACATATGTCTTCTTGATGATGTCTCAGTGGTGGCAGTTGCAGTGGCCATTGTCTCTTGAAGTTATTCAACATTAAAGCCAAAATAGACTACCAAGGTATATCTGCAAGCAGATAAATTTTATTACAGATACTTAAAGAAAGAAATAAGAAAACATTTAAAAAAAGGGGGATCTCCTATTCCCTAGTGTCTACCTAGTGTCTACAGCCAGAAGCGATAACATGCATTTAGTGAGCACTTTCCTTTCTAAGTGTTCAAAGAGCTGTACCAAGTAATATTTAATTCACCCCACCACAGCCATATGATTTATAATTTCTCCAGGGCCAAGGACTTGAGTAAGGAAGATTGCTCAGGCTTTCAGTAATGGTCTTGGCTGCTTAAATCTCTGAGGGTATACATTTCCTGGCATTAGAAGAGAGATCTAAAATCTAGAATGGGGGAAGGGATGGATGTTAGGTGCTGACATAGAATCAGCCATAAGGTCAAGATGAGGCTGTCCCCAGAAGAAGAGAGCCCACCAAAAACACTCATGGGAGGTATCACCCTGTGAATAGGTCTCTAGTAGCATTCTCAGCCTTACAGGTCCATAAACCCCATCTCATTAGTGGCCTACAGTTGACGTAACTCAGAGAACTTGCCTGATTGTAACCCAATTCATATGACACAAATTCAAATGAAACCAGAATACCTATCAATATATTCACTTATAAAGCAGTGATTTCTTTCAGTTATTAAATGGCAATGTTTTCTCAACAGATGTCTGTTTGGTTTCCCTGTATCAAAAACAAAAAACAAATAAACAAACAAAACAACCTTGGTAACTGAAGCAGTGACTCTTTGATGAATATGAAGTCAGATTAAAGGCCACTTTTGCTGTTCCTTGAAGGCAATTATAGTCTTTCTCTTTCTTCCTCCCTACTTCCTTTCTATCTATCTCCATTTTTCTTCCTCATATCTACAGGTCTTTTGAAATGCAGTTTTCTCCACCAATGACACAGTCTTTGTGTATCTGCCTATGCACACACACAAACATTTGTGCACACACATGCACACACACACTTTGCCTGGCCAACTTCCATCATTCCTTAAATGTCAGCGTCCTGTGAAGTGGTATCAGCAGCCCCATACCAGGATCAGTTCTAGTATGTGCTCCCACAGCACCGCACATTTCTCTCTCTTGTAGCACTTACCGTGTGGCATTATAATTGCCTTGTATTGTCCGTGAGACTATAAGTTGCATGTGGGCAGAGATGAGCAGCATCTTGTTCACCATCCTATCCACAGCACCTAACAAGGTATCCAGCATAGCTAGCACATATTCAGGCCTTATCAACAATAATGCAAATTATAGCCAACATGTTTAAAGCATTCAGATGTGCCAGGCACTATGATAAGCACTTTGCATGTGTTATATAATCTTCATAACTTGCATTTATGTACCATGGTCAGCATTTTCAGAAAAGGAAAATGGTTATCACAGAGATTAAGTCACTTTCTTAGTTTGGGTCTTTCAGAAATAGACTTGAAAAAAGGGTTCCAGTACAAGTAGTTTATTTGTGAGATGATCCTAGGAAACATCCACAGGAGAGGAGGGAAGTGAAGCAGGAAAGGGAAAGTGACCAAGTAATGATACATCATCCAGCCAGACACCACAGTGGGCAACTGGAACGTAGTCCCACTGGGAAAACTCAGGCTGTCGGTGCAGAGCACTTACCCGAGAGTTATCCCAGTAGAAGAGCAAGGGAGTAGTTTATCTATCACCTTCCATTAGTCATTGGCTGAGGTCTGCTAATAGTGGGGTTCAGGGGCATTGCTCCCCAGCCCTTCTAGCCTGCCGTGTGCATGTGTGCAGAGCAGGCTCCAGCCATCAGAGAGAGCCCTGAGGAAAGCAAGTGTCATGTCCTCCAATAAGGGGACAAAGGCATGTGGGGAGACAGCAGCTGCCAGGGCTACACACTTATGTTGTATTTTTAGTCGGGGACAATATTGGATATGAACCTGAATCTGTTTGACTCCCAAGCATATGTTGTTAATTACTATTTTTCAGACACATATGTTAAATAAGTGAATAATAACCAAAAAAATGAAGAAATGAAGATTATCATGAAGAAATTTTCACGAGAGCTAAGATTAGATTTCATGAAGCTTTTCTGTCCCCAAAGAGAGAATGCTTTTCTAGCAACTGGATAGTGCATGCTTTCTGGCTTCAGTGTCTCTCCTTGGGGATCACTGTGCTGCTCTGTCCATTTTCTTTCTCTTTCTACTTCCCATGGTAATGGATCCCTCTGCTTTGGTTGCTATATTCTTTCTTAAGATATGATAATGTGCTAATTTGGCTACCATCAAGTCCTGACCTCTCCTGGAAGCCATGCTGTTTCTATGGCGATCACCCAAGGATCAGTTCTCAGATGTTACGCATTGATTTTCTTGGTCAAAGGCTCAGATTACTGAGGGCACAGTTTACCGTTGCCAGAAAGCCCTGTATCCTGCCCATTTATTTCTTCTCTCTCATTGTGTTCCTCCCTCATACACATCATCTCATTTCATGCAGGTTCCAAAATTAGTCTGCAGCCCCAAATTTAGTCAATCTATTTTATTGGTAAGGTTAACAGGGCACCTCTCCTAATGTAATAACCATGTCTTGAGAAGAGTCATTTGTTAATTCAGTTCCTGTCAAATATTTCTGTAAAGCAAATAATTATGTCCTATAAGTTATTTTCTCAGCCATGCCATTTAGCCTGTGCTTGTATGCTGTTTGCACATTTGTTTATTTGTGAAATTAAGGCTTATGTTCAGTTCTACAAATATATATTGAACAGTACTGTGCACTGGTCACCATGGCAGTGACCAAAACATGAATAGGACATGCTCCCTGTTCTTAAAGTCTACTGGGAGAGGCAGACATGAAAATGTGATTTCAGTGCCTAGTGATTTGTAGTATCATAGAGTCAGGCATCAAATGATATAAAAAAGCATGTACAGGATAAAACCACCTAGAGGAAGGACAGGAAGTTAGAGAGGTTATACAAGGACATGACTTTTGTGGTATTGGGTTGAAAAACAACCCAGCTCGTAAACAGGTCTAAGGTGTTAGTGCACATACATCATTCCAGTAATTGAAAAGGTTCCATTTGATCACAAAGTAGGTTGGAAAGTGGGTATGTTGGTCATTCTCCATTTACACTTCTCTCTCCTCTCCCCAAAAGTATCAGTTCGCTTCTGTGCCATGGGAGGCCCCCTTCTCCAGACTGCCTTTGTAACTTAGGTTCCTTCCTCACTGAGGAGCCTGGTGGGTTAAACATGAACTCTTTTCCCAAGTAAGGACCCTGAACTAGCTTCTGCAGGCAAGTGACATTTCACACTGTGTTCCATCCACTGCCTGGATCAGATGGGCGGAGGGGGGATGAAACAGGGAGCAGAGGGCAAACAAGTGCTACTTGTGTTCTCCTCCTGCCTCTACTGAAGTAGCTGTGCTCACTACTGCTTAATGTGAAAATTATAAGGCAGAATTTCCCCAAAAAGGAACATCGAACTGAAGGACGGATGGATGGATGGATGGATGGATGGAAGAATGGGTGGATGGGTGGGTGGATGGATGGATGGGTGGGTGGATGGATGGGTAGGCGGTTGGAAGGAAGAAAGGAAGGAAGGGATGAGGGAAGGATACCGTGGTAATCTGGAGACATAGAACGTGAAAGGTTTTATACTGGGGAGTAACATGATCACAGCTGTGATATAGAAGGAGCCTCCTGGTATATGGGTAGACAATGAAGTGGAGGACATTAAACTGAGGAAGGAAGAGCAGTGATCAGGCTGTTGATATACTTCAGGTCAGAGGTGATGAGGGCTAATCTGGGACGGTATTTGTGGTTATGGAGAGGAAGAGTTGGAATCCAGATATAATTAAGGCAGACCATCAGCAGGACTGTATCCAGTTGAGGGACTAGATTCTGGGAAAATAACAATACTACTTGCCTACAGGGTTGTTGTAAAGGTCATTATTATGCAATGTGTTTTAAACTGCAGAGAGTAGTGCAGCTATGAATTATGAGTGTTATTTCAACTAGATCACAGCTCTTTATTCCTAGTCAGTGTTCTTTCCACAAGCCCCTCCCATGATTCACTGTAAATTGAGTATTTTGCTAATTGGATTTGCTGAAAGCAACAGAGAATGCCATTTGGCTACTCCCCCTCTAGGGAATGTTGATATTCAAATCTCCAGGTCATTATTCAGAATCCCCATTTCCAACAAGGGAAATTTAAAATTGGATCTAATGTTAATCTCTAAAGCAAGCTCTCTTTTGCCTCCAGATGAACAAATATTTGAACTTGAGAAAGAGGATCTTTTCTGCAAGCCACAACAAGTCTTTGACTGTACTATCCAATGGTGGGAGGTCCTGATATTCTGAAGGGGCAAATAGGAATCTTGGCTTATACTTTATGTTATTAATGTTGAGGAGAGTGATGATGAAGATCCTAATGATGATAATTCTGATAATCATTGCATTTACCATATGTTAACCCCTATTCTGTGCCAGGAAATATGCTTTCTATACATTAATTGTCTCATTTAAGACTTGTAATAATATACAATAGTATGATAACAGTTTAGGAAAATGAGGCTTAAAATTTTAAGTAACCTGTCTAAGGTCACCCAGCTAGTAAAACATAGAATACAGATTTGATCCCAGATGAATGTACCTGGCTCCAAATCTCATACTCACTGTTCCCAGGCAGAAGGATCAAGTACACAGGGTTATCTCTCTTCTCACCCCTGAGTCTTACCAGCTGAGCCCCCAGCCTTATCTCCAGGCAGAAAGTATTTTCCCTGAATACTCTGGCCTTGTCCACACTAGAGTGGATTTTCCTGATTAAGGCTGTCAATACGCTGAGCAGGCCTCTCTAAGCAGAGAAAGTGACAAGGCCTTACACAAGAACAAACAAAATGACATTGTCTGTCAGTCTCAGAAATGTGGGTTTAATGTGTCAGACTAGGGGTGAGTGGCTGGGACATCCCTCTAGCTTCATGTTAATGTGGACTTTAGAAAGAGAAATCTGGTAAGAGAATTCAAAGCAGGCACTGAAGCCATTTAACTGTGAACTGAAACCCACACAGTGCTGTTTTATCTAGAAGGGATTAATGGTAGAACAAAGCCAAGTTTTCTCATGAAGTTTTCAATTCTCCACCTCTACTTCTGAACAGGTCCCTTTTCTAGCCTTTTCCTTTCAACTACTTAAGAGTGAAGTCTCTGAATTCATCCCTGCTCAGCCATTTACCTACTCTATGACCATCAGTCAATTTTTAAATTTCTCCGAACCTCAGTTTTCCCATCTATACAATGAGAATAATGACAGCACCTTAGTCATGGGGCTTTCAAGTGGAGAAAATTTTATCAAACAGGGAAAGCATTTAGCTTAATACCTAATACATAATGAGAAGAGCTCAATACATGTTAGATACTAATATTATCACGCATATGCATGTGTGTGTATATATATATGTTTCTACATGTACACATACACACATATATGCATTGTATATGTATATATTTTTAGCTGATGGCGTGGGGGCATTATATAACAGAAAAGACCTCAATTTGGAGTGCTGTTTTGAAATCCATCCTATGTAAGTTCCCTGAGTCTCCATTTCCTCATTTATAAAATGAGAGAGGATGGCCACAACTACTTCACTGTGTTCTTGTTATCATTAAGTAATATGTTCAAAGAGTTTAGCAGACACCTGACATTTAATAAATGGAAGTTATTATTCTGGAGAAGGATATGAAAGCCTGGGAGGCAAATAAGAGATGAATCATGGAGAAAATTTTACTGACTGTTATTTCTCCCTTTGTCTAACAATAGCTTTCAGAAGTGAAGTACTGTTTAACAGTTCTGGCCCTCAGCTTCCTCACTGTGAAATAGAGAAAAATGATAACTTGTGTGTGCATATGTATTTTATGATGTAGAGATAGATAATAGATATAGATATTTATATAGATACAGCTATACCTATAGGAATAGACATATGGACAGAAACATGGTTATGTGGCTATAGCAGTGCCTGGTATATAGTGTCCACTAATTATATCTTAGTTTCCTTTTTTTCCCCTTCTTTACTTTTCCTCTTCTTCTTACGCGTCTAATCATGTCCAGATTTTTAAGTCCTACGTAACTTTTACTCTGTATTTTAATGATTTGGGTTATGCTGCTTAACCCCTCTGTCCACAGTAGACTAATTAGACATAAAATCCTTGGAAGCAGGACCAATTTCTGGTTTATTTTGTGTCTCTCACAGTACCTACCAAGTGCCTGGCATGTAGAAGATATGCTACAGACATGTGTTTGCTATGGTTTGAATGCTCACCCCCTCCCAAACTCATGTTGAAATTCAATTGCCCTTGCAACAGCATTGAGAGGTGGGACCTTTGAGTGGTGATTAGGCCATGAGGGCTCTGCCCTCTGAGTGGATTACTGCCTGTATCTCCAGAGTGGGCTCCTATTAAAAAGATGAGTTTGTCCTCCTTTTTTCTCTCTCTCACACTTCCATCATGTGATGCCTTCTGCCATGTCTATGATGGAGCAAGAAGGCCTTCCTCAGATGTCAGCACCTTGATCTTGAACTTCCCAGCCTCCAGAACTGTGAGAAACAAATTTCTGTTAAGTATAAAATACTTAACCTGTGCTATTCTGTTATAGAAGCACAAAATGGACTAAGACAGTGTTGAATGTGTGTTGTTTGTCAGTAAAGTAAGGAGAAATTTCATACTTAGAAACCAAAGAGACTGCAAAAGACAATTATGAAGAAGGTTGTGAAAATAATTTTTTGAATTGAGTTTAGGAACCAAAGATATTAAGACTGCTGATAAAAGTCATAAGATATAGGGTGAAAGGAGATGAGTAATATACTGATCATCCATTGTATTTCAGATTCTCTACTGGCCATTCTGACATACAATGACTAAGTCAACTAATCAACTTTATGACCTAGGTCATGATATTTCCTTCCCCTCTAGTGTTAGCCATACTGATACACGAGTACAACATTTTTGTACAGCTCTCTTCATATATCCCATACACACACATACACACACACACACACACACACATGCCACCTGGTATACACAGATAATGATAATTGAATGGAAAAGGATCCATAATCCTACCAGGCCATAATCCAGTGTCTCTGGTGATTTGTGGAATTTTTTAAAAATCTGATGTGTATGAAGGTTTCAGAAAAGATAGTTATGCATCACTTAGCGAGGGGAAATGTTCTGAGAAATGCATCATTAGGCAGTTTTGTCATGTGGATATCACAGAACGTACTTACACAAACGTAGATGGCAGAGCCTCCTACACACCTAGGCTATATGGGCTAGTCTACCATGCGTAGGCTACAAACCTGTATAGCATGTTACTGTACTGAATACTGTAGGCAATTGTAACACAATGGTATTTGTATATCTAAACATATATAAACATAGAAAAGGTACAGTAAAAATACAGTATTATAATCGTATGGGACCACTATCATATATGCGGTGCATGTTGACCAAAATGTTACTATGCGGTGCATGACTGTAACCATTTAAATAAGAACATATGTAACTTTGTGGGGACAGTCCAGCCTGGATCCAAAACTAAGCAAAGGAATAAATTAGTGCCCCTCACCTTGAACTTAGTTGTGAAGAGGGAATGTTTATAAATCTGTATGACTTAGGGATAAAGTGCTTTGGGGAATCATCTGGAGAAGATCAGAGGGTTCTTGGTTGTTCACTTCCATTTCTCTGTGTTCTCCTCCTCCACACACACACAACCTCCCAACACTCCACACACCCCCAAAACAATAAGGATATAGTCTGCTTTACCTCTTCAAAATGGCCCTGATTTTCTTAGAAGTACTATGAAAACATGAAATGCCTATGCCTCCAGTATAGTATGTATAATAATACATTTTTATAGTCAAGCACTAGCTAATAATTATGATAATAACTAATGTATACTGAGTTCTTTTTATGTGCCAGGCACTATACTAAGGACCTTATTCAGTCCTTTTAACCACCAATGATTTAGGTACTGTTATTATCCCCATCTTATAGATGAGGAAATTGTGGCTTAGTAAAGTCAAGGAACCTGCCCAAGGATAACACTCAGCAAACCGTGGGCCTTGGATTTGAACACAGGCACTTTTACTCTAGAAAACATGTCATTACCCCTTCTTTGTACCCTTTTTGCTATAGAATTCATCCATTCACCCAAACGCTCACCCTACTGTTAATGAGAACTATCAGACAGTGTTATGCAGGGCAAAGGAAATGCAGGCATTAAAAGAAATACCCTATATCCTCAAGATACATGAAGTGTTAGAGCTACATGACTGCTATTCTTTCATTCCTTCATTGGATCCTTCTACATTTATGAAACATCTGTTATTTTAAAGGCCCTTGGCTAGATGCCAGGAGTGTAAAGATGAAAAAACAGAATCCCTGTCTCACTGAGATCCTAATCTAGTAATAGTACAAGGAAGGCAATTACAGTACATGCGGGGGACCACCATGACCCCACCTCCAGCCCCACTCCACTCCATGTCCATCTGGGCTTAGTCATAGCTGCAGAAGTCTCTCACACAAAGCTCTTGTCATAACACTCGTAATTAATTGGATTTAGTACATGACATGGAACCTGTTTGCTACCCTCATGTAGTGGAAAGGCAGGCATGGAGGTAAATATGAGCAAAACAGAATTAGGTCAAGAGCTCAGGCCCCCACGCCCTTTCCCCACCCCCAACAGTGTGATGTCTTTAACTGAAATGCCCCCTGCAGGGAAGTGGGCTTCTCATGGAGTTGAAGAAAATGGCCTGGTGCTGATATTTGCAAGTATCTGCAAAACCTTCTTAGGTGAGGAGGCCCCAGGGGCTACTTCTTTGAGTCTGGTGCCCATCTGCTGATTTTTATGCCATTTCTTTTAACTTATCCTTTTAATCAACATAAAAAAAACGACAGCTCTGTCAGTTCACGCCAAGTCTCCTGAACCTACAGCTTGGCACACTGGGGCATGAACTTGAGACATCTGTGAGCGAAAGTTCACAGTGCTAAAATGGGAAGCATTAACGAGGGGAACCACCATGTGTGCACTTACCAGAATCAATTTTCCACTTAGACAGCTTTTGCCCAGTTGTGCTAACTACTAACCAATCTATACTCCCTAATGGATTAAAGCGGAAAGGTCAGGAATCATAAAATCATCCATTTCCCACTCATTAATATTCGAATGTGGGCTCCTAAACCTGCCCTAGGCTCCATCACAGTGAGAACTTATTTATAACCAAGTTGCAAGGAGACCAGCAGCCCAGACTGCGTAGAAACCTGGGTTTGTGTGCAGTTTTCAGAATGAATGAATGAAACCATACACAAAGACATGTTCAGGTCCTAAATTTAAGGGGTTGCCAAAAAACTCAGTAATCAACATAAACATTTTAATGCAATATTTCTAAAAAATTAAATTAATGCAAAAGTTTATGGTAAAATATCAAAATTTTAAATAGAGACAAAATCCGTTGAGGTGTTTGTAATGAAGAGATAGGTATCTATGTGTTAGGAAGATCAGGGGATTCTGAAGAAGACGGCAAGTCCAGGGCTAAAGCCCCGGCTCTGGAAATCATTAGCTGTATCTCCTTGGGGGTTTTCATTAACTACTCTTGCTTTCAGTTTCCTCATTGTTAAAATGAAGATAACAGCCTCCATCTCACAGAATTTTTATAATGATTAAATACGCATAGAACACAGTTCCTACATTTATTTATTTTACTTATTTAGTTAAGTTTTATGCAACATTTACTGTTTCTCAAGCATCATGTGCAGGATACAAAAACCAGAAAAGAGAGAGAAGAACTAAAGGGGAAACTAAGAAGGACTGAGTACCAGACAGTGTGTTAGGCACTTTACTAAACCATTCGTGTTAGCAGCAGAAGCAACTGAACAAAAAGAGACATTTCTACAATGGGACAGAATGGGATAGATTCCCCCAGACCCCGATGGAATACACTGCCGGGATGTCACCTAGGGTGAGAAGTAGCATTTGCTGAACCACAGCCACTCGACAGGCATTTCCACTCTGTGATCTAACTGAACCCTAACGTTACAGTCATCTGTGTGTGTACATACGTGTGCCTGTGTGTGTGAGGGAGGGAGGGGGGAGGGTATCACGTCCGTGTTACAACCAAGTAAACAACAGTTCAGAAAACTTAGGCTAATTTTCTGACATCACACAGCTAACAAGGAGATAAGCTGGGATTCAGATTCCCAACGGCCTGTTCTTTCCATCCACTTATTTGTTACAATATGGGGAGTAAAATCCTCAAAGGGGAAAAATTCTCACACAAAAGTGGAAATTTATAAGAATGCTAAATAGGGAAAGATATGAACACAAATACCACCAAGAGGTTTAATCCTTTTAATCTATCACATAAACCCAAGCAATATGTTGCACGATTAAGTACCTCATTAAATTAAAAGATGTACAGAGGCACCAACAAAACCAATATTTAAATTGGGGGAAATCAGGAGAGAACTATGAAAACTGGAAAAAAAAAAACTCACAGAGACTTGAAAAACACTAAAATGAAAAATAAGTGAATAATAGTTAGCTCATATGCAAAGTGGGGAGAATCATATGTAACTCACAGGTTGTTGCAAGGGTTAAGTGACATGGTATGTGCCGAAGTCCTGACCTGTAGTAAAGTAACATATATAGCTACTGTTGTTAATATTTTTATTTGGAATCAGAGCTGCATTCAAATTCCATATGTGTCATTTATGTGTGATCTTAGGGAAGTGAACTTTGATGAAGATTAGGTTCTTTTAATCTACAAAATGGGAACAAAAAACCAACATCTTAATTTATTTTTTAAGATTGAGCATCATAGATATCTATAGCCACTGGCTAAGTGCCTAAAGCATTGCAGATATTTAGGAATTGGTGGTGGTAGCTGTTGTTATTTTTGTTGTAATAGAGGAAGAAAATTATTGTTTCAAATAAGACTGACAGTGGCTGTTTTTGCCTTCTGAGAGGAGTGGTAGTATGAGTCATATCAGTGGGAAAATAAATCTCAAGGCTATTCCAGTCTTCTTCCAGAACACAGTTGGGGAGGAAGGAAGAAGCCTGAAGTTTCAAACCTTCTGCCTTGTTTTCTGCGTGGCTGAAGGGTGACTCGGGTGTAGATGGACCTTTCTGTTAGCTGAGATGTTAATGCGTTTTGGTTACACAAAGGGAGGCAGGCTGCAGAAAATTTCTGTTTTGATTCAATGTAACCTCGAAGCTCACAGAATCACAACCATCACCCAGAGGCATGTCTCTACGTACACAACACATCTGGATAATCCTGAACATCTGAATGGCTGACTGAATTTCATTTTTGTATTTTTACCCAAACATTTTGTATCAATATCAGAAAATAGGGGGCAAAATAATGACTTCAGGGAAGCTGTCAGATTGAATGTCTATAATTGAAGCTTGGAAAAGTAACACCCAGATCTGCTATGTGACAGAAGAGCTGAGAGAAGGAAATTGCCTCTGAGCCAATAAGGAAGGCAGGTGTGATTGTGATTATGAGTGATTTTAGTCCCTCTAATTGTTGTCAAGAAGCCTGTGAGACATCAGAGCCAGGGGCAGGGAATGACTGACATCTAAATGATGAGTTCCTGGAGCCATGTGTCAAAGAGACCTCACCAAGGATAATTCATTTCTGGATCTAGTGATACCTCATGTCTGAGACATAAGTGAATAAGCAACAGTTCAGCCGTTTGACCTAATGGCCAGGATTGGACATAAATAGCATCATCTGGAATTCAGCATCAGTTACAGGTGAGACAGGCATCCTTGATAAATAAGGTGACAAAGTCATCTGGAATTGCATGCAAATCTTTTTAAGCATCTCATTAAAAAATATCAGACATTAACAAGGCTGGCAGCAGCCAAGCTGTGGACGGACGGCAACACTCCAAGAGCACCATGGTTCAAACAACCACAGAATGTTAGTGATGGAAAGGACTTAAATGATCACTACCAAGGATCACAAACAAGCAGCTTGCAGGATAAGTTAATTCTTCCGGGGTGAGTTGTCTCTGGCATGCTTAGTGTTAAAAAAAAAAAAAAAAAAAAAAAAAGGTGAGTCTAGAACCCTTGGAGCCCTTCTCCAATTAGCCACAGGTCTCACCACTTTTTGCCTGCATTATACCAGGTGCCTTTGCATGCTTATTTTAACATTACCAGGCCACCCAAAGCATTTCAGTTTACAAGCCTTGATACTCCTTTGCTTTGAAGATGAGAAATGTGAAGTCCAAAAACTTTAAATTTTACACCTATTTCGGGTCAACTGTATATCCAGCATGGGTCTGGATGACTTACTAAAGCATTTATTCAAATGCTTATTATGCACCTATTCCCTGCCAGACCCACACAATATCTGCATTTCTGGAATTTAGTCTAGCAATATAAAAGCTCCAAAGTGATATGACACATAGTATATGCTCACTGGCAATTAGCTCTCTAAACATTTGGGCCTTAAGAAAACAAAAAATTACTACATACTTTTTGTTGTTTTATCATTTTGGGTTTTATGATCATTGCAGTAGTAGCTGGAAATAGCTTTTATTAGAATGAAGTTCAGAGAGCAATAAACACCCAAATTCTACACAAGGTTGTCAGGGATAGCACATGTGGCTTCCATAGAAGACCAAGAAATGTGATTTTGCAAGAATAATTTTAGTTTTTATCCAAAGTTCACATACGAATAGACCATAACTTAGGAAACCTACTCTCTGGATGCTTGTGAACTAGAATAATAACACTGATAATTCTAGCCAGGCATTTTCTACCTACATATTTTACATTTATTCTCTTATCACAATAACCTGATAGTGTGGGTCCATTATTGTTTTCATCTGACAAAATGAGTAAGTGTAGGCACAAGAAGTTAGCTTTTTCAATTCCACACTGCGAGTAGAGTCAGGATTTAGATGCAAATCTGTCTGTTTCCACAGCCTTTCCACTACTCCACTCCAAGGTCCTCTTCAGTTTTGCCAGACAGAGGTTGTTTCTGCGAGAACAGTCAGAAATCACAAGGACACAGTTCTGCCTTTATACTATACATTCTAGGACCACACTCTAGGGTCATCACTAAGGGATTGAGAGTCTGGTGAATGATACTGGTATTTAGTTTCATCAGAGGAAGGCTGGAGACAAAAGAATTAAAGGTTTGTATATCACACAGCATAACAACACCCTTTGCCCTGTTGTTCTAGTGATTGTATCCTCAAAGTATATGTGGAAAAATTAGGGATGTGAGAGGGAAGAATACTCTAGACACTTCAAAAAGAAGTACCCTTGAGAGAAATGGGTAGTTATTGAGTTTAAATTTGCTACAGCCCCTGGGGCTGTGTGCCAAGGGGAAGACAGTGTGGGGATGATGGAGAGACCTCAGATGACTTTGGGCAGGTGAGACTTCTCAGTTTCACGAACCTGAGACTACGAAAGCCATCCATTTTTCCTTTTGTCCCCCAAGATGTGTACAACTGCCATTGGCCCTCTTGCTAGTAAAATCTTCCCCAAGATTCTGGCAAAAGGATGTTGATCAGTCCTAGATTTACATGATAGTATGAGATTTTTTTCTTGTTTTTTTTTTTTTCTGGTTTTGGTAGCTATATTATTGTTGTGATTGTAATTAATGGCATTTGTCAAATATTTTTGAACTCTACTTCTTCAGTGTAGATGATAGGGTTGATTTTTTCTGGCTTCTTTATATTTGAGTGAGGACAGCTCTGGACAATGAGTTGAGAACTGTGCTGAAGGAAGGACTTTCCAGAGCTCTCTCTTCCCTTTGATCCACTGGCCAGCAACTTTGAAGAAAGTGGCTCCCCCATTAAACATGGTGCTTGAGTGACTACAATCAGCAAAGCACATCCCATCACCAGTTACCCACAACAGAAAGTGAAGCTTAAATTTCTTAGGAAATATGTATATACATTTAATAAAGATTAAAAAAAACTTTAGTTAAAAGCAAAATTTATGGTGGGCAGCAAACATGAACTTAGAATTACAATTGCGATGATGTCACATCTATACTTAAAACTTCGTAATGGCTTTCTTTAGTATTCATGACAAAGCTAATTACTTAGCCTGAGCAGCGTAAGTCTCTCCATGACAGGGTAGTGTCTTCTCTCACAGCCTGACGGAGCCACTTGCGTATCATGAGCGTGAAGTGTTTGCCGGTCTCCTGTCTTTACACGAGCTGTTACTTCTCTCTGGAGCACACTTTCATTCCTTCGCCTTGCCTTCACCTTAGTTCGCATTTAGGCTGCTGTAACAAAATACCATAGACTGGGTGCCTTATAAACAACAGAAATTTATCTTTCACAGTTCTGGAGGCTGGAAATTCTAAGATCAAGGCTCCAGCAGATTTGGTGGCTGGTAAGGGCCTTCTTTCTGGTTCATAGAAGGCACCTTTTTGCTGTGTCCTTACGTGGGCAGAAGGAGTAAAGAGTATCTTTTATAAGGGCACTAACCCCATTTTAAAGGGGTCCACTCCATGAAGTAATCACCTCCCAAAGTCCTTACCTCCTAATACTCTCACCTTGGGGGTTAAGATTTCAACATATACATTTTGAGAGGTCACAAACCTTCAGACCATAGCACCACTCTTTACTCCTTCAGCTTTCAACTTAGATACATTCACCTTCAGGAAATCTCCCTCTTCCCTTTACAGTAAGTCAGGAGTTCCAAAACATCCCATGCTTCCTGTAGTATAGTTTGTGCCACATTGTGTGGAAATGGTCTATTCATAGGTTTACTATCATCGCTAACCCATGGGCTCCTTGAATATTGTTGATTGCATTGCCCCACCACCCAACCCAGTGTCCAGCACACAGTGTGAGCTGAATAAACTAATAAACAAAATTAGACATAGTAAATGAAATGCCAA
This sequence comes from Lemur catta, assembly GCF_020740605.2. Classification (NCBI taxonomy): domain Eukaryota; kingdom Metazoa; phylum Chordata; class Mammalia; order Primates; family Lemuridae; genus Lemur; species Lemur catta. The sequence continues at coordinate 53,408,140 of NC_059134.1, forward strand.
CTTAGAGATTACCACCTAAGTCACCAAATCATTCTTTAGCCAACATGTGTGAATTGTCAAAATAAGCATTTGATTCTATCTTTCCTTGAATTAAATCAAGCATTTCATCTTAATTAGGGAATTAAGGGAAGTGTAATCCTATGTCTTGCCAAATGTGTTATGCTACAAAAAGATAAAAAAAAAGAATTAATGAGTTTTGGGAAGTGTGAATCTTGCAAACAAGTTAATGGTCATTTTGGTACAAGAGCATAAAATAAAGGTAGGTATCAGAGTATAAGGATAACTTTTTAGGAAGTCACTTTAGTGTACCCCTGCCATGTGCAAGTTTTGAGGATATAAAAATGAAGTGAGTCCAAACCCCTGTTCTCAGGGAGTGCAGAGTCCAATAGCAAAAAAAAATGTATACAAGGAGTTCTGAAAAAAAGAAACAAACAAACAAACAAAAAAGAGTGAGTGATAGATTAGAGGCACAAAACTAAATGTTATCTGGGGTTTAAAAAGGCAAAGGAGGAAAGAAAACCTAAAATTAAGCATCAATTAAGTATCAATTATTTTATATATAAAATTTCATTTATTTCTACAAAATTGTTCCAAAGAGTCATTTTTCTGAGATGAATCCTCTGAAACTCAAACAGTTTTTATAAAAACCTACTCAAGGCCACACTGCTTGCCACTGATAAAGTTGAAATTGGCATTCTGATCAGCAAGACCTCGCAGCCGTTATTGTGTCTAACGCAACAGGGTTTCCCAAAGCATGCACAATAAACCACGTACTTCAGAATCTCCTGGAGGATCTTATAAAAATGAAAAATTGCCAATTTTATATCTCAGACCTAATGAATCAGAATTTCCAGAGCTTGAGTTTGGGAATCTGCATAAGTCCCCATGCCTGGTCCTAGGTGAGGTTGGGAGAAACCTTTTTATTATATTGCATTTCCTCCTGGCTAAAGGAGATTAAAGAGAATATAATTTAGCCTCACAGCACATGTCCCTTACCTGGAGATGAAAGAGACCAAGATTTTACTCATCAAAACCACAAACAAATTATAACCATTATCTTTATTAATTAATGACAATCATGATAGCTACAACCATAATAATAAAGATAACTACTGTGTGTTCCTGGAGAGTCAGAGCCATAGATTTATTTGACATTAAATCTTATTCATCTCTGATTCTCCTGATAAAAAGAAATTGAACCTTAAATAATGGGCACATAATAAAAGGTGGTTGAATGAATGAATTTAGCATGTAAATCTATTTCACTTCAACATCAAGCTAAAAAGAAAACTACTGATGTTTTTCTGCAAAATGTAGTTCTCCAAAGGAAAATGAAAGCCAATCGTAACAAATGCTAGCACTTCAATCAGAATCACTACAAGAATTTTGCTGTGGGTTTTTGTTTGATAATAAATGCACTTTATCCCTTGCCTACTTACAGTGATCCCGAACTTGGTAGTGATCTTTAATTAGGAGATGTCATACATTGAGTTCTCAGCAGTTACTCCAAATACTCTATGGGTCTCTGCTGCAGATAAGAAAAGCTATAGATTCCAACTGAGAAGCTGCAAAGTCCTTTAGCCTCTGGTTTGTGCATGGCAGAAGACACAAGCTGTGATCTTGATAAAAAATGGGAGCATTAAAAAATGTTAACCTTTTACTGTCTAGTGATTTGCAGTATCCCAGTAATCTTCCGCAAGACCTAGCAGTATAAACCATTGCTACCTAGACATTCTCACTGGGATATCCCACAGTATCTCAAAACCGTAATTTCCAAAGCTGAACTCATAAGACTTGCTTCTCCTGTTTTCAGCATTTTTAATATCTCCATCATCCATTAAGCCATACCAATCATAAAGCCACTGACTACCCCCTGTACCATTCGCATATTTAACTAGTCACCAGGCCCTCTCCATTTATTTCTCCTAAATACCTCTCATATCCATCTTATATGCTCTACCCACATTCCATTACCTTTATCCAGCCCACCAGTTTCTCTCCACCAAGATTTCTGGTTTTCCTATTTTGAGTCTTATCACCTTATAACTTATCTTCCACAGTGCTATCTGAGTTTTTGCCTACAGCACATATATAAACATGTATACTACACCACAGGTTCAAATCTAGAGCTAAAATCCAATCTTTGGCTGGCATGGAATGCCTATCATAATGAATACGCGTGTACTATTTCAAGTCTACCTGCCTTCACACATACTGTTTTCTGTCTCTGCATTGTCTTTCCTCTGTCTGCCTAAACAGATTCTATTCACGCCTTACAACGTGCTGCAAACATCGTCACTAGTAAGGCAGTTCTTGACCACTCCCTGCCACCTCTCCCAGTCTTTGCTCTATCATGTCTATCTTATGTGTGTTCCACGCTGGGACTTACTGTGTTACTTTGTTGCTACTCACTCATATATTAATATTTTGCTCCCAAATACATTGTGCCTTTCTTTAAGAAAACACAGTTATTTTGTTTCATTTTCCCTCTGTTTCTAGTGAGATATCTGATATATAGCAGGTTTATAGAGATTTCCCAAATTTGCTATGTTACTTCAGTGATGCAATATGTTATTAACTGAAGAAAAGGAAAGCATTTTCATTCCCAAACTACTCAAGTGGTAGCCATTCATAAGAAATGATTTCCCTTTGTCCAGATTCACGTACTGTTTTTCCTGTTGAAGACCCTTTCGTAACTAATATAAGCTGTAAGATAAAACCCAGATACTTAAGCTGAAGTTCAAAGTGATTCATAGTCTGGTCTCAAATTGAATTTTTGGTGTCCCGAACCCTGTGCTTGGCACATAATAAACTGTCAGTAAGAATGTGTTGTTTGACCTTCATTTCCCAAGGTGCCCCTCAAGCAATCCTTGGCTATCAGCTGAAGTAAACAACCCCTTGTCTGTTGTTGACCTCTAGCCAGTGCACCAGACATGCAGCTACACACGACACACCCCTCACACATGGGAGAGCAATGACTCATCCGAGTATTATACTTAATTTTCAGTGGGGGATATTTGGCTCTCCAGATATTGGCCACCTACAACCCTGGGCTGCAGCTATGAGATAGGAGAGGTAAGCACAGAAGGCTGTGTTTAGCTAGTATCACAGAAAGATTGTGTGTCCTGACACATAGGGAAACTTGGTCTCACGGATGCAGTATAGACTTATCAACAATGAATTCTATCAGAGGTTAAGGAAGCACTAAGGAAAATGAGGTGATTAGTGAAATAACTGCAAAGTAGTGTTCTATTTTCTTATTTCCCTAACATATGCTTTTACAAAATAAAACATAAAAAAAAATTTACATCCATTTCATTGTCCTGACAAAATGTGTGCCAAGAAAAAAGAAGTTTTTAGTAGAGCACCATTTTGAATAGTGAAAAGTTATAAGCAACCTTGAAGTCCATAAATGGTGGATTTGAGAAACAAATTAAGTTACTTCCATTTAATGGAATACTATACAATCATTAGAAATTAATATATTGACAAATACATATTAACTTGGGGTGTTCTTGAGCAATTTTAATAAAACATGTGTAAACTGATTTTCAGTTTTAGAAATATGCACATAATAAATACAAACATAAAAATACTAGAAAGATAAATGTCAAAATGATAGAAGCTATTACATATAAGTGACAGAATGACAGGTAATTCTTATTTTCTTCTTTTTCATACCTATATTTTCCTTCTGTAATGAGCATATATTACTTTTTAAAAATACTCCTAAATTACAATACAGCTGCATTTTAATTTCTTGCCTCCATATTGCTTTCCTTCACTTTCTCCCCATTCTATGACTGTGCTTTTAAATAAACCAGATTCTTTGAAAAACAATAAAATTCAGCCAAGAAATCAGTCATTTTGAAAATAACCGTGTTTGCAAAATGCCTGGCCATTTGGCAGAATCCATCTGTGCTTGGGCTATTTCAGTAGTTGCTCTTCAAATGGGTTTTGTGAGCCCCCTCGAGAGACTCCCATTTTCTATAGGAGTCATAACTCCTAGTGTGACATTCAAGATTCTTAACCGTCTGGCCCCAGTGTAACCCTCAGCATCTACAGTCCCAGCCTCAGCACTGTCGGATCGTCTATGCCCCAGCACACCACCAATTCTCAGCCGTTTTAGATTTGCATATGATGTTCCCTCTGCCTGGAACATCCTTCTTCCCTATTTTCTGCCCTACTGTCTTGCTCATCCTCAAGACCTTGCTCAAAGCCCCTTGGCTCTGAACCCTTTCCTAGTCCCATTGCAGGCAGAATTCACTGCTGTTTTCATTTGTGCTTCTACTGTGCTTCAAGTGGTGTGCTGAAGCTGGCTCATACCCACTTGTGAGAGCAGGTTGTAAAATATTCAAAAATTTTGCAAGCCAATATACAAATTGTTGGGACCTTGAAATTTACCGTGGTAGAAATATTTACACCATGGAAATTGGCAAAACAGGACATTCCCCCCCAGAGAACAAGTTTCCCAACACATCATTGCTTTGCACATACCTTTATTATAGCACATGTTCCATTTTACTTGTTTTACAATTAAAGAACCAATCTGTGAAGTTTGTGAGCTCACTGAGGGCAGGTTAATGTTTAATTTTACTACCTCTCGTAACCTAAGAAGACTGGCATGTGGCAGGTGATCAATAAATAACTGTTGAAATAGATCAAGTTGCTTTGACAAACATTTGCTAAATTGCATTTGGAATTAAGCCATGATCTTTTTTTTTATCCTTGATATTCTTATTTCTCATTTCCAGAGCTAACAAGATTTGGCTAAATAACATTCATTTTGGCATTCTTAAATATTACATTATTGGCATTCTTAAATATTACAAAATAATTGACTTTTTCAGTGTGGCAGTCATGTTGATTAGAATAGAAAACTCATAAGTATATCTTTCTTTATTATATATAGATACAATTACCCTCATATCTTTACTTCCAATAGCTTTGCTTAATAAAAAAATCCAAGGAGAGCCTCAGGAAGGCATAATATGATTTTAATATACTTTGCTTCTGAGAACCTCTGATGGTTAATTAAGAAACTTTCATCTTTGAAGTAAAATTAGAAAAAAAAAAACCTTATTAACTAAAGGATGCAGGTCAGTAATAAGACAGCTTTCCTTTTGAACATTCCATTTAATCAATCCTGAGAGACTTAAGACAATTATATTTTATCAAAAACACTGAGAAATAAGCACCAACAGGGGACGCCAAGTAGCTTTGGGCATTTCTTACAAAACAGTCTTAGGAAATGATCAATCCCTTCCTAATCAGAGTCATTTTATGAAATGACAAAAAACATTATTTACAAAGCCACAAGAGTGAAAATTACAATCTGTGGATTGGGAGACCAATTTCTGAATTTGAAAAGCTGTCATGTTTAGGCCCATTCTCTCAACTGAACGGCAGTCAAAAAAATATAGCATCCATCTGTACATGTGTTCATCAGTTTGTCCATACATTACTTTTTTATATAGGTTATAATGAAAAGTACAGGCACTGAATTTAGACCCACTGGGTTATAATGCCAGACCCACAACTTGCCTACACAAGCAGTTTTATCTCAGTGAGTTTTACTCATCTGTAAACAGGTATAATGCTGACCTCATAAAGTTGCTATGAATATTAAATAAGATAACATGTTGTACGTGAATAGTAGATGCTCAATAAATATTATTTCCTTGGCACCTGACTCCTTTCATAGCTTATAGTTTTTTTCATGAATACTTACTGTGATGGTTAGTTTTATTTTTAAAATATTATGGGGGTACAAATGTTTTGGTTACATGGATTATTTTTGTACTGCTTTAGTCAAAGTTATAAGTGTTCCTATCACCCAGATAGTGTACATTGTACCAGTTAGGTATAGTTTCACCCATGCCCTCTGCCTCCCTCCTACCTGCATGATTTCTGTTGAATTTTACTTCCATCTGTGCACATGAGTGCTGATTGGTTCGTTCCAGTTTAATAGTGAGAACATGTGTTTGTTTTTCCATTCTTGCAATACTTCACTTAGAAGGGTGGCCTTCAGTTCCATTCAGATTGTTGCAAAAGGCATTAATTCATTTTTTATGGCTGAGTAGTACTCCATGGTATACATATACCATATTTATTAATCCAATCATGAATTGATGGGCCCTTGGGTTGATTCCACATCTTTGCAATTGTGAATTGTGCTGCAAGAAACATTCTAGTGCAAGTGTCTTTTTGATAAAATAACTTTGTTTCCTTTGGGTAAATACCCAGTAGTGGGATTGCTGGATCAAATGGTAGGTCTACTTTTAGTTCTTTGAGGAATCTCCATACTACTTTCCATAGAAGTTGCACTACAAAGCACTGAGGAAGGAAATTGATGATGATATAAATAAATGGAAAAACATATCATGCTCATGGATTTGCAGAATCAACATTGTTAAAATGTCCATATTACCCAAAGTAATTTACAGATTCAATGTAATCCCCATCAAAATAACAATGTCATTTTTCACAGATGTAGAAAAAATAATTCTACATTTCATTTGGAATTGGAAAAGAGCCCAAACAGGCAAAGCAACCTTAAGCAAAAAGAACAAATCTGGAGGCATCAATTTACAAGACTTTGAACTATACTACAAGACTATAGTAACCAAAACAGCATGGTACTGGCACAAAAATAGAAATATAAACCAATGAAAGAAAACAGAGAACCCAGATATAAAACCATCCACATATTGCCATTTGATCTTTGACAAAGTAGACAGCAATATACCCTGGGGAAAAGAATCCCTGTTTAATAAATGGTGCTGGGAACATTGGATAGCCACATGTAGGAGATTGAAACAGGATCCATACCTCTTAACCACTAAAAAATATTAATTCAAGATGGATAATAGACTTAAATCTAAGACATGAAACCATAAGAATTCTAGAAGAAAATGTTGGAAAAGGTCTTTTAGATATCGGCCTACGCAAAGAATTTATGAAGAAGACCTTAAGGGAAATCATAGCAACAACAAAAATGAATTAATGGAACTTGATTAAATTAAAAAGCGTTTTCACAGCCAAGGAAACAATCAATAGAGAAAATAGACAACCTACAGAGTGGGAGAAAATATTTGCATGCTATACATTCAATAAAGGGCTACTAACCAGAATCTACAAGGAACTCAAGCAAATAAAAAGAAAAAAATAAACAACCCCATTAAAAAGTAGACAAAAGACATGAACAGAAGCTTCCCAAAACAAGATAGATTAATGGCCAACAAACATATGAAAAAATGTTCAGTGTCACTAGTTATCAGAGAAATGCAAATCAAAACCATAGCGAGATATCACCTAACCCCAGTGAGAGTGACTTTTATCAAAAAGTCCCCAAACAATAGATGCTTGGGTAGATGCAGAGAAAAAGGAACACTTGTATACTGCTGGTAGGACTGCAAATTTCTGATGGTTAATGGTAAATTTTATGTGCCAGTTTGATGGGGCTAAGGAATGCCCCAATAGCTGGTAAAAACATTATTTCTGGGTATATCTGTGAGGGTGTTTTTAGAAGTGATTAGCATTTGATTTGTTAGACTGAATAAAGGAAACCTCCTTCACCAGTGTGGATGGGCGGAGGCATTATGCAATTTGTTGAGGGCCCAAATAGGTCAAAAGGGAGAGGAAGGGAGAGTTTGCTCTTTATTTTTGAGCTGGGACATCCATCTTCTCCTGCCCTCAAACACCAGTGCTCGTAGTTCTCTGGCCTTTGGCCTGAGACTTACACCATTGCCTTCTTTCCACCCTCTAACCCTGGATCGCAGTCCTTCAGACTCAGATTGAATTACACCTCCTGCTTTCTGGGTCTCCAGTTTGCAGACAGCAGATAGTGGGACTTCCCAGCTTCTATAATCATGTGAGCCAATTCGTTTTATAATCTCCATACATATATATTGGTCCTCTGTTTCTCTGGAGAACCCTAATTCGTGTACTATGCTCTTAACACATTGTCTTCTTTTTGAGACATTTTTAATCTGCCTTACAAAATCAGCCATGGAAACATGAAATTAGTAGATGACAACTTGTAATGGAGATAACACTGACTTGAAAGAAAAGAAAACTGTGTTCTAATCCCAGGTCTGCTGTTAATTTATCATGTGGATTTGGGCAAGTCCTCAAACTCTCTGACCCTAATTCATGCAGCAAATATGTATAAAACACCACCGTACCAGTATGAAGACAAACATATTACAAAATAAATAAAATCAGCTAAGATCTATACTGAAGTTGCCCATCAAGTGACAAGGGGGTGAAGAGCATGACCCAGAGAACTTACGCTGGGAGATAAGGCTGCTAACACTTGCCCGGGCTCTCCACAAGGCTTTTGCAAACATCAGATGAGATTATGTATATTGAAGCAATTTGTAACCTGAAAAGTGAAATGAACATTCACTATTATAGGAAAGCATGAGACCATGTGCTGTTTTCGATCTATGAGGACAAAAAAGCAGTGACCTATTATTTCCCTTTGTGATCAGCATATAGTAGGTGCTCAATAAATATATGATAAGTAAATGTATGCAAGAAAACAGAGATATAGAAATTCAGAAAAGTGAGAGGCAATGATGTGATAGAATAGTTTGGGAGAGCTTCATTCGTTTGGTGAATCTACAGCCAAGTTTGAAGTATAAAAAGGACTTGCAGAGGGAAAAAAAAAAGTATTCCAGCAGATGGAGAACAGCCTGAACAAAGATTTGTGTAATTATATTATAATAGCAGCTATGCTTTGCGTATGAAAAGGCCAGGCAATGTGGTTCATCCTTCAACTGCCACTTATGTAATCTTCACAAAAACTTTGCAAATAGATATTATTGTTTTTATTTTTTCCATTTAAGTGCAGAAAAGTTAATCAACTTGCCATAGTCACACAAAAATTGAGCATTAGAATCAGAATTTGAACCCAGGCCAATTAGACTGCAGATCAAAAGAATGATCCAAGAATGATATCCAGTGTACATTATTAAACAGGTGCTTCAGAAAGTGATCTTCATCCTCATTACAAAGTACCCTTCTGGTTTTCCTCGTCATGATTAAACTGATCTTTCCCTGTCTCCTTTATAGGGCTGTCTTACTCAAAAATTTAAATCTTGAGAGAACGGCTCCAACATTTGTCCAGATGTGTAAACCAGGAACCTAAGAATCATTGTTGACACCTCTTTGCTCCTCCCCCTACCCCTGCCCCTGCACATGCGCATATAGCAAACCACCCTGAAACTCAGTGGTTTGAAACAGTAGCCATTTATTTTACACATGAGTCTGAAGATTGGTGGTTTAAGGCTGTATTTGGCTGGATGGCTCATCTGGTCTTGGCTGAGCTCACTCATGTGTCTGTTAGCTAATGTAGAATGACCTTGGCTGAGATGACAGGGTGACTTGGCTTTGTTCCTCCATGTGGTCCATCCTCAGAAGCTCAAGCCCAGAGTCAGAAACTCCATATCTGCCCCTGACCTCCGGCCTCATTTTACTGGTTTCCAGCCACACCCACTGTTCCCACACTGTGCCCCACACAGGGCTTTTGCACACTGTCAACCTGTCTGGAACACTCTTCTCTGCACACAGCTCTTGGCTCATTGCCACTGCTCCTGCAAATCTCGGGAAGGTGATCAGGACCCATAACTCTCTAACAGGGTCTCCTGACACCATGCATTCTCCTTTAAATCTCTTATCACAGCTGCAATGTCATGTATACGATTATTTAAATAATTTCTGGTCTTTCAGCTAAACTCAGTGTTATATATGGGCAGGCATAGCATCTGTTTTTACTCACCTTTGTATTCCCCTAGTCTAGCTCAGTACCTGACCATGAATATTGAATGAATGGCAAAATAAAGAAATGAATATGTAAAAGTCACTTAAAATTTTTATTAAAAGACTGAACTACATCTTAACTCATTCCCAAGTCTCTCCTCTTGCCCTGTGTTCCTAAAATACAAATCTAATCAGGTTATTCTTCAAACAAGATGCCTCAGTGGCTCCTCATTGCCAACAGAAAAGCTAAGATTCCTTAGCAAGCCCCATGGGGCCTCCTTGACATGCCCACAATCTGCCTCTCCTGCCTTTGCCTGTTTGTGTGCCCCCCCAAACAGCACCAAGGCTCCCCACACAGCCACTCGTAGTTATCTCAACACACCACGTGTTTGTTCACACTTCTGTCTCTGCTATTCCGCTGATCTCTTTTCCTACCTGCTGAGCTCCAAGTCATCTTTAGCTCTAACCAACTGTCACTCTGGAGAAACTTTCCCTAATATCCCATCACTGCTCCACACTGTGCAGGTCATTTCTTCCTCTTGGTTCAAGTCATTTCCTTCTCTTGGTTCAAACATCTCTTTTATGATCTTCCATTATACAGCTCATGTCTTCATACTCCATTATACTGTGGGGGTGTACCTGGTCCTCCTGCTGTATAGGGAGGTTCCATAAGAAAAGGAAGGAATATCTGCCCACTACTGAGGGTACATAGTAAGTGCTTAATATTTGTCAGACAGATGGATGGCTGAATGAAAAAAATGAATGGATGGGGAAGGACCCATCATCTTCAGGTTTAGGTTTAGGGAGAAATACAGAGATTGGTGACTCCAGAAATAGAGAGAGCTTCAAACTGAGAGAGCTTAGGTGATATCAATCAAAAATCCATTTCAAAACTGTCCTCCCTCTCCTCCAAATTTCTTCTTTATAGATTGGGAGCAAAACTAAAATTACTGACTTTCTGGATCAGATGGAGACATGAAGGTCACCTACTACTTAAATGGTCATCTGTTCTGAAATGCTCTCTGCGGGTAGAGAGGGAAGGGTTGTCATTCTGTTGATAAGGTGCAGTGACAGAAAACTGGACTTTGGAGACACACTGCCCTGGCTCTGAGTTCTGGGTCTGCACTTTATTAGCTGGGTGACCTTGGACAATTTCTTCTCACCTGATGTTCCTTCTCTGTAAAATGGGTATGATACTGTGCACCCAGCAAGGTTTTTATAAGGATTAAATTATATAATGTGGTATATTACCGAGTATCTTGCTGGCCCACAGTTAGTATTAAATGAATATTAATGTACTTCCTCCTTCTTCCTCACCCTTTCCATTTTATGGGGAAACCAAGTCATCTTAGGATTGTACTTGGCACGGGAGATGGGGAACTGTCTCCCTCTTCCTAGTGGGAGGAGGATGCTCTTTGCCTCTCTGGACGGAGTTCAGTATCAGTGACTACCTTCGCCTCACCTTCCATCTTGTCAAAAGAGTTTGTGTCAGGATTTCCCGGTTTGAATTTTCATTTTATTGTGCTTCTAAAGAGAACCTTTTAGATGAATAAGGGGAAGGAAAAAAAAAAAGACCTCAACATCCATTTTGTCAGAAACAGAAAGAAAACCTTTGAATTCCATTTTCTGCCAGAGAGCTGATTCAGCAGCTCCTCACCTTCGCCATCCAACTCCATTTTTCCCCCTTTATTTCAGGCACTGTTCTCATTATCCACAACACATCACTGTCAGCAAATTTATCCTCCCCTTTTAAGTAAAAAACAACCCTTTTAATTCCCTTTTACTACCCATGACTTGCTGCCAGTTTGAGCAAGTTCGCTCTATTGGGCTCGGGATGTCACACCAGGCCCACTGCAGTGGTTCTTCCGAATCCTCAACAGGGCACAGGACCTGGCCCTGCCTACCCAAGCGTCCACTCACTCCTGAACAGAGTGGTTATGACTCATTGCTGAGCGGAGCGTTTACCACCTGCCTGGCCCTTTGTGACGTTGCCACCACTGAGCAGAAGGAAGAGTCCTGAGTTAGTCTTGCAGCTCGAGCAAGGTGTGGTGTGCTCTGGGCTAATTATCGGTTTGTGCATCCCTGCCTGGTATGACAGTCTTCCGCCACTGTCATTCTGGGTTCGACAACCTGCTACCCTGAATCCAACCTGCTCAGCTGAGACTCTGACAGCCCCGCTTAGTCCAGGCAAAGGGATCACAGTTTGCACAGCCAGCCTGAGTGGAGCCAAATTCCTGCCATGGCCACTTTAGTAAGTGTGTGGCCTTGGGCAGAGCAACACAAACTTTCTGAGACTTAGTTTTCCCTGTGTAAATATAAAGATAAGACAGCCTTTATAAATTATGATGATGACTGAATTTAAAAGGAAAAACAGGAAAAGAGAGAGGGAGGAAAATGACAGAGTTCCTGACACTTTGCGTCTGCCCAGTAAAAGTTCACCGCCTTCATTCCCCCTTCGTACAGCCTTCTGCAAGAAGACTAGACCCTCCTTTCTGCTTCCTTAGCTGCTGCTGTTTAGTTAGGGTCTTACTTCAACAGAACTTCCTTAAACACACATACTGCTGTCTTATGTGAAGAATATCTCTTAATTGTTATCTTTGCTTTCAATGAGAAATGCTCCATCCACCTGTAATAGCCTCCAAGAAACCATTTGGGTAGGTGTGTCTCAGACTGGGAGACATTTTATTGGATGCTCAGCCTAGATGTTACTTCCTCCGGGAAATTTTTGTGAATAATATGACCAGGGGCTATACAGTGCCTGACACTTACCCATCAGAGCAATTAATAAACTCTGGTAGAATCTCCTGTTCCCTAGTCTGTCTTCCACACCAGATTTCAATGCTCTTAGCTGGAGGTAGGAACCTGAGCTTCTTGCACAGTGTTTGCTGTAGCTGGCACACAGTTGAGTGATTAATGAGTAAATGAATAGCATAAAAGAAAAAGGGTGGAACTTGCCTAGGGCATTTGGAAAAGTGACTGAAGGTCTTTAAGCTAGGAAAAAAACAAACTAAATCTTCTTAGGAAAGAAAGGTGACATTTATCTAACTCCTATCATAGTCTAGGAATACTGAGGGTATTTTACTTATGTTACTTCACTTAATTTTCTCAACTTTGATGTGTGATTGCCATCCCATTTTACAGATGGAGAACAGAGGCCCCGGGAATTCAAGTCACACACTTAAGGGTGCCAAGCTAGTCATCAACAGTTCAGAAATTCAAACCAAGGTCTCCCTGACTCCACAACACACCATGATCTAAAATTCACAAATTTTTGTTTGCAAAGGAGCCTCCATTTCCTCTGCTCGTAGAGCCCAAGCTTAGAAGGAATGAATCTTTTCCTGTGCTAAGTGACAACTTTTTAAAGAAAGCTTTTACCTAATGTGAAATGAAAACATTTTCTTTATGAGAAATATGCAATCCATGTGTGCATTTATATTTCAAAGCCCCCAATTCACTGGGATTTCTCTAGGCTGTTTTTGTCAGGGTTTGAAAAATAGCTCCCTGTGATTTTTTTGATGTGAGTTAATATAGTGATAAGCACCATAAAGTCTCTGGGAATAACACATCATTAATTTACCTCAGAAAATAAGACTTCAGTGACAAATAAACCTCATAAGGGCTCTGTGGTTAAAGTAGCTTGGTGAGCAATGGCTATTTCAATTGACTGAAATTAAAGGTAAGAAGAGTGCAGCAAATGTAACAAATAATTATTTTATGCAGCTGGACAACACATAGCCTGTTTTATAAAGGACCCTTGACGAAGTTGAAGGGAAAAATAAATTATTAGAAACACTCAATTTTAATGGGAGGAGACATTATGTTCTGAGAAGTGCATTGGATTCATAGGAGACCTAATTGAAATCCTTGTCTGGACACTAATTAATTGTTTGACCTTGAGAAAGTAACTTTTCTTCTCAAGGCCTTGATAGCCTAATCTGTAAGATGACAGAATTGAATTCTAAGAGCTCATACCTAACTTTTAGCTCTGAACCTAACTTTCTAGAATTCCAAAGACTTTATGTCACATAATGATTGGAAACAGACATAGGTTATCAGAGGGGAGGGTGTTTCACTTGGTTGAAAGTCAAGGGACTCGGGCAGCAACGTGCTTAATGATTATGCGTGCACTTTGGAGGAAAACTGACCTGGGCTTGAATCCTTGTCCCTGCACTGATTGGTCATGTGATGTTGGATAAATTTGTTCACTGTTTTAAGACTTAATTTTCTCATCTATAAGCTTGTGTATAATAGTTCCCTTCAAGGGTGGTCATGGGGATTAAATGAGACAAAATATATAAAACGCCATGCCAGTGCTGTCACATGGTAGATGTGTATTATAATACCAGGGAGCCCCTAGTACAGTTTCCCAACCTATCTGAGTGTCTCTGCTGGTGGGGTTGGGAGCGTACCTGTGGGCAAGTGTGTGGCAAGAGCTGAACCAGCCCCTGGGTGATCTGCAGAGTCCAGAAGTTCTTACCCCGAGTTGAAAAGCTTTTGCATGTACTAAAGCCAAAGCAAGCCAGAAGCGAATGAAGTGAGCTGGGGACAGATGTCAGTGCTGGAGTCAGAGTTAGGAATTCTAGGGCTAGAATCATAAATTTGGGAATCAACACCATACGGATGGTGTTTAAAGCCATGGAATGAATGGAATCACCTAGGAAGTGGTTCTCAACCTTGGCTACACCTGGGAACCACCTCGTAAGCTTTTTAAAAACAGTGATGTTTCAGTCCTGCCCTCAGAGATCTTATGTAATTGGTCTCAGGTGTAGCCTAAGCATCTGTATTATTAAAAGCTCTTGGTATGTTTCTAATATTCAGCCCAAGCTGTGAATCACTGGCTTAGGGAGAAAATATAGAAGAATTTAAGAACTGAGCCCTGAGATACTCCTAACTAACATGCATAATTCATCAGAGAAGGAGGAGCCAGCAAAGAGGCTAAGAAAGAGCCAGCTTTGAGACAGGAAAAAAACACAGAATTCAGGGGAAAAAAACAACAGATTTCAATACGGAAAGACTATTCAGTGCTGCTTAGAGGCCAAGTAAAATTAGAACAGAGAAGTTAATTGTGGATGGCTTGACACGGAAGCCCCTGGAGGGCAGTGCAATGGAAGTTTCTCTGGAGTGGTGAATGTGAACCATGTTTTTTACTCAGTTCCCCCTTTCGTTGATGCCTAGCACAGAACTGGGCACATATTTGATGGTGGATTTGTTGAATTGGTTCTTACTTAACACTTGTTACATTTGAAAACTGTTTCTGGAATGGGTCAAATTTTAGGGTAAAACAGATCTGTCTTAATCTATATGTCATTAATTCACTGAATAGTAAGTGGTTCACTTGAAAACCATTTACTGTATTTTCATTGTGCTCTAGTTACTGTAGTTAGCGTGCTAGATTCAGACCTCTTATATAAAGTCATTCAGGTTGTTCCCTGAACAGCATCAGGGGTCACTATCTACAGAGACCACAATGTAAATGTCATCTGCTAGAGTCATGTGCCTACAACCTGCATATCTGAACATTGCGGTCCCAGCTAGATGCTGCTAGAAACGGGTGTGGGAAAAAATGAAAGTAAGTTTTATCAAGTGTCAATGGCATGTTCTCACATTCATATACTTCAACATAACTTCACACTCCTCTGGATTGTAGTAATCCTACCATCCTGATTTCAATTTTATATATTATTATTATTATTGTAAAACTCTGAAGGGTCCTAGAATACACAGATCATGGAGCCAGATCTTATATCAAGTTCTTAGGTGACTTCCCTTAGTCGTGGCTCCCTAATATACCACCAAAGGCAGCAGTGAGTATCACTGTATGGCTCTAATATAATATTATGAAAGATAATTCAAATTCAGATTCAGTGAATATTTATTGAGTACCTACTATATAAGTAGTATTGTTCCAGACCCTTGGAATAACATCATTACCAAAAATACAAAAAAACGTGCCTTTGAGCAGCTCATAGTCTTACGCTTATTACCACTGTATCTACTGGCTCATTCTAAATACTTACTGGTTTCAGCTGCCGACCTAGGTTTAAGTCCTGACTCCACTGCATACTGTCTGTGACACTAGTTACCTCACTTTTCTCTTCCTTAGTTCCTCAGCTGTTCAAAGTGGCACAACAAGCTGTGTGTTTAGAGTTTGCTGGTGTGTTGTGGTTGAGTGAGTATAAGTATTCCTGTGAGCAGATACCCCACCAGCAATAGACGAGACTGAAGATACATTTTTAATGGTAAAGTGCAACTGGAGCACAAGGCAGGCGAGCCCAGACTGGGCTGACTTATGCTCTGTGGCAGTGGATTGGGAGGCCCAAGCTGGGCCCAGTGCCTGTCTTGTCACATGAAACACTCCTGCTACGGCAGCTGCCACTTCATCCCGACTCCCTCGTAGATAGATCCTTTCTCTCTCATTTGATTAATGTACATATGACTGTTTAAAGGAAAAAAATAATAATTGTACTAAGAATGGAGGAGTTAAAGGAAATACACTTCTGCAAAGTTCTTCTATTTTGGCTGAAAGCATTAAATATTAACTAATTAGATTAGTGGAAGTTTAAGACTCACATGCAATCCCTAGAGTAAGCAGTACAAATGTGAAAGAGATAAAGCTGGAAAGCCAACAGAGCAACTAAAACAAAATATGAAAAAATATGCAATTAATACAAAAATAAGGCAGAAAAGAGGAACAAAGAAACTATGTGTATAAATATATATATATATATAAGACACATTTTTTAAAAGGAGTCAAATGACAGGTCAAATGCAACCATATTAAAATGGCAATGTATAGAAATAGAATGCTCCATTCAGGAGAGAGAATGTCAGATGGGATAAATAAGCAAGAACCAACTGCATCAGGTCTGTAAGAGACACACTTTAAATACAAACACAAATAGACTAGAAATAGAAGACCAGGAAAAATGCATCATGCAAACAATAAACATAAGATAGCCAGAATGACTATTTTAACATTAGACAAGATAGATTTTGAATCAGAGTCGAAGAGTTTCACTAGAGACAAGCAGGAACACTTCATAATGATAAAAGAATGAATACATCAGGAAAATATAAAATGATAAATATAAATGCACATAATAACAGAATTTCAAACTATAAGATACCAAAACTTATATAACTAAAGGGGCACATAAATTCAGAGTCATATTTGGAGTTCTTAAACAGCCCCGTCAGTAATTAATAGAAAAATTAGACAGAATATAGAAGACCAAACCCCTTAGCCAAATTGGCCTTTATGGACCACTCCACCAGCAACACTGGATGGGTGGAACCACTGTGGAATAGCCCTGCCGTGGGACTCCAAATGTGACTTGACTCCACTGTGCTCTGGCTCTAACAGGAGCCATGACAGCATTTGGAGTCCCCAGATGTCAGCATCGACTTAGATCCTGTATCCAACATTCTTCAAAAGATCTGTGTACCCAACTTTCTCACTTTAAAGTTACCCAATAATTGGCTATAAGTGTCTTTGGGGAAGGACTGATGAGTTACTATATTTGCTACAGTGCTTTGGTATCCTTTCATGTGGGGACCCTACTTCTCATTCAGTTGTTGGAATCTGGGTCCAAGAACTGGAGCACATCTGGAAACTTGGGGAGACATCATGACTTTCCATTGGTTCAGCTGACCTTAGCCTTCTGCTCATTCATTCCTCATCCATTTATTATATCTATTAAGCAGTACTCCTGTTGGTTTCCCATCTCTCTTTCCATCAGGAGCACCATGCTTTGTTAGTCACCTCCATAGGTCTCTTCAGGTGAGGCTCTCTGGGCAGCTATTCTGACTTTGCTTCTCCTTACTGTGAATATACTCACTTGCTTCTGGAAGTTAAAAGCTACCACCTGGCCTCTGCTATCCAGTGATTTTGTTATCCCAATTCTTACATGGCAGCCCAGGTCTATAATAGCATCTACTACCATCAGATAAGTCTTCAGAGAACTGCTATTACTGAGCTTCTCAACAATGCTGGCATCCCCATAACCAGGGCATTCATTTTCAATTTGGCAAATGAGAAACCTAACTAGATGGTAAGTTTCCAATTTTATACAGAAAACACATTCTAGCGTACTCACTTCCCTGTTGACTCCTTCCTCCACAGTTTACCATGGCAGTTCTAGCATCTGAAGAGGAATTCACACAGTCCATTAGTGGTAGAGTCAAGGCTGCCTTAAGAAAAAGCCCAGTCTCTTTTATCATGCTAAAAATATTTCATAGAATTGTATTTTGTTACAGGATAATTTCTATGCATGTTTTATTTGTTTGGTTGGCTGGTTGGTTTGAATTGAGTGTAGTAGGCTGAGAAGCTTTGGGTTTTATCTCTATAAATTTTCTAACCAGCTAACTTTTTCAGAGGGATAGTGACAGTTTGTAAGTATTTATAGACTCAAAAAAGAAAAGAGAATTTGGTTGCAGAGGTGTTTGTGTGCCATGCTGTGATTGAAAAATGATAATAAAAATGAATTTCTGCTGTTCATTTGTGTAAGGCTTGAAACATGCATTGAAGACCATACTCTAATCCATATGGATTTTCATTTTCTCAAAAAACAATAATCTTCCTGACTTTGAGGGGATTTAAATGCCATAAGTGGTGAGTGAATCCACTGGTTCTGGGAAGAATAGTTCATGACTAAATGGCATCCTCTAGGACTCTTCTTCTGATTAAAATTCAGGAAAAGCACTGGCTCAAAGTTCACTTGGAGCCCTAGAAGTTAAAAAGGGAGTCCAATCACATGTAGGTACAGGTGAGTTGCCCTCACACACACTGCCTCAAGAGGCTCCAACAGCATCCTCTTTGAAGCTGTATTTTCACATAAAATGGTTCCATGGTCCATGTGTGCACTTGGCCATACATCTGGATCTCTGTGCCTTCATCTGGAAACTGGAAGTGATAATCCCTAACTCGTTAGGGTTATTGCAGGCTTTCTCAGCCTTGGCACTATTGATATTTTGGGCCAGATAATTATTTGTTGTGGGGGATATTATGTGCATTATAGGACGTGTAGCAGTATCCCTGGCCTCTACTCCCTAGATACCAGTAGCACCCTCCACCCACCAACAGAGATAACAGAAAATGTCTAGACATTGCCAAATGTCCACTGGGGGACAAGATCATGCCCTCCTTCTTTCTACAACTACTCATTGAGAGAACCACGAGATATTTTAAAGACAACAGCAAGAATAGAAAATAATGGTAGGCTTTGCTTATTGTGTGTATACAGTATGCCAGGCATTGTTCCAAGGGCTGTACACACACCTTAGCGTTTCATCCTCACAAGGGCCCTAGGCTGAGCTTTGATGAGGCGGCACTCTGGCCATCTTGGTTTTATAGAAGTAGACACTGAAGCATAACGAGGTTAACCTTACAAGTGTCAGTGCCGAACTCAGGCCATCTGTTCTCCCAGAGCCCTAAACCCCTGCTGTGCAAAGTCAGGAGCCCTGAGCAGCAGGTCACCTGGGAGCTGGTAGAGAATGAAGATCCTCAGCCCCAGCCCAGATGGACTGAACGAGAACCTGAATTTTAACAAGATCCCAGTGATTCACATGTACATTAAAGTTTTAGAGATGCTGACACGAAGAACATAGCACAGTTTCTGGAATACAGTAGGTGCTTGTATCAGTCACGGTTTTCCAGAGAAACAGAACCAACAGGGTGTGTGTGTATGTGTGTGTGTGTATGTATACTGTGTGTGTGTGAATGTGTGTGTATACATATGTGTGTGAATGTGTGTATACATATGTGTGTATATGTGTGTGTGTGTGTGTGTGTGTGTGTGTGTGTGTGTATAGAGAGAGAGAGAGAGAGAGAGATTTTAAGGAAGTGGCTCACACAACTATAGAAATTGTGGAGGTTCAAGTCCAAAATCTTCAGGATACACAAATCTTCAGGATACGCTGGCAGTCTGGAGACCCAGGAAAGAGGTACAATTGAAGTCCAAAAGTCTGCTAACGGAGTTTCTTTTTGTCTGTGGGAGGTTAGTCTTTATTCTAATATTCAGGCCTTCAACAGATTGGATGTAGCCCACATTATGGGGAGACTTTGCTCAAAGCCACTGATTTAAGTGTTAGTCTCATCTAAAACACATGTTCAGAAAAACATCCAGAATAATGTTTGACATATATCTGTGCATCATGGCCACATGAAACACAAAATGAACCATCACAGTGCTCAACTACTATTCGCTTCTATTGTTATGGTTGTGAAATAGATGAGGAGAGGAGTAAAGCCTGTTTTTGGTTCCACCCCTAAATAGTCAAGTTTCAGTTTTAACAGAGTTGTAGAAGAATGATTTTGTTGGTTTCAGGGTTCTAAGAGAACAGCTTCTGATGAAATAGGTACATGGTGAAACCTAGGAAAGAAGAACACATCTGAGAGACAGCTGGGTCAACAGGACTAAATAACAACTTGGGTCCAGACAGATCTAGATTCTAATTCCAACTCCCAAGTTTCCAACAGTGACCATGGACAATGTGCTCTACCTACATGAGCATCCATTTCATCATCTGAGATGGGAAATAATAACAACCACCTTGCTAGGTTATTGAGGGACCAAAGAAGACACCATCCTAATGTACCTATAATACTGCCTGACACAGAGGCCCCAGCACTTCTCATAGAAAACTGACTCATGCTTTTGTTCCTTACTTCCCTCCTTCCATTCTTTGTTCTTTCCTTCCTTCCTCCCTCTCTCCCTTCTGCCCATGTTGGAAGAGTTAATGGATGCCTTTTTTATTCTCTATACCATTCTAAGGCTGACAGCACAAAGTAAGTGCATAAATAAATAGAAACATCCTAACTTCTGTAGTTCACAGCCTAGTAGGGGCAACAGGTAGGCAGGCAGACAAGGGCAGTGTTACATGAAGACCTTGCCAGCTTGACAATGTACATGCTGATTTTGTAGAGGAAGAAGGCCGAAGTCTGACAGGAGGAACCAAGGGGACCTTCTGAGGGGGCGGTGTTGGAAATGAGGGTTGAAGGATACATCAGGGCTTGCCAGGCAGATGAGGGGAGAGGAGAGCTCTCCATGGTTGCGTGGTCGTAAAAGCCATTCCTGGGAAGGGTGCAGACCCCGTGGTGTGGGTGAAGTACACTGTGTGGGGGAGGGAGGAGGGGCCAAGGTGGGGCAGGAGGGCTGAGCAGGTAGAGGTGTCAGGATGGGAAGGGCCTTATTTGTCACGTGTAGGAGTCTGGACTTTTACCAGTGGGCAATGGAGAATCACAAAGAGGGGAAGGAATATAGCTAATCCCATTTGTATTTTAGAAAACATCACTCTGGGGCACAGAGCAGTGTAGGAAAGGCCAGAGTCAAGGGGGGACTTTGAAGTTCTCACAGAGCCCTCTCTCCTCCTCCACCTCTCTCTGTTACTCCCTTTCTCTCCTCTCTTCTTCTTTTTGTCCTAGTTTCTCTCTCTCTCTCAAAGTTAGGATTTACCTGGAAAGTCAGTCTATCTAAATCCTCTCTTATTAAGTATTCTGAGTTCCTCATCCCAGAAGTTGCCAAAACTTAAATGATGGAGTTTCTGAGGTATCTCTAAACTTAGTAGAGAAAAAAATAATAGACTTTGAAAAAGAGAATTATAAGAAGCCATTATTTTCAGTCTTGTCTTCTTACTTACCAAGCATGTAGTATTTTTGATCCAATGGGAAAGAAAAACTAACTTGTGGATAAAAGTCATATACCATATTCAAGTTTCCTCCAAAGCCCCACAGCAAGACTCCCATTATGCCTTTGCAAATTGATGTCAAGTTAATAGAGTAGTAATTAATTAATTACTCTAATAATTCTCAGGGTTGGAAACCACTCAAATCCGAGCCCTGGAGTTTCCCAAGTGGCTCAGAACGTGGGAATATCTGGGCCATGAGACAAAACTGAAAGATGGAGGCTGAAGTCACAAAAGGTTGTGTCTGCTCCCACTAGTCCTGTAGAATCTGCTCTGTGTTCCTCTGGCCTCCAAGAATGAGTTCAGTAGAATCAGTCTGCATAGGTCCCATTGGTCTGGAGTCCAGGTAAAACAGAGAGAGCAGCTTATCATGGGACAGAAGAAGGAACACAGGTATGAGAGGCAGGTAGACAACCCTGGGGTCAATTCAGCTCTGACACTAAGCACTGGTGTGACCAAGTCACTTTACTTCTCTGAACCTGTTGCCTAACCTGTAACATATGGGAATAAAATCCATCCCATATCACTGGTTTGAAATGAAAATGAGATGGTATATAGAAAATATTGTGTTAATCGTCAATGACAAACAGATATTTGTTGAATAAATGAATGGACATAAAAGCTATATTATTTCTCCTAAGACCAGAAAGGAGGGTGGTGCCAAAGGCAGAACATATGCTTTAGCAAAGGAGTTTAGCCTGTGCTTCAGGACATTGGTCTGGGCAAGGACTTCTTGAGTAATACCCCCAAAGCACAGGCAACCAAAACAAAATTGGACAAATGGAATTACGTTAAGCTCAAAAGCTTCTGCACAGCAAAGGAAACAATCAACAAAGAGAAGAGACAACCCAAAGAATAGGAGAAAATCTTTACAAACTACCCCTATGGCAAGGGATTAATAACTCGAATATATAAGGAGTTCCACCAACTCAACAGGAAAAAATACAATAATTTGATTAAAAAATGGCAAAAGGATATGAATAGACATTTCTCAAAAGAAGACATACAAATGGCCAATAAGTATGTGAAAAAGTGCTCAACATCATTAGTCATTAGAGAAATGCAAATCAAAACTAAAATGAGATAGCATCTCACCCCAATTAAAATGGCTTTTATCAAAATGACAGGCAATAACAAATGCTGGCAAGGATGTGGAGAAAGGGGAATCCTTGTACATTGTTGGTGGGAATGTAAATTATTAATAGTACAGTCACTATGGAAAAAAGTACAGAGGTTTCTCAAAAATACTAAAAATAGAACTACTGTATGACACAGCAATTCCACTGCTACGTATAAATCCAAAGGAGTAGAATTCAGTTTTTCAAAAAGATATCTACATTCCCATGTTTATTGCAGCACTATTCACAATAGCCAAGATATGGAATCAACCTAAGTGTCTTTCAACAAATGAATGGATAAAGAAATTGTGGTAAATATACACAGTGGAATATCATATGGCCACAAAATAGAATGAAATCTTGCCATTTGCAGCAATGTGGTTGGAACTGGAGAACATTATGTTAAGTGAAATAAGCAAGCACAGAAAGACAAAGCTCACGTATTCTCACTCATATGTGGGAGCTAAATATTAAAAACAATTGATCTCATGGAGACAAAGAATAGGATAACAGTTACCAGAGGCTGGAAAGGGTAGGAGGGAGGAGGGGATAAAGGATAGTTAATGGATGCAAAAATATAGTTAGATAATTATTACTAGAATGAACAATATTTGATAGCACAAAAAAGTGACTATAAACAACAATAAGTTAGGGTATACTTTAAAATAACTTTAGTTATTAGAATTGGAATATTCCTAACCAAGAAATGCCTGAGGTGATGGATACCCCAATTCCCTGATTTGATTAATTCACATTGTATGTCTATGTCAAAACATCACATGTACCCTATGAAGACATACAACTATTATATACCCATAATAATTTTTATGCACACACATACACACACACATGCACACACACATGCACACATTTATATATAGGAAGGAGTTTAGCCTGACAAGGCCAAGGGCCCAGGAGGTGGGTGGGGCACTCTGGGAACACACCCTTGGCTGCAGTCTGCCCCCAGCCAAGAGGCCAAGCTCACAAGGCGTCAGCCCTTCTAGCTCTTAGAACTAGGTAGCTCACCCATTACTAAGCTGGGGCCTTTCGTTTACTCCACTTAGAATGACACTTGGGAGCACAACTTGGAAACATGCCCTTCACATGAGAAGGGAGTCTACTTCAAAAGAAAAAAAAAAAGAAAGAAAGAAAGAAAAAAGATGCCTCTGAAGAGATCTCAAAGAAAGTTCCAGATAAGACTGCCCATCCCCTCTCTTATGTTAATACCCTGTCAGATTCCCCCCAGCGTCTATTCTAAATTTCAACCATCTCCCTCTGCTCCCACCCCTGACCAGTTGCTCCCTTATTTCGCATTCTGAACAAATGGCTTTTTCTTACCTCCTGAGAAGATAGGGGCTATCCACATCCTGTTCCCTCAGTTTCCCTCATCCCCATCCTCAAGCTACATCACACCCATGCTGCACCCTCCTCCTCCACTTATGTCTGAGGGGACAGTGAGTAGAGGGCAGGGTTCCAGAGATATGTAGACACTGATAAAATTCCTTTCTAGGTACTCGCTGCCTATGTGAAATTGAGCCTCAGCATTTTCATCCATAAAACAGGGAGATTAAATAACTAACCCCACTTTTGACACTTTTGACACAACATATGTGAGCTCACTGGACTGTGATTATTGCTGCAGCCATTCAGCAACTGTCCTTCCACACACAAACACACACACACACACACACACACACACACACACCTATGTGTCCTTCCTCTATGTGTGATTTACCCCCATCCTCCAAAATTGCTTTTGTTAGGCCTTGTTCTAAGCAAGGTCACTAGTTTTTGTTTTGTTTTGTTTTGGGGGGAGAACAAAATCAAAATATTTTATGCATATCTTAATTAATAATGATTAATAAATTATTGACTTTTTACCATGTGCCTGGCACTGTAATAAGCATTTTCCACGTGTTGTCTTATTTAAATCCTTACATAACCTTATAAGGTAGGAATTTTTATTATCATCTGCTTTTTAGGGATGAGTAAACAAGCTCAATGGTGTTAAATGACTTTCCCAGGTTCACATCATTCTAGACTGGAATTTTAGACAATGCAGCTGGAGTCTAGAACTTCTGCACTTAATTCTCAGTTCTGTTGCCTTTCCATTATAAAATATGTCTACTCCCCACCTTCCACTTCCAATTTCAATTAACTCTCCTCTCCTTATCTATTTATGTTGCCATCTCAGGCTCATACACATTGCAAGGATTGCCACATATGTCATCCAGTGATTGATTGATTCCACAAATATTCATTAAGCCCTGCTATGTTCCAGGCAGGCATCTCTGGAATAAAGCAAAGCAAGCAAACAAATGAGCAACAAAAACAACAAAATAAAACTGACTGCATTTCAAACCTGGGTTGGAGCTAAACTGCTATATAATTTATGTCTTTTTGGTGTAGGGGCCATGTGAATCATCCAATATGTCAGATGAGAAACTTGCTATAGTTTCTAAATAATTCAATTGATAAAAGAATATAAATGTATTTTATTTTTGGAACCCGTAATATTTTTTTTTTAATTGGAATAATCTTCCAGAGCAACTGCTATGACCTGTCTGCTGGATCCTTCCCTTCCTCACATCGGTCTTTCTTCTAGGATGTAGATAGGGGTAATGACTTTGGCATTGGCCTGACTGCAAGACTCACTTTTCTGTATTAAGCCTTAAGCCAGAGAAGATGAGTGAATATTTATGGTTTCTCAGAGAATGAAAGACCACAGCAAAGCCACGCTCTCTAGAATCCAGGGTGAGATGTAGCAAGGAGCACTGGGAAGAGAAAGCCGAGACCGCCTTTCATTCCAGCTCTGCCACTCACTGCTTGACCAGGTACGAGATGCTCACCTGGGATTGGCCTCACTTTTCTTGTCTTAAGAGGAGGACATGGCTTAGATTTGGTTTTGACATTATGATGCTCTGAAATATAGATTAGACCCAGAGTTTAAGGGAGAAAGACTTCAGAGAATGCTGAAAATTATTCTAAACCCTTTCCTTTAACAAAGGACCAAAAGTTCAAAAGACAGAAATTGCATGATTCTTCCACTGGATAACCAGGTGTGCAGCCCACACTCACCTCTGGGACATTTCTGAATTACAGTTCAACTGACAGTCTCTGCTGAGCCAGGATCAGAGAGGTGACAGAGAGATGTCACCCTGATTCAGAGAAGGAGGCAAGCTAGATGGGGATCAGACAGTATTTTTATCTTCACAAAAGTGGTGTCTCACCTTGTCTGTGAGTGTGTCTGGCCTACATCTCAGTTCCTGGAAAGTCCAAATTCAAAATGATACCCTTAGTGGGAATTTTTTTCTTCTTGAAATAATTCTTCCTTGAATAGGCTATTTTTGAAATTTACTATCAGGATAGTAAATGATAAGACATTCTCATGCCAATTAACATCCTTTGACAGCATTTATCTAAAAAGTAGAGATGATTTGTTATCCCATCCAAAGAGGAGAAAACAATATTTACACAGTTATTATTAAACACGAGAGCTCTAAGTAACTCCACCTGCCATAAAGCCTTTTGAGAAATGGAAGTAGGTAATTATCTTATTCACACTTATTTAGCGAGAATTTTGCAGCAGCGCTCGGAATTCAGGGAAGAGGAAATACTTGCGGGTGATGGGCTCTAGTGGCACAGCCTAGGCTTCGATCCGGGGAACATTGCTGGTAATTTATTGTGAAAAACACCTCTGGCCTCCTAGACACATTTTTAAGTGGAGAAAGAAGGTTGAAGAAGAGGATGGGTGTGAAAAAGAAATCCAGTTGATATTTTTTTCCCCATTTTCTCAAAGCTCAAGCACCTTGGTGAATGGGAGGGGTATTTGCACCTGGAGAGGCTGCTTCAAGATATTGAGAAGACTTTCTCCTACTTATACAAAGTGGAATATGGAGAAGTTAAGTGAGGCATGTAAGAGGAATTCACTTCAGTCTCTCTCCAATCTCCTATATTCTGCAAAGATGATAATGGTAATATTTGTTACTTGCAAGAGTATTTTAGTGAGGATTAAGCCCCCCTGAGATGAAAAATCACACATTTGAAGACCAGGGAGGCATCCTGGTGCATTGGAATCTTTCATGAGAACAGAGTGGGTTTCAGCCTGTGCTCAGTCTTTGCCTAAACCTCCAAATTACCTAGATCTTACTTCCTCACCTGACAGGCACCTCCCAGCCCTCTGCCTCAGTCTCACTCTTACATATGGAGCTTCCAGGTAAAGGTTCATTGCAGGTAAAAGGTTCCACAGCTAAAAGCATTTACAAATCAACAACAACAAAAAAAAAAATGGGTAATGTCTAAGGATATTTGAGGCACTTCTAGGAGTCTAGCTTAGAAATCTTTACCATTTATAAAGTCTCTGTAAGGAGTGATTTTATCAGACACGTGTTCCCCTTGCCAGCTGGGCTACCTGTCCTCAGCAAGACCCCCCTTCTTGACTCTTCTGAGTTCTTAGAATGGAATTCAGGTTATCAGAATTTGACAGTTTTCTGTGTTCCGTAGCATTTCCTTTTGCTCTTGGCTTGGTTTAAAGTCTCTATGGCACTAAAATAGCTGATGAAGGTCTAAAATATCCCAGGAGCACTGTTATATTGCTTTTTACCAAGTCTAGAACATGACAGTCCTTATCATCAACCCATTCTCCTGACAAGAACACTGAGACCTGGGGCTAAAGTGACTTGCACAGGGCCACCTGGAGAGTAAGCAGTTAGGATCTGAGCCCAGGGTGTTCGGGTCTAAATCTAGGGCTACCCCATAACACCACATTTGCATTTCACTGCACTCTGCTTAGGCTGAGAGCCCCAAGCTGCAGACAGCTCCCCTGAGGTCTGTTCGCTGCCCTGGAATCCACCCAGTTCAGCCTGTGACCAGAGCCAGTGGTGCTCCCAGAGCCACAGGCTCCAAAGAGCCACCAGTGTCTGCAGTGCACTGAGGTGGGGAAAAACTGGGCCCTCTCTATACAAGCCATGGGTTCTAAGTACTACAAGAGACTTTAAGCTAGCTGAGGAAAAAAAAAAAAGGAATCTTTAAATTTTAAATGAAAATAATTAACTTCATTTTATTAATCACAGAAATCCAAAAGCTCTCAGACTGAGCTTAAACTGGAAAACAGATTTAAATATAAATCCCAAGTTACTGATCAAAATGACAATAGCCATCATAAAAGCTATCATTTATTAAGCACCTACTAAGATCCAGGTACTTTACGTAGGTCATATCATTTAAGTCTCATAGCAAAGGCTTCTGTAGCTGTGAACCTCGAGGTGGACATTGTAAGACCCATTTACAAAATAAGGAAATTGAGGAGCTGCAAAGCTCAGTAACTGGCCAAAAGTCCACAGTTAGTAAGCCAAGTTCTCTTTCTCTTTCCCTGCCTAAAGCCCACTGTCATGCAGTTATTCTGTCCTGACTTCTTTGTGATAAATGAGAACAGGGATCCAAACCTGCTTTTTACCTGTGATATTACAGCTTTGGCTTTTAGCTGTTTCTCTTCTGAGAACAAATATGATGAAATTTCATTATGATGATGATTGAATCAAAAGGACATTATCCTTCTGCATGTCATATTGGAATGACATGACATGAAGAAAAAAGTAGCCAAAAAATCCACTGGCATCCACAGTGCTCAGAGGACATTTGTCAATGTCTAGAGACATTTTTGATTGCCACAACTGTAAGGGGTTTTCTAATGGCATCTAGGGGTTGCTAAACATCCTACAATGCATAGGGCAGTGCCCCAAAACAAAAAGTCATCCAGCCAAAATGTCAGGGAGATTGAGAAACCCTCCCCTAGACTAATGCCAGGCACAGGGGAGGAAGTAAGTAAGCACCCTACTTAAAATAGCACCTATTCCATTGCCATACTTACTGATTATCTTGTGTATGTTTTTGTTCTCTCAAGTATTGTCTGCTTCTCTGGCTGAGATTTAGGATCCACGGGGATCAGGGCTGGGCCTGCCTGCCCAGAGTCTGTCTACAGGACACAACAGGCCACAGCAAGTGGAGCAGAAACTGAATAAATATTTGTTGGCAGTGAATGAATGAATGAACAAACATGGTGGGGAGGGCTACAATAAGTCACCTTCCTCTTACAACTGAACACAGAGACCACAGCTCTCCCTCCTGTCTACAAAGCGTGCTTTGAGAGCCTGCCCCGGCTACAGGCCATTAAGCAACACACATTCGGTCTGGAATCCTTTATGCTCTAAAATTTTCTGGGTAATTTCACAGATCTAAATAGTTTCATTGAGCCTCAATGCTACTCCATGGTTTTCCTAACTAACCACTTAACGTCTTCCTAGGATTCCCATCATTCATGAGTCAGCACTGAATACCAATAGCCACAGGTGCTTCTCGCCAAGTCCAGCAGCTTGAAGGATTGAGGTTCCCCTGAGAATCAAACATAAACGTTAAATACCTGAGGCTCAAGGCAGTCTAGCCTCAAATAAAAGGAGGAGGATGGAAAAGAGTGGCAGTCCTTCTGTCAGAACTGTCCAGTTGGGGAGGCATCCAGGGAAAGTGTGAGTCTAAGGTGGTAAGAGCCACTGGGGTTTGTCTTGGAAGTAAGTCTGGGTGCCCAACATGAGGCAGAAAAGGGGAATGTGTGAATGGGTTGGGCCAATGAGGGGAGGCAGGCGCCAGGGAGAAACTCAGGTCGGGAGCAACATAGGCACAGGGATGGATTTAAATTCAGGGTCTGGGTGCCTGAAATGCATCAAGCGTGAAGGAGAACCAGGGTCTCGTGGACTGGGGAGGAAAGAACAGGCTCCCATACATAGAGCCAAATGAGTGGAAGAATGTGCGTGGGAAGAGAAGATTGACACAGAGTTGCTGTGCAGTGTGATGTGGAGCACACCAGGTCCTCACCCAGTCTCACAGAGCACAGTCGCACTCATCTTCCGGTAAAGGAATAGATACTGTGCAGCTTTAGAGAGGTTAGCTGGCTTTCTTCTGGTCTCCAGTGCTGTGAACCCCACGAGGACAGGGACCAGACCAGGCCAGCTCACCATAGCACGTGGTGGCTGCACATGCTGGGGGCATGGAAAGTTTTTGCTGGGTGAATGGCAGGAGGGTGGCATTCAAAATCCCATCAGTGGGGTATGGCTCTTCCCTGCACCAGATTGCTTTCCTAGCCAAAGTCAAGTCATAAATAAGAGAGAACTTAGCAGGAGCAAAGATGGTTAGGCACCAAATCCTGTCCAAAATAGAGTTGTGACTTTCATTCGTCTCCAAGCCTGAGAGGGCCAACACTTGGCTTTTGCCACCTCCCAAGAGATCCATTGATTCCACCATTTCTCTCAGTTTTGAAGAGAAGAAATCAGTATTTTTAAAAAGATTTGTTTGGAGGAGTAGATTGGCTTTTAGCCAACTTAATAAAAGGCTGAAAGAGGAACGATAGTTTCAAGCTGCTCATATATTGCAGGTTGCCCTGTGCCATTTCCAAACAGCATAAAGGTATTTTGGAAGCAAATTATAAATTATACTTATTCCATGACAGCTTTTTAAGAGATCAAACAAGGGCCCCATAATATCTGGTGGCCAGTTGTTACGATGATTTCATAGTTACAAACTTGAACTTTTCTTTGTTTTTTTTTTTTTTCAAAATAATTTAATTCAAAATGCATTTATTGAACAGCCCCCTTCTGGTTAGGGCCAAAAGCAGTGAGACATGAGGATGCGGATGAAAGGATCATGTATTTGCTTAGAGCACTCGCCCAAGAGAGAAAGAATCTCTAACACGAGGGTGTCCACACAACCAGGCAACCTGGAGCATGCACAGACCATTGGCAGGTAGAACTACAGCAACTGCAGTAGCCTACGTACCACTGGTGTTTGTCCCAATCTGTTGGCAGAGAGCCTCCCATTTCCTATGAAGCCCTGACAGGTATTTCTGGAAAATTCCAGGCTGTACCCCTTGTGCTGTTTAGCAGTTATAATGTAGCTGACCATTGCTATTCTCCTGTTGAATATAGACACTGGTGTCCCAAGCTGTACAGGAATTTCTGGCATAGTGAGGGGACTTGCTTTCTTTCTTTTATCTGTGTTCCCTTCTTTAAGCAAGAGCCTGAAACAGAGAAGCTTCTGTGTTCCCCACCCCGCCCACTTCACTAAGTTTCTAGTGACACATCTCTTTTATTATTTTGCTTATTATAGTTTAAGAAAGTAGTTAAGAGTATACATGTTGGAGTCAGACTTCCAAGGACCATATCTTGGCTCTACCTCTTACTACTTGTATAGCTTATAAAATTACTTTATCTGTATAATGGGAATAATAGTAATACCAACGGCATAGTGTTGTGGGGAATATTAAATGCATGAATATGTGTAAAATGCTCAGAATAGTACCCGACACATAGTAAGCACTATATTAGTGTTAGCTATTATTAACATTATTATTAGTCAATGATTAGTCATAATTATAAATGATAACAGCTACATTAGTAGAGTACTCACTATGCGTCAGCTAGTATCTAGGCATTTTCTGTTTAATCCTCTCGGTTGCTCTTGGGCAGGAGTTACTGTTATACCACTTTATAGCTGAGGAAATTAGGCTCAGAGAGGTAAATAACTGCAGATACTTATCAGTAGCACGTGGATTCCACTCCTGGCTGTCAGGCTAGAACAATATGCACCAGAATCTGTGCACATCAATGGGGCTGGATGGGGTGGTAGGAAATGTCAGCCACTTGCTGCATTCATAGCCCCTACCTCCCTCAAAAGACTGCAGTCTTGATCCTGAGTTAAGTTTATTGCACCCGGAGTCAAGCTCACTGTGCCTGAAGAACATCTATGCATCAGGTCAGGGGTCACCTAGGAGGCTGTTCATCCGGGAAGCACCCCCTGGCCTGCCTGGGCCTGGCTGAGCTGGACCTCCATAGCACAGTGCTCTCTGTCTCCACACTCGTCCCAGGCTTCCTCCTGGCCCCATTATTTGTCTTTCTCCCTCTCTAGATTTTGACATGCTGCCAGGCTGGAACCAGCTCTCATTCGTGCTTGTGTTTCTAGCACCAAGCTCAGAGGCTGGCAGACAGAAGTGGTACAGTAAAGTTTATTATATAAATGAATGACTTATTGAATCTTTACAACAACCCCAGGAGGTAGGTTTTATTTCCTTCAGTTTACATATGAAGAAACAGAGTTCCAGGTACAATGAGAAACTCAGCTAACCTTGCACAGTTAGTGGTCACATTCAGAAGCTAAGACCATCTCCAAACAGCATTAAATTTATTTTTGGCCTAGGGTGAAAAAAGTAGTAACATACAAGTTGTATTAAATACATATCTAGAAGGCTCCCACTGCTGCAGCCCTATCTCCCTCTGTGATTGAATTACGTGGTAAGTTCTCTGAATTCTGAACACTCGGAGAACACTGAGGAGCAGTATGAGGTCAGAGACTGTACAGACAGACAGTAAAATGGGAATGGTATCGTTATAGGCATCAAGTAAATTCAGAAAGTGTTTGCAATAATTTGGAATATAAATCTGTTTTCAAATGCAGCCACCACAAAGTATCCACTATAAATCTGAAGTCCTCTTGCCTCCAGGGAGTGGTCCAGCTTAAAAAAAATAATAATTACTGAGAGAATTAAGCTTTGAACAGCTGACAGTGGGGTCATGTTTGCCCACCAGAAAGCACCGAGAGGCCGGGAGAGCCAAAACCTCAGTCTCACAGAGTTCTGTGGTCCCGTCCAGGGAAACCAAATGCCAGGAACATATTGTGAGTGCAGGTGCACGTGCATCAGTAAAAGACAAGCTTAAGTGCCAAGAACGAAGCAGAGACTAGAGTGGGACCAGTGAAAGGAGGGTCCTGAGTGTTCACAGGTGATGTGGGAAGAGTCCCCCCAGCTCACCCACATTTATGGAACCGCATGTGCCTTTTGCAGGGGTGTAATAAACAAGACATTTGGGGGGTACTTTAAGGTATAAGCTGTAACACACAGGGCAAGCAGAACATGAATTAAGAACCTACTTGATGAGTGCGATGCACACTGCCTAGGGAATGGACACGCTTGAAGTTCTGACTGGAGGGGATTGGGGGAGGGGATGGGTGCATACCTACGTGATGAGTGCCGTGT
The DNA here is from genome assembly GCF_020740605.2 of Lemur catta. Taxonomy (NCBI): domain Eukaryota; kingdom Metazoa; phylum Chordata; class Mammalia; order Primates; family Lemuridae; genus Lemur; species Lemur catta. The sequence continues at coordinate 53,440,780 of NC_059134.1, forward strand.
GCACTGTCTGGGGAATGGACATGCTTGAAGCTCAGACTCAGAGGGATGGGGGGGGTGCATGGGCAATATATATAACCTGAACTTTTGTACCTCAATAATAAGCTGAAATAAAAAAAAAGAACCTCCAAATGTTAGTTTGTTTCATCCTTACCACACCCCTGTGAGAGGTGCATTATGATTTCCATTTTACAAATAAGGTGGCTGAGTCTCAGAGAAGTCAGCAGCTTATACACAATGAAGCAAGAATTTGGTCCCACCTCCTCCCTAGGTACAGCCTCACAGTCCTAAGACAACAAATAAATAAACTAATATTACATGAAACCCAAGAGTCCTGGCTTTGGGAGTACTAAACCCCTAAAGAATCCCAAAGATTTTTAAATGCAGAGATGCTTCCCAAGGAGAGCTCTTTCGGTGGCAGTGGGACCTGGTGTGTGCTGTCAGGCTAGAATTCACGGCACTCTGTCTTTGTCTCTGTCTGTGTCTCCCTGTCTCTGCCCCCTCCTCTTCCCAGCTCCTCCCCCTAGGGAGCACTTTTTTCAGGATGCCAAAGATAGCTTCTCACTTTCTATAACTAGAAAAGAAAAAGATTGAATTTGAGTGAGTGAAGCTTGTTAAATGCAAGACTATTAAGTGCAAGCTTTTTTAAAACGAGGTATTGATGTTATGTTAATATGTTGTTTCTCATAATAGCTTCATGATGGCACTAATTCAAGTTCCCTTCCTGTTGAGGACTAAGTTTATCAACAACCAAAAAGCAACCGTTTCTAAAGTTTGTCAATTTAGTCAAGCAGAATGTCATGTTTAGAGTCAAGGTGGTTTGGAAAGAGGGGCCTCCTGGGTGTTTAGAAAGATAGGCAGTCAGGAGACGTGGGTCTGAGTCCTAAGTCCTCTCCTGAAGAATTTAAACATAAAATTGGGAACGAATAACATAAAGGATGGAAAAAATACTTTATAAACTAGAAGTGAAGGGAACTTACGGAGTCACAGTCCATGTGTTACAGCCACTGATAAAATAAACGTTACTGTATCAATCAGTTGACCTCCCATTGATGAAAGCGTTTTTCATAAAAAACCTCAAGGTCCTTGTTTTTGCAGCTGATGTGGTTTGTCTCATTTACATTTTTGAAAGTCAGACTACCTCCACTCTCTCCCCACTATTCAGTCATTGCTTTGTTCCTTCAAACCCAAATCCACCTTGCACAATGCAGAGTTGTATTATCCCAAGGTTAATGATAGGGCTAGGCTAAGCCTGCTTCAGAGGATAGAAAGGAATTGTTAATCATGTTGTGTCCAAATTTGCATTATTGTGGGGGTTTCCTTGTTCTCCTGGTCTGCCCCTGGGTCAGGAGGCCCTGGGGGGGAGGGTTAGGCTGAGAGGGGAGCAATGCAGGAAGGAAGCAGGGTAGGGCTAGGGTACACCAGACACCAGACAACACACTGGAGGGGACAACATACTTGGCAAAAATAAAATAGAGTAATGGCTCCAAAAGTAAAATAAGTCCTGCACTAGTCCAGGCAATCTGCTTTTCTTTCTAGAATTGGTATAACAGCCCATTCCCAGCCTTCTTACTTCCTAATAATCTCATCCCTTCTAATCCATACCCCGCCTTGGCCACCAGGTTGGATCATTTTATTACCTTCAGCGACATTCCCACCAGGAAATGAGTGGCATGTTAAAATTATATAATCCAAGATGGGTTTAATAAGGAGACTATTTAAAATTGTGTGGACAGGAGGACTGGGCAGCACCCTGGGCTAATGACAGCCAAGATGTTCCTATATTTAATCCTGGAGTAAGGGGGAACGGAGAAGGAGGAAGTAGTATATAGAGCTGGCTTTCCTAGAGGATCGTTGACATTGGCTGATGGATATAGCCTGTCCAAAGTGACCCTTCAGGAAGGGAAGCCTGGGAATAAGTAACACAAATTCTCTCTCTTCTCTTACTCTCTTCCATCTCCTGCTGGGGCATCCATGGGCCAAACCAACCAGAAACTAGAGCATAAGGGAGACTGTAGAGATAGTCTACAAAGGTCAGTCACCTGGGAGGGACAGAGGGCAGAGTGAAAAGGAGTAGAGAGTGGACCTACAAGGGCAAGCAAGAGATGCCCAGCACTGACCCTCTATGCTGGGAACACAGAGGAATGAAATGATTTCCACTCTAGAGGGAGCTACAGCCAACAAAGAGTTTGAAGAAAAGCGAGTTATAAAGGGGTTGCCAGCCCTAGGAATGCTATAAGGAATTTATTCCCATTTATCTATTCCCTTATCAGACCTTTCTGGAGGGCCTTTTCTTTGACAGGCAGACTTGGGCTCTGAAGACCCTGGACAGTAGAGATAGTATATAATAAGACACAATCTTTACCATCTGTGAATTCATTATCTGTCTGCAGCGAAAGATGTGTAACTAGTGAACTATAATGTACAAAGCCCCCAGATCTTCCTTTCCACTGAGCCTTCTCTCCAAGTATCCAAACGCCCAGCTCATAAAGCACGATTAGATCTGTCCATCTTTGCATGTGTTTGGATGGTAACTGGCTTGGACAGCAGCCTATGTTCATTAGGCTTAGAAGCTTTCCATGTCAGTTAATTTGATTAATATCAGAGAAAACTCAATTAGACATGTCAACTTTTTGCATATGACATTTAATATCTATTAAAATGATGTCACCTCCATCAGCCAGGGATCTTATTTTCAGTTTCTTCACACTGTCAGCTTGAGAATGCTAAATACCCAAACAAGGGGAATGGAAAATGTATTCATATCATTTTCTCTACACATCCTCAAAGCCAGGCTAACGTAATGACTTGAAAACAGTTTTCATGTTAATTTGTCCCTTACTCCCATTTTCCTGGAGAACCGTACTTGAAAGAAGAATATACAAGTCTGAAGGTTAATTGTCCAAATAGTACTAAAGGGAGAAACAGGGAGAGAAAATCTTCATAGGTAGGGAGAATAATTAGGTTAGTGAGCTTGTTTGGGTGTTATTCATATACCTGGCTGTCACTTCCAAACAACTGTACCATTTCCAGAGTAAAATGAGGCTATGAACTCCACAAGAAAATATTATTGCAGAACTTAATAAAATAAAACAGAATGTAAAACTCTATTTACTAGTGAAATCTCTTTATATTAGGAGCTTTAAAGCACTAGATGAAATTACTATAGGATATGTAACACACATGGAAATGTAACAGCATCATTTCAAAGCAGAAAAAAAAGTTTAAAAATCTCTGTAGTCTGTGTTTACTTTGCTATTCTACTGTGACTTTTAATTCTTGTGCCTGCTCTACAATTTACATACTATCTACTGGAAAACCCAAATAATTGGCTTTTAAAAAAGGAATACATATCAGATTTATTTGGAAGATCTCTTTCAAAATACACACACAGATCCTGATGCACTAAATTGGAGTAAGGCCTTGGAGTCTCTATTTTGAAAAATATATAAAGGTAATTTTAATTGGCATTCCAAGATAAGAAAGAATGCACTATAATGTCCCCAAATATTCCATTCTATTTTATAGTTTTGGGCATATTTTTCAGGCTCTTTGTGATTATGTTTCTATTGCATGTTTGTCTGGCAATGTCTAATATTTTTCTGAAGTCTAATAACTAACTTCTCTAAAGACTTTTCTATCACCAAAAGACAATTTATTACTCATCCTCTGTATTTTTATATACTTTTAATATTTCCACTACCACATTATCTTGTAATGTGAGTGGTACTTTTCTTTCTACCAACCAAAGAGTTCCATGGAGGCAGGAAATGAGTCCCATCTTTGTGTTCTAAGAGACAGTGGCTAGCTCATAGTATATGCTCAAGAAATGATTGTTGAATAGAGTTGAATTGAATGAATAGTAAATGTATTTAGGTCATCTTTCCTTCCTTGGCTTTGTTACTCAAAATTAATCTCCATTCAGAGATTGCTTATATAACACTTATAAATTTAGTGGTCCCATGTGTTTCAGGCTAATTGTGGCAATGCATTACTAAAAGGAAAAGAAAACAAGAAGCCCACCCACCAAAAGGAAAACTCATTCTAATTTTACCAGCATCTGCAAGAGACAGTAAATGAGATTCAATTGAACCAATGACAAGACTTGAAAATTTTTCTCTTCTTTCTCACTATCTCATACCTTGCACCACCCAAGCCTTTCTTTCCTTCCCATCTTTCACTTTCCCTAGCACCCTGGCCACATTGGGTCATCTCTTTTCCTCTTCCTCCCCCTTTCTTGCTGTCACTGGTTTTCTCTCTTTTCCTTCCCTCCCCTCAAATTTAAGAAGCCAAGGGTCACCCCTGCCCTCACCATTGTCTTCTCAATAATTAGCCCAATATCTCTGCAGTCCCCATTCTCTAACTTGCCCTGTGACTTTGGAAAAATTGAAAATTCTCCCTTAGCCTGTTTCCTCACTAAGAGGTAGTTTTCTGAGACTTTGCATTTTGGGGGCTTGTTTCTAATTTTAAATTTTTTTAAATTCAAAGTAGGTTTATAAAATTTGTGATACACAAGAGTGGAAGAATAGTCACCACATGTACTCGCCATCAAACTGGCACTGACTCATTAACACTAAGGTGCTCACACAGTAGTAATATTCTGTGGGGCTAGGGGGGTTGGGAGTGGGTAAACTCACAACTAATGGATGTGGTGAGCATTGTAAGGGGGAAAGGGCACGTCTCATATCATGGTTGGGATGTGGCAAAGTCATAACATGTAACCAAAATGTTTGTACCCCCATAATTTCCTGAAATAAAAAATTTTTTAAAAAATTGTGATACATTTTAAATGTTTATATTTTATGAATGAACCCATTTAAGATACAAATATAAATGAATTCCAAGGAAAATTACATGATTTCTAAAAATCCTCATTCACGGTATACCATAGGCTGTGCTTTCTGGTAGTGGCACACACATTGAATGTGATTTTCCTTCAATAAATCCAGTGTATGCCTATGTCTGGAAGTCTAACCTCATCTAGAGAGAATGTCAAAAAGGCTTCATTTTGGGATCATTTGTGAAAGAACAACTCACACCAATTTTTCCTCATGATCCTAGCTGACTGCTGCTAATAAAGATCAGAGAGAAAAATATATGTGGAAATATTTTGTGTTAAATCTGCATTCAAATAGTAGCCCTTCAACTTCTTAGTCTCCTGTTCTTAAGTGAGCATCGAGCTTTCACTTCCACAGAGGGCTCTGTTACCTTTGAAAAGATAGAGTTTTACGTCTTCCTTCCCAGAAGGATTACTGTTTCCCAAGAAGAAAGTCTGCATGGAATGCTGACAGGGGTGCCTGACCAGAACAAGAAAGTAAATGCCAGAAGGTCATATGAGAGGACTCTGCAGTCAGATGACTTATTTCCAGGGACGGATGAGTTACTCACTGGCCGTATGACTTCAGACAAGTTACTTAGCCTCTCTGAGACTCATTTTTCTCATCTGTTAAGTGAGCATTATAAAGGAGTGTATTTCACAGGGCTGTTATGAGGATTAAATGGAAGATAATGCATGAGCATATTACTCAGTACCTTCCTAGATTACATATTAAGTGTGTGTGTCTGCCTTTGCTTGGAGACCTGGCACATTTAGAAGGGATGAAAGAATGATAAAAGTGAAGGTTGGAGGAAGGGTTTGGCTATGACAACAGACTTGGAGATTATTAGCCAGGAAAGACTCCAATATCAGTATGTGAGTTATACTGTGAAGTGCTTGGGAAGGGCAATAATGACTTCACCACTGTCTATTTATTTAATTAAAATGAGCCATGCATTTGAAATAGTGCCTAGCACATAGTAGGTGCTCAATGAATACTTGTTAAATTTCCCCATGCTAACTAGCATGCCATTTTTGCATATAGCAGGTCTTCAATGAATGCTAAATCAAAGAATAATAATAATAATTGTAACTAACATTTATCCAGCCTTTATTATGTGTAGTTTACTCTTCTAAGCTCTTTATATGTATAATCTTATTTAGTTTTCACATTCACTCTTTGAGGTGGGCAGTTTTATTGTTCCCATTTTGCAGATAAAAGAAATAAGATACATACAGGTAAGTCACTTACGTATTTATACAGTTAAAAACTGGTGAGGTCAGGATTTTACCCAGCCCCACTGTAAACCAGGAGACATGGGCTTTAGAAATTCTGTCCATTCTCTTTGCTTCTAGTTCGAAGCTTAAGAATATCCACTGAAAAAAAAAATGTACTGATTTTGGAATAGGTTTGCTCATCTACTATTAGAGATCATAACACTTATTCTCCCTATCAAAAAGAATTCTTTTGAACATCAATTAAGCTAATGTGAAGTAGCATAAAGTATATTACATTTCACATCCCTTATACTGTAATGTAACTGAAAGAACATTGAGTTAGGAGTTCATAGACCTACATTCAAATGTTGGCCCCTTTTGATTAGTTTTATGGCCTTGGGTAAGTCATTCTGCCTTGCCTTTCTCATCTGCAAAGTAAGAAAAATTACACTGACTTTTGGGGTTTTGATAATCACAAATGAGTTTAAAGTATATAATAAGCCAAAAGAAATTGCGAAGCACATGTAGATAGGCAAAGACTAAAGGCCATCTCTTTTCACGTACAGTGATTTGCATGGTCAGTGTCAATAATTAATCAGTGAATGCTTTAGTTTATTTAAATGTAATAGGACTGTGATTAGTATTTCTTGAGTACCTACTATGTGCACGTCTCTTATAGAAAAAAATCAATAAATTTAGTTTCCTTGTCCCCTGCACTCCTCACTCTTTTTTTAAAACCACTTTATTGATATATGATTGATATATAAAAACTTGTACCTATTTAATGGATATATCTGGAAGGGTTTGGGGATAAGTATGCATCTGTCAAACCATCACCACCATCAAGGCCATAATCAAATCTATCACCTCCCAAAGTTTCCTCCCACCTGCTTTATTATTATTATTGTTTTGTTGTTTGTTTTTGCGGTAAAAACACAATATAAGATCTACACTCTTAGCATATTTTAAGTATGCAATCCCATATTGTTAGCTATAGGCACTATGTTGTATAGCAGATTTCCAGGACTTATTCATCTTGAATAAATGAAACTTTATATTTTTTAACCATCACTTCCCCACTTCCCTCTCCCCATCCACCAGCAACCACCATTCCACTCTCCCCCTCTATGAGTTTGACTATTTTAGATTCCACATATAAGTGAGATCACATAATATTTGTCTTTCTGCCTGGCTTATTTTACTTAACATAATGCCCTCCAGGTTCACCTATGTTGCAGCAAATGGCAGGATTTTTTTCTGTTTAAGGCTGAACAATATGTCATTGTATGTGTCTACTACTTCTTTATCCATTCAGCTATCAGTAGACATTAGACTATTTCTATGTCTGGGCTATTGTGAATAATGCTGCAATGAACATGGGAGGACAGATATATCTCTTCAAGATCCTAATTTGAATTCCTTTCTACATATGCCCAGAGGTGAGATGGGTGGATCGTATAGTAGTTCTATGTTTAAATTTTTGAGAAACCTCTGTACTGTTTCTCATAATGACTGTATCAATTTACATTCCCACCAATAGTATACAAGGGTTCTCTTTTCTCCACATCTTCACCAATACTTGTTTTTCTTTTTTTTATAGTAGCCATCCTAACAGGTGTGAAGTGATATCTCATGGTTTTGATTTGTATTTCCCTGATGATTAGTGATGTTGAGCATTTCTTTACATACTTGTTGGCCATTCATTGTCTTCTTTTGAGAAATGTCTATTCAGAGCCTTTCTCTATTTTTACTTTGGATTATTTGTTTTATTGGTATTCAGTTACATGAGTTCCTTATATATTTTGGATTTTAAAAGCATTGATGAAATAAATTAAAGTAGATACAAATAAATAGAAAGATATCCTGTATTCATGTATTAGAAGAATTCATGTTGTTAAAAATATCTATATTACTCAAAGCAAACTATTATTCAATGAAATCCCCGTGAACATTTCAGTAGCAATTTTTATAGAAATAGAAAAAGATCCTAAAATTTATATTGACCACAAAAGACTCTGCATAGCCAAAGCAGTCTTGAGCAAAAAGAAGAAAGCTGGTGGTATCATATTATGTGATTTCAAAATAAACTGTAAAGGTATAGTAATCAACACAGCATGGTACTGGCATAAAAACAGACAGACCTATAGAACAGAATAAAGAACCCAGAAATAAACCCAGGTATATACAGTCAACTAATTTTCAAAAAGAGTGCCTAGAATACACAATGGGGAAAGAATAGTCTTTTTAATAAAGAATTGGGAAAAGTGGATATTTACATAGAAAAATGAAATTGGGCCTTTAATTTGTACCATAGACAAAAAATCAACTCAAAATTTATTACAGACTTACATGTAAAACCTGAAACCATAAAGCTTCTGGAAGAAAACAGGGAAAAAGCTTCGACATTACTCCCAGCAATGATTTTTTTAGATATGACACCCAAAGCACAGGCGACATAAGTAAAAATAAACCAGTGAGATTGCATCAAATTAAAAAGCTTCTGCACAGCAAAGAAAGCAGTCAACAAAATGAAAAGGCAGCCTACAAAATGGGAGAAAATATTTGCAAACCCTGCGTCTGATAAGGGGTTAATATTCACTGCCTGAGGACACTTTAGAAGACCTGTCTCTACTCCGTCCTCAGCATAGTGTGTTTTCTGGGACCTCATCTAAGCAACCCTCTGAGGGTACCTGGCCTCATCATTGTAAAAGTAGAATGTGTTTCCAGACTTGTGTCTTAATAAATATTTATGGTATAATTTACATTGATGTGAAGCACACAATGGCTCCTTTCTGCATTGTTTAAAAGATCTGGAATTTTGTGTACAGGGGGCCGTATTAGTGTCTAGTTTCCCTGCTTGCCATTAAGGAGATGTGCGCTGTAAAATTTAGTGGAGTAGGACCCCAGGGCCTGCTTCACACAACATAGAAACCCCTTTTCAAATACTTTTGGTTTTGTCTTTCAGTTTCACATTTTGTTCCAAGAAAGTGCTGATCCGTTTGACTTAAATATTAACTTTGGAACATTTTAGCAACTCGTTAAATCTCTTTTTCTCACTTCGCTTGCAGGTGGAGTTCATTATAATCAAACTGCAGGGATGGGTGGGGGGCTCTTGTTAAAGACACACACACACACACTCCTTGCAAAAGGCATGAGACAGAATTTATATACTTTGTGTGGTCCTCAGGATGCGGCAATTTTCCCCTGCTTCAACCCCAGGGACATTTAGTGATGTCTGGAGACATTTTAGGCCTTTACAATTGAGGAGGTACTACTGGAATACAATGGGTAAGGTAGGGATGATGCTAAAAATCCTACAATGCGCAGGCAGGCCCCCCACAGCAAAGAATTATCCAGCCTTGTTTGTCAATAGCATTAAAGTTGAAAAACTCTCGTGTAGACTAAAAAGAAAGAAAATGTTCTCTCAATACCTCTGCTTCTAAAACTATATGGGCCACCCCTGAAGAAAATTAGTGTCAAACTTCCACCAACTTATTTTCTAGTCTCAAGGAGCTCAACACTAATGCTGAAGGTTTTTGAATACATATAGGCCTAAGTTCCAATGCTAGTGCCACCATATTTTAGCTATGTGACCTTGAACAGGTACTCATATGCAAAATGATTTTAAACCATTTTTAAAAGGTAATAATACCCACCTTGAAGGTCTGTTCTGCAGATTGAATAAGGTAATGTATTTATAGCCCTGAAAGTGTCTGAGATAGAGCAGGCTCCTGACAAATCCTATCATTGTGTCTCTGTAATAATTATATAAAATAAAAGGATCACTAGAGACCTTTAATAACATTTCCCTACTCACTCCATGTATTAAGTCCCCGTGAAGTTTCAGGGATGTTCTCCCTCTTTACATACAATTTCTCTCTACAAGATGATAACATCAAATAGAGGTATGCATAGAATGTTGTGTTAGCACCCAAAGGGGCACATAACCTTACCTACAAGTAGAGGAAAGACTTGCTCAAGGAGAAAATGATTGACTTAAGTTTACATTTTATGATTCTGAGCAAGTTGTCTAACATAGTCTCAAAAATCTGTTCACTTATTCTACTTTCTCACTGACCTCACTCATTTATTCCTTCCACAAACTGTTGATAGTCATATCATTAGCAATAGCATTGATGGTTTAATTAAAATTTGAACATTCCGTCCAATTCCAGCCACCTGCTGTCTTTTATATCCACCCATATTTCAAAAGCACAGACTGTTCCCTTTTTTTAAAGTTGGCTATATCTGCTATGGTTGGAAAAAGAAACCTAGAAAGGCTATGATGATAGAGCTTGGCAAATGTCCATTGATCTGGGTTCATGGCATATATGTGACTTCCACACACCCAGAAACCATAGGCACAAAACAATGTCCTTAATTGCAACATTTGCAGCAAAATCTCTAGTTGGAAGTATTTACTACTAGTGGCATAAGGTCAATCATCTCATTGCTTATGAATCTCTTTCTGCTCCTTTTAGCAACTGAATAGATATTTAGATCAATGTATTCTTAGCCTGCAGTTTCCTATTCCTTATAAAGATTATTGAACTAACATTGGAGTAGTGAATTATTTTTAAATGAGAAATGATATATCATTTATGTGGTCACTAAATAATGATATTCTTGATTTGCAGCTATTAAGAAAATTAAAAGAGGAGCTGAAATTTCATACTGCCACAGGGCACAAAAGGATTTTGTGAAATAAAGTTTGGAAATACCTCCAAGGAATCTGAGTTTGGAGTTATTACTATTATGCCTCCTTGCCTTGTGTTGAGCTCATGGATGTGTGGAAGGCGTACATGCATTGTAAATATCTGTCTCTCATGCTTCTCTGTGAGCACCCCAGGGGCAGGAACAGAATTTGAATCATAGTGTACCCAGTGCTCAACACCATGCCTAGTATACAACAGGCAAATAGGTATTTGTTGAATAAATGATTTGTTTGTGGACTCACATTAGAACCCAGGACACTGTGGACTCTGTGGTTCATTATCCAGACTCCTCTTCAGGACTTATTCCCAGTTGCTGGAAGTGTGGCTGGCAGATGGCCCTCAGATTTCATCTTCCTATAGGGATTGTCTGGGCTCAAGAGAGTCATCTATTCCAAGGCCCTGATCTCTGCCTTGGGCAGCCAGAGCCAGTGATTGGTGCACATAGGTAGGGGTACAACAGCTTGTCCTTCTTGCCCTAACAGGGGCAATTCTGAAGTGCTGTCCCAGATTTAGATCTCTTGGTGCAGTAGCTGAGGCCTTTGTTGTAAAGCCTTGACGCCTTCTCTTTCTCTCTAACAGGGCTTCCTTCCTTTCTTTTTCATGGGTATTCATCCCAAAGGTATTCCGGGCTAATGGGCTAATATTCGTCTTAGAATCTTTGTCCTTTAGAACTCAACATGCAATAGGAAAAGGGTCAATTCAGCAATGCAAATGCACACACTGATTGATTAACTCATATGCATAGCCACTTTCCACTCCCCATCTCACTTAATCCTAGCAACCCCCTGTGGTGCTACGTATTGCTATTTTTATCCCACAGAGGAGAAACTTCTGCTGAGAAATATCAAGTGGCTTTGTCAAAGTTCCCAAAATTAAAAAGAGGTATACTTGAGACTTAAATTACAATTTTTTGACTCCAAAACACCAAGCCCTTGTACTTTTGATGGTAACATTTGATGTCAAATGTGTCGAGAAGCCCTGTTTTCAACTAACAGAATAACAATAGAAACCTGGAAGTAAGTTAATGAGTTTCATGTCCCTAGAGTAATGTGTAACATTAGTACCAACAAATAAAATTATAACAGAATTGTGGAAAGTGAGCTACTTGTAAATATACATGACCAACCTGCACTTCAGAGAGTGTTTGCCACATGAAAATATATATTTCAATACTTACAGCGGTTCCTTGACCTGGAACTTTGACAAAGAGATGTGTTCCTTCATCCAATGAGAATTTGTAAGCATCTACAGTTTATCAGGCACAATTCTAAACAGTAGGGACAAAATACGCAATAAGATAAGGCACTCCACTCTCACGGGGCTTGCAGTCTAGTGATGTTACACAATAGACCAATAGTCAAATTATCAAAGATAATTAAAGAATATGATACATGCTATCAAGAAACAAGAGAGTACTGTGAGAAAGCATGACAGAAAGCGAGAAGAAACTACTCTATGCGGATGGGTAGGGATGTAAACCTCTTTGGGGAGTTTACATTTAAGAAAAGTCCCGAGAGGTAAGAAGGAACCGGATCCTTGAGAGCCCCGGGACAGGGCTGCAGGCATGACACACAGCACGTGCACATATTTTAAGAAGAGGAAGGAATGTGGCCTGTGGGTGTGCCCAGAGCTCATACTTTGTAGCCCTAGTCACTTTTATTTTATTTTTTATTGATACATAATAGATGTATACATTGGGAAGTATATGTGACAGTTTAATACATTCATATAATTTATACAGATAAATCAGCATAATTGGGAGATTAATCATCTTAAATTGTTGTCTTTATGCTAGAAACATTCAAGTTTTTCTCTTTTAGCTGTTTTAAAATACACAATAGAGGATTGTTTTGCATTTTCCTGATGATTAGAGATGTTGAGCATTTTTTCATATGTTTCTTGGCCAATCTTTTGAAAAATTTCTGTTCATGTCCTTTGCTCACTTTTTGATAGGGTTGTTTGATTTTTTCTAGCTGATTTTCCTGAGTTCTAAATAGATTCTAGTTATCAGTCCTTTATCGGATGTGTAGCATGCAAAAATTTTTTCCTATTTTGTAGGCTGTCTATTTACTCTCATGACAGTTTCTTTGGCTGTGCAGAAGCTTTTTAATTTAATCAGGTCCCATTTATTTATTTTTGTTGTTGCTGTGATTGCCTTTGGGGTCTTCTTCATAAATTCTTTGCCTAGGCCAATGTCTATAAGAGTCTTTCCCACATTTTCTTCTAGAATTCTAATAGTTTCACTCCTAAGGTTTAAGTCTGTTATCCACCGTGATGTGATTTTTCTCAGAGGTGAAAGGTGTGGGTCCTGTTTCAGTCTCCTACATGTGGCTATCCAGTTTTCCCAGCACCATTTATTGAATAAGGATTCTTTTCCCCAGAGTATGTTTTTGTCTGCTTTGTCAAAGATTAGATGGCTATGTGAGGATGGTTTTATATCTGGATTCTTGATTCTGTTCCACTGATCTGTGTCCCTGTTCTTGTGCCAATACCAAGCTGTTTTAATAACTACAGCCTTGTACTATAGCTTGAAATCTGGTAAATTAATACCTCCCATTTTGTTCTTATTGCTTAAAATTGCTTTTGCTAAATGGGGTATTCTCTGGTTCCATACAAAGCATAAAATTATTTTTTCTATATCTGTGAAAAATGATGTTAGTAATTTAATAGGAATTGCATTGAATCTGTAGATCACTTTGGGTAGTATAGACATTTTAACAATGTTGATTATTCTGATCCATGAGCATGGTATGGCTTTCCACCTGTTTACGTGCTCTGCGATTTCCTTCCTCAGTGTTTCATAGTTCTCCCTGTAGAGGTCTTTTACCTCCTTAGTTAAATGTATTCCTAGGTACTTTATTTTCTTTGTTGCTATCGTGAAGGGTATTGAATCTTTGATTTGGTTCTCAGTTTGACTGTTATTGGCATATATGAATGCCTCTGATTTGTGAGGATTGTAAACTATGGTCACCCTACTGATCCGTCAAACACTAGATCTTATTTCTTCTACCAAACTGTATATTTCTATACATTAATGAACCTCTCTTCATCCTCCCTTCTCCCTACCTTTCCCGGCTCCTGATAACCACCATCTTACTCTTTATCTTCATGAGATGCACCTCTTTAGCTCCCACATATGAGTGAGAACATGTGACATTTGTCTTCCTGTGCTTGGCTTATTTCATTTAACGTAATGACCATTAGTTCCATCCATGTTGATACAAATGACAGGGTTTTGTTCTTTTTATGGCTGAATGATATTCAGCCATAAAATAATATTGTGTGTATATACCACATTTTCTTTATCCGTTTATCCACTGGAAGACACTTAGGTTGATCCCCCATTTAGGCTTTTGTGAATAATGCTACAATAAACATGGGAGTGCAGATATCTCTTTGATGTATTGATTTCCTTTCTTTTGGATATATACCCAGTAGTAGAATTGCTGGATTATAGTAGTTGTATTGTTTTTTGAGAAACAATTTTCTATACCATACAAATATCACATTTGCTTAATTCACTAATGAATTGATGGGCATTTGGGTTGATTCTCTATCTTTGCACTTCTGATTTGTGCTGCAATAAATATTTGAGTGCAGGTGTCTTTTTGATAAAATGACTTCTTTTCCTTTGGGTAAATACTCAGTAGTGGGATTGCTGGATCAAATGGTAGGTCTACTTTCAGTTCTTTGAGGAATCTCCCTACTGTTTTCCATAGAGGGTGTACTAATTTGCAGTCCCACCAATAGTATAGAAGTGTTCCTTTCTCTCTGCATCCATGCCAGCATCTATTGTTTTTGAACTTTTTAATAAAAGCCATTCTAACTGGGGTAAGGTATCTCCTTGTGGTTTTAACTTGCATTTCCCTGATGATTAGTGACATTGAACATTTTTTCATATGTTTATTGGTAATTTGTCTATCTTCTATTGAAAAGCTTCTGTTCATGTCTTTTGCCCACATTTTAATGGGGTTATTTGGGCTTTTTTCTTACTGATTTGCTTAGGTTATTTGTAGATTCTGGTTATTAGCCCTTTATCAGATATATAGCTTACAAATATTTTCTCCCATTCTGTAGGCTATTTGCTCTGTTGAGTGTTTTCTTAGCTGTGCAGATGCTTTTTAATTTAATCAAGTCCCATTTATTTATTTTTGTTGTTGCTGTAATTGCCATTGGGGTCTTTTTCATAAATCCATTGCTTAGACCAATATCTCTTTAATAGAAGAGTTTTTCCTATATTTCCTTCTAGAATTCTTATGATTTCATGCCTTACATTTAAGTCTTTTATCCATCTTGAATTAATTTTTACGAGTGGTATGAGATATGGATCCTGTTTCATTCTTCTGTGTGTGACTATCCAATTCTCCCAGCGCCATTTATTGAGTAGGGCTTCTTTTCCCCAGTGTATATTGTTGTCTGCTTTGTCAAAGATCAGCTGGCTGGCTCTATGTGGATGGTTTTATACCTGGGTTCTCTGTTCTGTTCCATTGGTCTATATCTCTATTTTTTTGTCAGTATAAAATATGTATTTGTCAATTATACCTTAATAAAGTTGGGGGTGAGAGAAAACACCAGGAAAAAAATCAGAAGGTATAAGTCAAGAGATTTGAGGAAGGAAACCTAAGGAACCTGGCAATCCTCTTTGAGTAGTTGATACTGGGTTGTTTTCTCTTCATTGACTATTGATGGTCTCTGTGAGGTGATTATTGTATTTAAAGAGCCAGAAAAAGAGAAATAATTATATTTAGCAGTGACACTTATGAACATTAAAAACACACTTTTAATTGAATGTAGAAGTACATAGATCAAGTCTAGATAAGTGAGACCATATAGTCTAATCACTGGGTTAGACTTCTCAAGGCATTGGGAAAAAAATTTTTGTTATAATAATAAGAACTATATTGTGTAGTGGTTTGAATGTCTTTATTAGGCCAGTGATGATAGTTGGTCTCTCCAATAAATTAATATTACTCATTCAACAGGAACATTTATTGAATACCCACTATGGATCTGACACTGGTCTTGGCACAGGGGATAGCACATGGACAGATCAAAGTTCCCTGTCTTTATGGAGTTTTCATTCTGGTGAACTAGTTGATTTGTTGGAAATATGAAGTTCCCAGGGTATCTGACTACACATGAAGAAAAAGAAGTATATCATTATATATTTGTGTTAATAAACATTGAAAGTTTGGCAGTACTTTTTGTTTAATATTGACAATGACATCTGTTGATAAATGTCTACAACTCTGTGAGACATAGTAGCGCTAGAGATTTAAATTTTAGAAATGACTTGTGTCCTAAGAGACCAGAAATAAGGGCTAGATATTTTGCAAAGTGAAAATTTAAGCACAGGGCCAAGATATAGTAGATATTCAATCAATGTAAATTTACTTCCTTTTTTCATCTAGTGCATGTTTTTTCCTTATAAACTTACAAGGATTGCCATGCTATTTAAAACTGAGAGAAACAAAGCTATACATCCTATGAGAAATAGATTTTAAAATATGTGTTAAATGAGTTATTTTATTCAAGTGGATAACCTAGTTCAACCCTACTATAAAGAAAGGCGAAAGGGAAGAAGAGAATCTCTTCAGACATGATTAACTGTCAATCATTTTTCTATGAGTGGCTGAGGGGCAAAGCGAAATGCAATAGTTTTGATCCTGCTGATTAAATCAAGAGCACATAGGTTTGGAGGGCAAGGATGGAAGATTAAGTTAAGTCACAGACATTCAAGCAGAGGAAATCACAATTAAGTTGATCAATCTATCTTCTACCAGGGAAAGGGAACATTTTTAGAGTACTACCTTGTCACCAGTGTGGTGTTAACAATCCAAATTTGTAAGTCTCATTCAATTCATTTATTCAAAAGATATTTATTAAGTGCCCACTGTGTGGCAGAAACTGTTCCAGGCACTAGGAATAGAGCCATGAACAGTCAGGCGAAGTCTCTATCTTCATGAAGCTTATAATACAGTCCAGGGAACAGACATTAAACAAATACACACATAAAGTGTCAGTAGTGATAAGTGTGAAGAAAAATAAAACCTAGGCTCAGAAGTCCTACCAAGTTATTTATGTCATGTTCTATTGGTCAACCAAGTTATTAAGGCTAGAAAAAATTCAAGGGGTGGAGAAATAGATTTAGACTCCACCTTTTAAAGGATGGAGTAGCAAGAATTTATAATCATCTTCAATCTACCACAGATACCTTTACAGGTTATGAGCAGAGGAATGATATGGCCTCACATTTCAAAAGGATCACTTTGAATATTCTGTATATAATCAGCAAGAGAGAGGAAGGGGCAAAGGTGAAAACAGGAAGATCAATCATCCACTTTAATCCTAATCTACTTCCAATTTTTAGACCTCTTGATGCTCATTGGCAGAGTTATGGGGAATGAAAGTAATGACTGATAGCACGTGGCCCAGGATTACATATTGGTTGATTTTCATATGGCATACAGTGTGCAATGCAATTTTATTCGCTGGTTCACCAAATATTTTACAAGCACCTATTGTGTGCCAGGTATTGGACACAAAGTTGTTAACACTAACTTTTCCCTTTCTGCCTTAATGTCCTAATGGGTGGCAGGATGTTCTTCTAATTCAGAATTTGTTATCATTAGTTTACCTCTAGGAAATTCTTCAACATTTCATTCTTTGAAAATGCTGTTTGGGATCTTGGTGAAGTCTGTTTCCTTAAAAACAAACAAACAAAAAAACACTACCTCTATGTAGCCAGGATTACATATTGGTTGATTTTCATATGGCATACAGTGTGCAATGCAATTTTATTCGCTGGTTCACCAAATATTTTACAAGCACCTATTGTGTGCCAGGTATTGGACACTGATGAGCAGCCACAGCCCCTATTTTCAAGGAATTTGCCATCTATTGGGGAAAGAGACAGATAATGTACAAATTATAGCAAACTTTCTAAATGGTATAGTATTAATACAGTTTTTGATTTCTCAATGTTCATTGTAAAATGTCAACCTGACTACTCATTTCCAAAATATTAAAATCCACTCTTTTCCACATTATAGAATATCTACTTTTCAGATTCTCCACATAAATTATAATCTTGAAATTACTCATAGTGAAATTTATGAAAACACAGATTAGCAAACTCGTGGTTTTTAAGGTATCTCTAGTGGTTTGTAAGTAGTTTGTAAGGTATCTCTTCACTCCTAGGGAATCATGTGGAGAGAACTGAATCACTAGACGTCTATACTCTGCTTTGACCGTATCAGCCTAGGCTCTTTCCTGAACTGAACTTGAATTGCATGTCTGTAGCTTCTCCGCTTAATGAATTATGAGTTCATTAAGCTAACCATGACACCTCCCCAAACCCTTCCCTGATCCTCCTCAGTCAAACTCCCACAATAGATTGCTTATACCTCTGTTTAGCATATTTTTAATTATTTCTTTTTATATAATTAATGTCAATCACTAATAAAGTAAAGGCGATTGTAGAAATGTAATTTTTAAGCACCTGCTAAGTGTCAGGCACTGGGAAAAGTGAGGTTTATACATTTGTCTTAGAAATAGGTAATATTATACCCATTTTGTAGATAAAGAAAAGGAGGTTCAGAGAGTTTAAATGACTTTACCTAGTGTTACACTGTTAACAATTTATTACAAGATACAGGTTTCAACCTCAGTTCTAACTGGCCCTTGTGGTGTGTTGAGCAGTGTGCCCCCAAAATCTCTGTCCACCAGGATCCTTAGCAGTGTGACCCTATTTGGAAACAGTGTCTTTGCAGATGTAATTAAGACAAGGATCAAGGTGACATCTTACTGGATTAGGGTGTATCCAAAATCCCCAAAAGATGGCTTTTTTTTTTTTTTTTTTTTTTACCTAAAAGTTAGAAAAGAACACACAGAAAGACACAGAGGGAGGAAGTCCAGGTGAAGATGGAGGCAGAGATTGGAGTGATGCTGCCATAACCAAGCAAGCCCAGTAGCCACCAGAAGCTGGGAAAGACAAGGAACGATTTCCCCCTAGAGAATTCAGAACAACTATGCCCGGCCGACACTTTGGTTTCATATTTCTGGCCTCCAGGACTGTGAGAGAACAAATTTCCATTGTTTTAATTCACCTAATTTGTAGTACTTCGTTAGGGCAGCCCTAGTAAACTAATACAGCCTAAAACTCATTTTCCCTTACATGTCTTCCCATTTCTAGACTCTAATTTGTCCTGGCATTTCAGTATAGTATTTTACCTTTCACTTTGGACTTTCAGCAGTGCCACCCCACGCCACCAACTGCTTCCTGAAAAAAAAGTTAGCAGTGTAAAAGGAAATATTTCAGTATGGTTTTGCCTGTGAGGTGCAGACATCCAACTTAAACTAGAACATTTAGAAGTGAGAATTTATGGGCTCATATCACCAAAGGGAAGAAAAGCAGGAATGTAGGGGCAGCTCCAATATGGCAAGAACCAGGCCTTGGAACTCCACCAAGTCCTTCTCTCCATTTGCCATCTCTATTTCCTATTGTGGCAGACTTCACCACTCAGGCCAACTAAGACACAGGCGTCACCTGGGATTCACATGTCACTGTGTTAGGTCACCATGAAGAAAGAGACTTGTACCTTATTTCCAACTAGAAAATTCCTGGGGAAAATTAGTGATTAGCCCAGCCTGGATCAACTGCTCACACTTGTGTCAAGGAGGCAGATTTCTGAGATTCACTGTTCCCACTAGGACAACATAGTTCTAACAGGTAAAAGGAACATTTTCCCAAGAAGTGGGATGCTATTTTCCAAAGATAGCTGTGTGTAACTAATGCAGATATGGACATAGATATCAATGTAGACAATCTTCATGTAAATGGTACTCAGCTATGTCTATGGATAAAACTTTTACTTGCAAAAGGCCCAAAAAGAGCAAAGCCAAAATACAGACTTACCAACTATATGTTTCTAAGGCACTCAATACCTGTGTCAATAAAGATGTTGGAATGTAATATAAGCTTTCTTTTCAAAAGGGCCAGTGTCTGGCAAGAACTCTTCTGAATACAAGTGGAAATGCAAGCAGTAGAATTTTCATTATCCAGATTATATCACAAGGACTTACGTGAGAGAAAAGAACAGTTCCAATAAATAACAACAATCTGATCTTTTCTCAAATATTGCAAATTGCAGTATCTTCAGAGCTAACTTCCTCTCTGATTGCAAAGAAAGTAACAAGTATAACAAAAGAGGGAAAGGAGGAGGAGGGAGAGCTGCTTTCCAGCAATCCCGGCTCCCCCACAGTACCTGGCAGGCTGGTGGGGGCCCGAGACAGAATCACAGGGCCAACTTATCTGCTCTCCTTGGAGGACCATTCAAGCCCTCTTTTTGCAAAATTGAAGACAAATCCCCAAACATTCACTTCTTAGGTGGATATGATCATCTCTTAAGAAGAGGATGGTTTATGTCCAGGATCCAACCAACCTTAAAAGGGTCCTTCTTCTAAACCACAAATATAGGTTGCCCAAGGTGTAAAAGAAGAGGTCACAGATAACAAACACTCTCTAGGAACAGAATTGACATTGGGTTCAACATTTAAGAGCCAGCTCACATATCCTCTCCAGAGCGAAGCCTGGATTGTGGAGTACTTTGTAATATCTCTGTTATAACATATCTCAAAACATAACTGCTTATTTCTTTTTCTCCCCATTAGGCTGAATCTCCTTGAGTTAGGAATGTTCCCTTCTTTATGTTTCTACCCCTGGTGTCTAGGACCATGTTCTGTACGTTATACTGGTTCCATGCATTTGTTTCAGTACGAAGCTGAAAGAGGCAAGGAAGCCAGGGGAGATGGAAGGAGGAAGTTAATTTTTCTATTTCTCACTAGAAGAGAAAAATACCCAAGCAAAAAGGGATGATTAATAGGAAATGATTGTGTATCTCATTCCAGACACTTTGACAAGCAGATTATGGTTTGCCTCATTTAATCATTCCCAAAGTGCCTCTATTTTCTGAATTCTTTCTGTAATAAGGCAGAGTATTATATATTCCACTGGAGTGTGTACTATTATATCCACTTTGCAGATGAAGAAACTGAGGCTTTGAGAAATTAAGGGAATAACCCACAGTCACATAATACATATTGTTCTTCTCTGTGTCAGTCCACTAGGGACTTAAGACAACTTATGAGACTAAATAAAAAGGTCCAGAAATATCAATCCATACTGGGACAAGGGAGTGGCATTTTAGTTAGAAGTAGGCCTGGATCTTTTGTCCAGTTCTTGTGGACCCTGAAGGTCCTGTTCTTTACCTGACACCTGAGGACAGTGTAAATAATTGAGTTCCACGGTGCTTAGGATATGATTACAGAAGGGAAGTACAAGAAGACACTGTCAGTGGCTATAAAACTAACCATGTGGTTTTTTGTATTATTGATATCTACTCTGGTGTTCAAATAATTTTCGTTAATTCAGGACTTAGGTTAGAATCACATGTGGATGGATTATCACACTGAGGAGTGTTAAAGCATCAATCCAGTGGAAGAAACTGCACTCTGAGCCACATTCCAGTTCTCCAATGTAATAAAATAATTATCTATTCTGTAAAGATGACAGGATTACCATGGCAGTTGGGTGAATAGGTCAAGGACCACTGGGAGGCTCCTGGCTTCTACCAAGTGGTCTCAGTGCTGCTGCTTTCTCACCTGAACATTTGTCAAGTCCAAGGAACCACCTCCAGACTAAAGTCCTGCCAATGACAGCTTTCATTTGTGGAAATATTGGCTTTAGAGTGAGAAGCCTAAAAACTTTATGTATGTGCGTATATATAACATAATGTACACATGCACATATATATGTTTATGTGTGTATGTGCGCATACACACACATATAAAACTTTATACAAGCACACACACAATTTTCCTCCTAGCTCCAGGTCCTTCTTTCACCAGCTGCTCTGGGCCATACTGTGGGTTTTGGCACCACTGAAAGCCCCTCCACCTCAAATGCCTAAAACTCCCATAACTTAACTCTCTTTATAGCCTCCTGCCAGCTCTCAATTCCAACGATCCCACTGTGTACACCCTCACCCTAATAGTTAATGGCTCTGTATCTGATTCTAAATTTATCCCTTTGAATAATGCCAGAGGACTCAAATTTCTGAAAAGCTGGTTTCTAACCATACTATATATAAACTTCTTAAGTTCTGTTTTTGACATTTCATTGAGATAGATGGTGGGTGGCTGCCTCATATATAACAATCTCATCCACTTATTTTTATACACATTTCCACGGGCCTTTCATTTCATGGAATAAGGTGAGTATTGTGGTGAAGATGATAATATTAGTGATCATAACAAGTAAAAATATAGAAGTTATTGAACTTTTACTCTGTGCCAGGCACTGCACTAGGTGCTTTTAATATTTTATGTCACTCAATCCTCCAGAAATCTTGTAAAGTGGTAATTATCATCCTCATTTTAATGACACAATCTGAAGTTCTGACAAGTTGATTTATTTGCTCATGCTGACTTGGCCTTAAAGAAGTAATGGGGTTTAAATTCATGTGATCTAATGCTAGGTGTCAAATTCCATCAGCATGCCCACAATTGTTTCTTAGCTTCTTGGTATTTTATGAAGACTTCCTACTTAGAGGCTAGAAATAGAGCAAAGGTATTACATGTTCCTATTGCTTATAGGAGTTAGGCCACTGGAACAAAAGATGTGTTTTGCTGGGGTCATTACTATGTCTTGGTCACTGAGCACTTATGTGGTGGTGGAGGGTATGATAGTGAGCAAAATGGCAGTGTCCCTGCTATTGTAAGTCTTGCTTTCTAATGGGGAAGGATGTTAATAAATGCAAAGATTCAGTTGCAAAAAGGAATAAGTACTATTAGGCAGGGTCTCTGACCCTGACCAGATGGGAAGTTTGCAGAAATATATGGATCAAGGGAGATAAGGGCTCAAACACAGGGAACCACAGGTAGACTGAGAACTAGGTGGTTGTGAGAACAAAGCAAAGCCAGAGTGGCTACAGCTGAGCAAGCAAATTGAAGCACATCTTTAGATTACAGAGGAAATAAGCAAGGGCCAGTGCATGGAAGGCCCAGGAATATGGTCTTAATCCAAGACCATTCAGAAGCCATCATAACACTTTAAACAAGGGAGGGGAATCTTGCATGATCCCACTATACCAGCAGCTTTATACTACACAAAGTGATCTACAGATTCAATGCAATCACTATTAAAATAGCAATATCATTTTTCTCAGATCTAGAAAAATAACTACGTTTTATATGAAACCAGAGAAGACCCCGTGTAGCCAAAGCAATCTTAAGGAAAAAGAACAAATTGGGAGACATCAATTTACTAGACATCAAGATATACTACAAGGCTATAGTAACTAAAACAGCATGATACTGGCACAAGAACAGGGACATAGACCAATGGAACAGAATTGAGAACACAGATATAAAACCATCCTCATATAGCCATCTAATCTTTGACAAAGCAGACAAAAACACTGAGGAAAAGAATCCCTATTCAATAAATGGTGCTGGGAAAACTGGATAGCCACATGTAGAAGACTGAAACAGGATCCACACCTTTCACCACTCACAAAAATTAACTCACAGTGGATAACAGATTTAAACATAAGGCATGACACTATAAAAATTCTAAAAGAAAATGTTGGAAAAACTCTTATACGCATTGGCCTAGGCAAAGAATTTATGAAGAAGACCCCAAAGGCAATCACAGAAACAACAAAAATAAATAGATGGGACTTTATCAAATTAAAAAGCTTCTGTACAGCCAAGGAGACTATCACGAGAGCAAACAGACAACCTACAGAATGGGAGAAAGTATTTGCATGCTACACATCTGATAAAAGGCTGATCACTGGAATCTATATAGAACTCAGGAAAATCAGCACGAAAAAAATTAAACAATCCTATCAAAAAGTGGGCAAAGGACATGAATAGAAACTTTTCAAAAGAAGATAGATTAATGACTAACAAACATATGAAAAAATGCTCAACATCTCTAATCATCAGAAAAATGCAAATCAAAACCACAGTGAGATATCACTTAACTCCAGTGAGAATGGCCTTTATCAAAAAGTCCCAAAACAATAAATGTTGGCGTGGATGTGGAGAGATAGGAACACTCATATACAGCTGGTGGGACTGCAAATTAGTACAACCTCTGTGGAAAGCAATATGGAGATACCTCAAAGAGATACAAATGGAATTGCCATTTGATCCAGCAATCCCACTACTGGGCGTCTACCCATAGGAAAAAAAAAAAAACTTTCTATAAAAAAAGACATCTGCACTACAATGTTTATAGCAGGACAATTCACAATTGCAAAGATGTGGAAAGAACCCAAGTGCCCATCAATACATGAGTGGATTAATAAAATGTGGTATGTGTATACCATGGACTTCTACTCAGTCACAAAAAACACTGGTGATCTAACACCTCTTGTATTATCCTGGATAGAGCTGGAGCCCATTCTACTAAGTGAAGTATCCCAAAGAATGGAAAAATAAGCACCACATATACTCACCATCAAATTGGTATTAATTGATCAACACTTATGTGCACATTTAGTAGTAACATTCATCAAGTGTCAGGCAGGTGGGAGGGTAGTGGAGGGGACGGGTATATTCACACCTAATGAGTATGGTGTACACCCTCTGGGGGATGGACATGCTGAAGCTCTGACTCGGGTGGGGCAAAGGCAATATATGTAACCTAAACATTTGTACCCCTGTAATATGCTGAAATTTAAAAAAAAATAGAAAAGTAAATAAATAAATAAACAAGAGAGGGACAGAATCTGATGTATATTTTTAAAAGGCCATTATGTGGAAGACTCAGGGTTTCTAGAGATTGGCAAAGAGGAGGCAGGGAATCAAGTTAAGGAGATGTCACCATGGTCAGGGTGAGATGATAGTGGCTTCTGTAAAGTGAAGACTGGGCTCAGTGATTCATGCCTATAATTCTAGAACTTTGGGAGGCTGAGGCAGGAGGATCACTTGAGGCCAGGAGTGTGAGACCAGCCTGTGCTATATAGTGAGACTTAATCTCTACAAAAAATTAATTTAAAAAAAAGGGTAGGCAGATCTGTCTTGTTTACCCCCTGCATTTTTATTTTTTTTTTATTTTTATTTTTTTTGAGACAGAGTCTCACTTTGTTGCCCGGGCTAGAGTGAGTGCCGTGGCATCAGCCTAGCTCACAGCAACCTCAGACTCCCGGGCTTAAGCGATCCTACTGCCTCAGCCTCCCGAGTAGCTGGGACTACAGGCATGAGCCACCATGCCCGGCTAATTTTTTTGTATATATATTTTTAGTTGGCCAGATAATTTATTTCTATTTTTTGGTAGAGACGGGGTCTCACTCTTGCTCAGGCTGGTCTCGAACTCCTGACCTCGAGCGATCCACCCGCCTCGGCCTCCCAGAGCTAGGATTACAGGCGTGAGCCACCGCGCCCGGCCTACCCCCTGCATTTTTAGCAGTTAGTTATTGGTAGTGCTCTCAGCAAGGGTTTGATAAATGAATAAGTAAGTTAATTATGCATTTTAAGGTCTCAGTGAGCCTCTCAACTCTAACCTCACCAGATATCTTTGTAATTAGCTTGGGTGACCACATCAAATCAACTATCCTTCTTATTACTCTTATTGCTATTATAATTAAGTATTAAGTAGGTGTTTATGTGAGGCACTGTGCTAAGCATGGTATAAAAATTATTTGGTTTAATCACCCCAAAACTCTACATATTAAGACATTTTATCCCCATTTTACAGATGAGAAAACTGTAACTGAGGATAAGAATGAAAATTTATTCAGTCAATTAATTATAGACAGAATATAGGAGGACCACTAAAGACAGTGTACAACCATGGCAAGCAGCAAAAGGAGAGCTGTTATCACTCTAGTTCTGAAAGGTTGAGGAGACGGAGAGGTTACTAGAGCCTGGAAAGAGAGAGGGGCATGTAGAGCCTGTCGTGGAAAGAACAGTGATGCTTGACCAAGGGGCACAGCCAGCTCTAGTGTACCTTTCAGGGAAAACACCCTAAAATAAGCACCCTTACCTGACTCTCTTCCCTCCCATCCATCTGCTTTGGGGCTCCCCACAGGCTGAGCCCAGGAGAAGCCGAAGGCACAAGAGCCCTGTTAATATGGTCTATACGGGGTCTCCTCCTAGGGTGGAAAGCAGGGTGGGAAAGGATGGAGGGCAGACATGGAGAGGCAAGTGGAAGATTCCTGGCATATAGACAAGTGTTTATTAAGAATGAACCATATATCCAGCATGGCGCTAGGCCTTGGTGAGACAACAAGCCTTCCTGGTGCCTGTCTAACAAACTTACTTTTTTGTGCTGTGATAAATCATATGGCAAAGGTAAAACAGGATGCTTTATGAACAGAAGGAGGCGCCTCCTAACCCAGTCATGGTAAGGGCAGAGGAAGGATAGGAAAGGTCAGGGAAGGCTTCCTGACGTTAACTCTACGAAACATACAGCTAATAATTGGTGGAGCCCAAATATTAACCCCAGTGATCTAAATCTAAAATGAGGGCTATATCCATCATTGCAATCTCTGCTCTTCTCCCACCCACCTCCACCCTTGGCAGTCTGGGCTATCAGGTGATGCACACGAACCACATCTAGTCTCTACTATATCTGTAGGACAAATGGCTTTCCAGTTGAGGTACAAACTTCTGCCTCTAATGTAAGAGAAGGTCACATCCACTTACTTTTACAAACAGCACGATTCTCCCATATCCTCAGTAATATAAGCACAGGTGTTTTTAGGGGCCATGAAGAGGGAAGGAAAAGTCACCAAATTATCATAGGGGACCTGGATTCAAATCCTAACTGTGCCACTTCCCAGGTTATAGGCGTGGGAAAATCAATTAACCTCCCTTATTCCAATCAAAGGCTGTTATAAAGAATGAGAAGGCACTCTGTAAACTTTAAAGTTCCTTACATGTAGAGAAAAAAATTAGTAGTGACTATTTTTTTCCCTTTTTACTTGAAGTTCCTGAAAGGTCTTAATTTTAACATCCCCATTCCTTTTATTTTGCCATAAAACCACTTGTGCCCAAACATTGATCATTTGATGCTTTGAGGCCCAGGGTTTGTCTGTGATTAGAAATCTCTAAGTGATTAAATTAATTTCCAGAAAACAATATAGAAAAATAACATCTAATACCGTGGTGGCGTGGTCTGGTTTAAAGGGAAAGGCTGTGGGCTGGAGACAGAAAATGAGTGTTGAACCCAGTGCCTCAGTTGACTAGCTGCCTTCTCTTTGCCGGGATGGCACCTCTGCCACGCAGAGACCTGCCCACCAGCGGACTGTGTGCCTCAGAATTGCTCCTGCAGCTTTCCTCCCAGTGTCACTCCTGCAGGCTTTGTCTCCTTGTTAACATCAGTCTTGCGTGACGCCAGGCTAACAAGCAGGCGTTGGCTTTCATACCAGCATTGCTCAAATGTGTCATCATCTTAGTTCATTTTCTTTGTGCTTGACCATATCTGACCCCTTTGTGGCCCTGTTTCACTCCTCTAGCCCTGACCCCATGGTTGGAATTTCATACTTTCATTTCAGCCCTGACTACCTCTAGGTCTTTCATACTATGTCACGAGGATAGGGCATTGAATGTGTGACCTTGGTACATCACTAAATCTCCTTGGGACTGTTGCCTCCCCAAGATGGAAGTAAGTCCCTTCTGTCTGTGAGTCTAGATTTACAACCATCCTTGTTGCCAGACACTAAATGGTTGTTTTCTTAACATATGGGGAAGGGGGAGCTGGCACTGATTCCAACCGACAAGTGTTATCCACCCTGAGCCCTGTACCTGTTGTCATGGAGTAAAGCTCTATTTCTGACTCAGTGACAGAAATATCTCATTTATATCCATGCCAAACTAATGCTTATTCGTTTATATCATTTGAATGAGGCACTTGTTTGTTTTGAAACCAGGAAGGCAAAATGCAGGTAATAAAAAAGCCTCAATGACTGCTGTTTTACATTTTTTACTGTATCCTCTGCCTGCAAAGTCAAAAGTGCATTAAAAAGTAATATTGTGCTGAGCTCAGACATATGCAAACGTCTCTAGATATCTTGTCTCAATAAAGTTTATAGAATGCATTCCCAAAGGTCTGACAACAAAACAGAATAAATCGCAAGGCTCATAAAAGCATAATGCATGCCTTTTTTTTTTTTTGCTTACATAAACATGAGCAGATGCAATGAGAAAGGGAGTGTCTGGGCTTAAGGGTTGGCCCCTTCTCACAACAGCCTCTTTTATCATTAGCCCCAATACAGAATGAATCAGTTCTGAAAGACGCACAACCGTGGAAACGTAGGGAAAGAGGGAGAGTGTGAACACATTGCAAATGGTGTGGCTCTTCCAGGCATTCTTTGCTTCATTCATTAAATCACCTGGTCAATTCCTCATTCAACCTTTCAGTCAAGTTTTATTGACTACCTACTATGTGCCAAACATACTGTTAGGCACTATAGAATAAAACTAGACAGTCACAGTTCTCAAGGAATTCAGTCTTATAATAAAGAAGGGCGTACAGAAAAGCTAATCACAATTAAGTGCTGTAATAGGAATAGCATTGCTTCATATTTTCAATATATTGATTAGATATTCATATTTGGCTTAACTCAAAAATAATTATTCCCAATTTGGCAAGCAAAAATGTATTACTGCATGTAAGAACAGCAGAATCTAACATGTCTGAAACATAATTACTTATATTTATTGGGTACTTCAATGTGCCAAGCTCTGTTCAAAGCACCTTACGGTGTTAAATTTGCAGCAGCCTTAAAGATTAAGTACTATCATTTTTTTACTGATGAGGAAGTTGAAGCTGAGAGAGGTTAATTGACTTGCCCAAAGTCACACAGCCTAAGTGGCACAACCAGGGTTTGAACCTTGACAATTTTGCTCCAGAAACTACAGTCTTAGCCACTCTCCTCCACTGCTTCTTGTGTAGGTGCTAAGCAACATCCCGAGTTTGTAGATATTTTCCCCTGCCATAGCCAGTCTCTGGACTAATAATGGGTAAAGCCAGGATATGTAAGGCAGCTTTAGTAGTGGAGAACATTGCCATCCTCTATACTGAACATATAGACAACTCTCTGAGATGAAGGGGAAACCTCATTCATTCACCTACCTGCATTCTTTTCCTTAGCAGGTTGACTCCCAGACAGAACTCACACAGAATGGAGAAATGTGATATAGCTTTATTATGTTAGCAATTTCACATCATGTTATATCAGGATCTCCCTGTATTAATATTGCTTTTCTCTGAAAGATCACATCACTGCTTGTTTCCATCAAGCTAAACTCTGAGTTTCCCGTAAACATAGCTTCTGGGTTGGTTGCAGTCTTGAACAAGCATGACAGTCTCCTCGCTGAAAGAATGTATATGCGGGAAGCCCTGGCCTCTATATCCCATGAATTGGATCCCACTTATGGAATCATAGATCCTTCTAAATAGCAAGAAAAAAAAGGGAGCTAAAATAGCATTTTCCAATATTTCTGTGCAATGAAAGGGAATTATTGTGCATTGAGCAACTACAAGGTTGGAGATGTAAACACTTTATCTGCATTTCCTTATTTAATACCGAGAATTACTTCAAGGTGTACATTAGGCATATTCATTTGACAAATAAATGCATAAACTGTTATCAAGAGAAGTGGAGAGATTTGCTTAATGCCACATAGCTAGTAAGTAACAAAGCTAGCATTCTGTCAGACTACAGGGCCTGTACTCTGTCCACAACTCTCTATAACTTAAATCTAATTTAATCTGGGCCCAGTCTAATTTCTGAATGTAAAGTCTAGAGTACAAGGCCTGAAGCAAGTGTGAGCTTGTCACCATATGCTTCAGGCTTAAAGAACTAGCACCCTACCATTGTGACTGATGGGTCAACGCTGCAGAAAGTGATGTTCTGATATTGGTTGGTATAGGGAAGCAATGATGTGTTGGAGTGAAGATTGGCTTTGCTCTTTCCCTCCAAAAATACCCCACTCAGACAAAAGAATTGAGTAGAGAAGCCTAATCCGCTCAGCGTGCAATTCTGTCTGCATTCTCCATTTTTCTGTGGACTTCTAAGAGAGCTCTATGGGACCAGGAACAAGATGTACATTGGGAAAATCAAAACCAGCATCTCAAAGCCCTCACCACATGGAATCCTGGTGCCAGGGAATACCTCTGATAACCCAGTACGCTGATATCTTTCATTGGGGATGATTATAACTTTTTACCTTATCATTGACTTCATGTGTCAAGCAGATATAAATAGGCAGAAGGGGAGTTAAACAAGAGCAAAAGTGATAAAGTAAATTTTTTTTGACTCTCTGAAATAAATTTATAATGTCTTCCAGGTTCATAAATAAGGAGAAGGGAAAAAGAAAGGCAAAGCATATAGTATGTCTATTTTAGACTCCATCCGATCTCAGGCTGGAAGGCATATATTTATATAAGCTTATGGAAGGTTTACTGGAGCTCATAGACATACAACTGCCATTATCATCAGTAATGAAACCATTACAATAGAGGGCAGTGTGATTTTTCATGGGAATTTTAATTTGCATATTCTATGTGATTCCCAGGCTCCTGAAGGTATTTAATGTTGAATTATAGGGTAGTTGCGAAAGTCTCAACAGGCTGGTGGAGGCTGTCTTAACAACTGTGTGCCTGATAGGACACCTTGACATAATTTAGTTCTTAGGGCTCTTACCACTCTTTCTAAAAAGGCAAATGCATACATGACTTGACTGTGTATAGACACACTGGTGAATATTGCTATGTACAGAGTCAGAGCCAGATAAAGGACTGCTGAAAAGAAGTTTCACTAAAGGGAAGAAAAATAGAGAAAAATTTAAAATCATTCCTCGCTTGCTACGTTTCAAGCTGTGTAGGCTTTGGCATCAGCCAGATCTGAGCTCAGATGCCAGCTACAACTGTTCTCAACTTCATTGGTCCAGATATTCAAAGTACACAAATCTTAGTTTTACTATATTAAAAAGTATATTTTTATCTTAATTTTATTTTGCAACAGGTTTTGGAAAAGAGAAACATATAATGTGATGTTTATGTATGTAGTTTAATTTATTTCTAAAACACATACTGGTAAATAATTTTAACCCCATTGATAAGAAACCAAGATTCCTCAGGACATTTGACTAATTTTCCCAAGCCTGAATAATAAAGAGTCTTTTCATTGTCTGGACAAGGACTCACCTGGTATGAGCAGGAGCTTCAGGCAAATAATTTTTGTGGGACCTCTGTCTACATAAACATTTTAAACCAGCCAAATTGGTGCACCAGTGTCATTCCAGCAGCCTCATCTCTTGAAATTACAGTTAATTAATTAGACTTTGTTGGAAACAGATTTTATGAGCATCCCAGTGAGTTGTTCTCCCCATTGGACACAGAAGAAAACTGAGGTTGTATCACAAATTACACACCACTACCAGAACTAGAATCTGAGTCTTCCAGCTCCTAGTCCACCATCTTGTATGATACCATTTTAGACTGGAATCCTAGTGGAGTTATTTTCCAACCATGAGACTTTTATTCTTTATAACTCTTAATTGTATTCAATGTTTGATCTTTAAATGGATCAACTGCACTTTCATTAACTCTTTACTGGAGGAGGCATTGGAGGATAAAGAAACAAAACCACATACTAAGATGTGCTTGTGTTGGTAAAATTGGAGCCAAAGTCAAGAGAAAGAATTCCCCTGTGTTTATTGAGTATAATTCTTTGACTTTGAGCAAATCCTGGGACTTTCTTAAGCCTCAAAATCTTCAGCTGTTCTACATGTGGGCAGAAATACACAGTAGGTAAGAGTCAGAACTGTGTGCTGATTCCAGCTCAGTCACTTGCTAAGTGTGGGTAGTCACTGCATTTTTTTGAGCTTCCGTTTCTTCGTTAGCAAGGTGGGAACATAGTGGTTATTGAAGTTTGTTTTTTTTCTCTTTTATGCAAGGCAATTTAATACCTAGCATATAATAAACACTCAATAAAGGGTAATTGTTAGTGGTGGCAGAAGCAATAGAGATGTCTTCCTTGACTTCTTCTTCAGGTCATTGTGAACATGAAGCATGGTAGTAATAATCAGAAGGGTTCCAAAAATGTTAAATGTCTATAACAATGTAAAGTATTCTGCCATATTTTGTCACATTTATATTTGTCACAAAGGAAGGATAAGGTCCTTCCTTTCTTCAGTGTGGTGCCTGCGAACTTACATATGGTTGGTACAGATCTCCACAGAACGGAGATAGATGGTTAGGAGTCTTTAGCACCATTTCTCAAAGTGTGCTCTGGAGGACACTAGGCTTGTCATATGGTCTTTTAATATTAAGTTAAATAAAAAAATATAAAGGGTGTGTGGTCAAATAAGTTTGGATTATCAAGATGTATATTAGCACATTGAAAACTAAATACTGAAAACCTTTCAATAAAGAAACATTTACATGAGTTTAGCCAAGATTCCAGTACTATTAAGCCACAGAGCCCCTAATTTATGAAATAACTACTATGTACCAAAGGAATACTGTTTACTTAAACGGGTAGACCTGGGCTTGTGCCCTACCAACACTACGCTCAATAAAGTGTTACCATGTTGTTTACCTAGTTTTAAGATAATATAGTTTTAATTTAATATAATGCTGATATGGTTGAACTTATGTCTATGATTTTATTATTTATTTTTTATTTGTTCCATTTATTTTTTGTTTCTTTGTCTATCTTCTATTATGTTAATTAAATATTATTTTAGACATTCATCTTAATTTATTGACTCATTCGCTATATTTCCTTACATTATTTTTCAGTGGCTGTTCCAGGGATTAAAATATACATCCTTAACATTTTACAGTCTATTTAGAGTTAAAATTGTACCATGTTATGTAAGAACCTTGAAATTCTATTTAACATCTCCATTTCCCCTATGTTAGAGTTGTCATATGTATTGCATCTACGTGCTGTATAAACTGCACAATTCAATGTTGTCATTTTTTCTTTAAATAGTCATATTTTAGAGGAAATATAGTCTTTTTATATTGACCCACATTTTACCATTTTTAGTATTTTTTTATCACTTCTTGAGTTTTCTATCTGTTGTAATTTTACTTCAGTCTTAACCCACTTCCTGCAGTGTAGGTCTGCTGGAGGCAAATCCTGTCAGCTTCCATTTATCTGGTATGTCTTATTTTCAGCCCTTTTGTGAAGAGGCTATAGGTGTTGTTGTTTTCTGGATATTGCTTCTTGATCTTCCACCTACCCCTAGCATTGTGCCTCAACACAGTGGCTCATATATTGTAGAGACTCTGGATTCTGTTTTGTTTCTTTGAATATACTTATTTGAAGTATATTTATTTAATGACAGACAATTAACTTGACTGAATTCAAATTCCAAACTTTGGCTTTCCTCTGGTATGTGTCAACTAAAATCTCTGCTTCTTTTACTTATCTGGGCTGCTTAAATCTACCCTATGCCTACATACTTCGCAGGTTAGCCAGAGATTTGGGCAGTGTTTATGTGTAGAACTTAGAATCCCTCCTCATTGAGTTTCTCCTTTCTTGGATTTTTTTCTTTACTTTTCCATTACTGTCATCACAATACCCTCACTCTGCTGGTTCTTCAAACCATCAAACCAGCACGTTTTCCAACTGAGTTTTGTCCACCTTGTATAGTACCGAGTCCTTCCTTTAGACAAAAAGCCATACAAGAGGCTCAAGAATAAATATATCTCCATTTCTGACTCCTTTTGGCTGCTCTCATGTGCCTTCAGGATTTTCTTTTCCAGAGTTTATAGTTGTTATCTAATAATATTGGTTTAATAGGAGCTACATCTTGATGGTCATCACTGGAACTGCCCCTGCCAGTGATTTAATGTGTATACTTAATCCTAGACATATCTTATTAAAGTAGAATGAACATTTTAAAGAACAAAGGAAAGAACAAGAGGAGTTTGAATAGAGGTGGCAAGGGATATTTTTAACCTTGATGAGGTTAGAGAGGTGTGTGTATGTGCATGGTTCTGGGTCACTACAGCAAGATGGGTAGAACTCTGGACTAGGAATCCAGGAGTAGCAAGGACAACATGGTTACAGCCAAGACATCTGAAACAGCAGCAGTTGCTCTGGTAAAGAGTAGCCAGAGGGTGATGTATAATTAGGAAGACAAGGTTTATTACATAGACCGGGTTTCAGATTGCATAGAGAATTTAAACTCATCCTAAGGAGTTGTGCTTATATTCACACACTCATTGGTGAGTCTAAAGCTGAGGAGTAACATGATCTCATGGGCATTTTGGTAAGTTCACTTGGACAGCAAGGCAGCGTGAGAGAGACAGAATAAAGTACCACCAAAGGCAAAGAGACCAGCTAGGAGGTTTTGTGCTATATCCAAACAAAAAGGCAAACCGATGAAGTTCTTGCACAGATATTTATAATGTTCTAGGGAAGCCCAAAGGATAGAGATGGTAATTCTAACTGGAAGAATCAGGAAATAATCCATGATAAAGTTAGCATTCAAATTAAAATTGAATTACATGGTGTTATGGACTGAATTGTGTCCCCCAAAATTCATAAATGGAATTTGTAACCCCCAGTGTGACTGTACTTGGAGACAGGGACTTTACCAAGGTAAATTAGGTTAAATGGGGTCATAAGGCTGGAGCTCTAATCCAATCAGACTGATGTCTTTAAAAGAAGAGGAACAGAGCCCAGGGATGTGTGCACACACAGAAAATGTCCCCATGAGTATATAGCAAGAAGGTGAGTGTCCACAAGCCAAGGAGAGTGGCCTCAGCAGAAATAAACCTGGCCAGCACCTTAATCTTAGACGTACATCTGCTGTTTATGACACCCAGTCCCTGGTATTTCATTATGGCAACACCAACAGACTTATATATGTGGTAGCTCTTAATTTTTAGCCATCCATCCATCCATAAATTCTTCCATGCCTTTGACAATTTTTTTATTGAGGATCAATTATTTTCCAGCAACTGTGTTACATGCTGAGGCACATCAGTGAACAAGACATAGCCACTAACATATAAATAACTTCATCTTTCTCTCTTCTCCTTTTTCCGGCTCTCCATTCTCTTCATCTCATTCCTCTTCCTCCTCATGCTATCAGTGATAATGGTCGTGGTATTTGTGCTGTCCCCGCAGTGATGGTAATCATTAGCAGTGGTCAGGAGCTCCATCCTGGTGCAGGAAACCTAGTTTAATTACCCCCCACCTGCAGTTCCCAGTAGATACCTCAATCTGTACATCTCTGTTAGGAAAATGATCAAAGTTATCTGTTGAAATAACAACTCACAGGAAGATAGTGCAACGCTAAAGTAATATCATTATGTTTTTCTTTTCAGAAAAGGTATGCATTGAGGATGTTTATGAGCATTTGTAATCACCAACCACTTCTGTCATGGTCACTGCGGGTGGCCTTAACTCAAAGGCCATGGAAAAAATAATAAGCCAAAGATAAACATTCCTCTATTTCAACCCCTAGTAGTCTGACCAGCTATGATATTTTCAGAGAGTATGTATTTCTATTAGTGCTATTTAAATACATAGGAAAATTTTGGTGCTCACTGTTTTTCCTTTCAGTGATTTATCCTCGGTCAATATAGCTAGGGGATCAGATCATCCAGCAAGGAATTCTTTGATACACAACATGTTTCAAGGGGACAGCCTATGGCAGTGTTCAGAGAATGGATTTTCTAATTAGGTAGATAAGGGTTAAATACCTACTCGTCTTACATATGCAGTAGTATGTTCATCCTTGTAAGCATTGATTTTCTCATCTATAGAATGAGTATTAATGACATACTGTTTATAAAGCACAATGCCTAGCACATGGTAAGTGACTCCAAGTTTATTAGCGCTCTTCGTCCTGCTTCCCTATAAGCAATGCCACTAGGTCCTAGCATGTCCTGTGGTAGAGTCTGCTTGAATTATGACAAGATTAGCTTGAGGGAACTTTCTCACCAGTCTGATCAGCAAGACCCAGGGGGCTGAGGTTGGCTCCATTCAGCAGACACGTGTTGCATTTGTTATAAAGGCACCAACCCCTTGAAGGCACCTCAAACCTCATTCTCTCCTAGAGAATTTGATATTCATGCTGCTACATCAAAAGGTTGGGGCAGCTATTATGTATTAAAATGTGTCATTTTAAATTGCTTTTTTTGCTAGCACTAGCAATATAGATATTGAAATTTCTTCAGAAAGTGCTTATCTCATCAAGAGTAAAATTATAGTATATGAAATACTAATTACAGTATTATGAAGAAGGTTGAACTTTTCTGTGACATTCTGTCTATTAGAAGAATACTAATTTTCTCTCTTTCTTAAGGCAGATAGAGAGAGCTACCCATTATAAGAAATATGATCCTCCATTACTTCCTTTATCCCCTAGTGCCATTTTCACAGAATGGCAGGATAAGAGCTCTAACTCTTAGTCTTGCTCTAAGTCATCTGAACCTTTCCATCCACTTCCAAAGGAGTAGCAGAAATTGAAACCAAATATGCCCCGCACTGAGCTCTAATGCAGTGGGAAATACGTTAGAAAAAGAGATCTATTCATTGGCCACATATGTGGACTAGTTATATGAATGTATTTAGATAAATGTATGTTAAATTGAATGAGTTAATGGTTGCAAGACACTTGTAACTTTACCTGACATATGGTAAATGCTCACTAAATATTAGTCACTGTTATTATTTTGTCATTATTAGTATAATCTCCTGTTGTCCTCATGATTACTTAAGACATAGGCCGTTTATCCCCATTTGCCAAGATTAATGACTTGTCTGAGCTCAGACAGCTAGCAAGTTGGAGAGATGGAGCTTGAGCTAGGATCCCATAAACACAATTTTTATCTTGTCATTCATTCATTTAACCATCCTTGAGTGCCAGCTGTGTACCAGACACTGTTCTAGTGCTAAGATAACTAAGACTCGGTGCTTCTTCTCATGGAGCCTCCTGTCCAAGAGAAAAGATAAACCAGCAAGCATCCACCGCAGTGCCATCCGGTCAGAGCCACAGCAGGCTGACCAGACACAGCCGCGTCATCCCTGCTCTCCTGCTTCCCAGGATGGCTGAGGACAACTGAAGTTGGATCACTTTCCTCTCTGGGTTAGGCCATCTTTCTTGTCTAGATCCATTTTGTTGTCTGAAAAACAAGAATATGGAAATTGTTGATGTATATGGCCCTTCTTAAATCGAAATTTTCTATTTAAATGAAGAATTACTTGCCCAGTATAACGCATTAACTAAGTGGTCCTGAAAAGTTTGAGAGCAGACATATCTTAAAAATTGAAGTGTGGTGGCTGATTTACTGTTGTTTAAAGTAGAGTTTCCAAACTTGTTCACATCATGATGTACATAGATAATGATGACGCTGGCATGAAGCCCTTGAGCAAAGGGGCAGGGCTCCACCTCCCAGCATGCTTAGGGCTGAGGAGATCAGTATCTTGGTGCATCAGTAGACCATTTGTGGCACACCACTGTGGCTGCGGGACCCCAGTTAGAGGGTACTGGGCTAGAGAATGACAGGAGGGAAAGACGTAGTCCTGAGAGAAACAGCAGAGCCAGGTGGCTGAGAGCATTTGGAGACCTGAGAACCAATATCAGCTCCACTACTTACTGTTGTATGAACATCGGTAGGTTATGAACCTCTCTTGTGCTCAGTTTCTTCTTATCCAAAAAGGAAGTAGGAATTTGCTTCACAAAGCCATGGTGAGGACAGAATGAGTTGCATGAGTAAGCCTGGTACATAGTAAGTGCTCACTAAATGGTAGTTTCCGTCACTATTCATCTCTCCCAGGTAGAGGCATGGCCAAGCATTTACTTGGACCACTTCCAAGCTGTCCTTTTATTTTGACTTATAGAAGTATTATTATGTTTGAGCATCTAATTATCTTCAGATTTTCTAAAAATTAAAATAAATAATCCAAAAGGAAGAAACTATTCTGGCAGGTACCCAGGATGAACTGCCACAATTAGAAATTTTACATTTTTCAATCCAATAACTTTTATCAACTTACTTCGCACTGCACAGAGGTTCCAACTGTGTGAGATTTATTTAAACCTGAAAATGCTCAATAGCCTATGCAGTCATTGCTTCTGTGCACATAATCCATGGCTTGTGTACTATGAACAGGCTGAGGGAAACCCTAGTTTAATGACCAAGTTTTATAGCAATATATTTTTTGCTTCTCAAATATGGAACATTTTTATTTTAATTTTTCTGAATTCATTTTTATTATCATAAAATTGCTACATGGACATAATTTAAGTAGTTAAATAGTACTGAGAGGATGAAAAGTGAGAAAAAACGTTACATCTTACCTCACCCTTCCCCAACTGTCAGACTTACACATATTTGAACCACTCACCTGTTTGTGGTATTGATCCCTACATATCTAAACAAATTGCTTATTTTACCATTTATTGATTTATCTATTTTAGACATTTTTACTTCTGTTATAGTAGATGAGGTTTTGGCTCTCTTCCGCACACATTTTCCCTTTCCTATCCTACAAATTGTCACAATTTTTGGTTTAATAAAATCAAGGCTTTGATAAAAATACAATTAGTAGGAAAGTAAATACTGTTCACTGCCATTTCAAATTGTATATTATGGTTCATTTCTTAATACTACTATATTATAATTCATTTCTTTTAACTACTAAACAGTTTTAATAAATTATTTTTATTTATGAGTTTTCTACATATCTATCACCAATTCTTCAGAAATATTTCAACAGATTTTTCAATTACCACATCTTTTCAAAAAATAAGATAATCTCTGATTTTCTTTTTCTATATGATGGCCCTTCCTTGGAGCTGTTTTCCCTCTCTAGCATAATTGATCATATGCCTGTCGCCCTAAGCCTATGCCTTCTTGTTAGGGGGAGATATCCTATTTTCTGAATCATACACATTCTTCTTTATTTAGTTCTTTGTTTTTTCTGAAGTTCACTCTCTAATTACTAGAGGATGCTTGTAGCTATTAAATAGCTTGCTGAGAAGAAATTCATTTTAGTTTTATCCTTGTATTTGAAAATTTGTCTAAGGACAGACATCCAAGTTAAAAATCACATTTCTTCAAAATTTTAAAAACATTTCTCAGTTAATGTTTACAGTTCATTATTGCTGTTGAAAATCTGGTTCTATTCTCACTCCTGGTCCTTAGTAGGTGCTGTAGTTTGAATGTGTCCCCTCCAAAATTCAGGTGTTTCCCATAAAATAGTATTAAGAGGTGGGGCCCATAGAGGTAATTAGGCCATGAGGGCTCCCCACCATGAGTGGGATTAGACGCTCTTATAAAAGAGCTTGATGGAGGGAGTTCAGCCATCTGTGTCTTTCCTTCTGCCATGTGAAGGCACAGTGTCCGTCCCCTCTGGAGGACACAATATTCAAGGCGCTGTCTTGGAAGCAGATACCAGACCCTCCCCAGACAAAGAACCTGATACCTTGATCTCACACTTCCCAGCCTCCAGAACTGCAAGAAAATAAATTTCTACTTTTTATAAATTATCCAGTGTCAAGTATTTTGTTATAGCAGCACAAAATGGACTAACACAGTAAGTGATTTAGTTTTTGTTCTCTATGGAAGCTTTTTAGCATCCTTTCTTATTCTCAGTGACCTTGGTATCGATGTTTCTTCACCCACTGAGATGGGTCCTCTGAGTCCACACATTTCTGGAGACTTGTATTCTCCACTGCTCTGACAACTTCTTCTATTGCTTCTTTTCTAATGTATGAGTCTCCACTGACAAAGAAAAAAAAAACTAAACAAGTAAGGACATTTATTCCTACTACAACAATAGGAAGAGCACCCTAGGTTACCAGAGCAGAGAGTTTGGCCGGGTGTTTTTGCCTTATGCTTTTATGGGGAGGAGGAGACAAGTCACAGATGCATTGATTTACAGTTAGGATTGTTTTTGCCATCGGTGGAAGTCTCAGCTGCACTGGAAATGTTTCTCCCTGTGTCTAGCTAGTTTCAGGGAAACAAACTTCTAATCTCAGTTAAACACCTATGTGTTGGATGTTAGGTCTCCTCATGTGATCTCACTTTCTTATTTCCTATACTAACTTTCCAAATCTGCTTTTTAGTTCAATTTTTGAAAAAAGTTTTAGAATCTTATCTGTAAATCCATCTTTTTTTTTTTCATTTAAGCAATCACTTTAGGGAAATAAAGTGGCAAACAGGTTTCTGTTTTGTTTTGCTGTTTGTTTGTTTGTTTAACCCCTCTTCCCCCATTGGAGAATCTCCATATGTAATTATCTGTGTGTTTTATCCATGAGTTCATTTCTTTATTTTTTTTCCAGAGAAGATTCCTCTGGCCTCTAGCTTTGAAGATATATATCTTATTCCTTTCATTTAGGAGCAGGTAAGGGAAGGAAGCTGGGAGCTCTACTATTACCATACAAAATACAGACTTTTACTTCATTTTCCTATATTTTTGGCCCTACATCTCACCTCCATCCTCCCCTGTGTCTGGTGTGCTCACGTCCAGAGCCTCCAAGTTTCAGTGCCCTAGAATATAAACCTCTGGTCTCCTCGGAGTGGGAAAACAGAGGGAGAAGGGCATGGGAAAAGAAAGAATGTCTGGTCATAGCAGCACAGAAGACAGATGGGGTATAAAGAATGACTGCTCTGTGCACAGATTTTAACCAACTCCCCTTATCCCCATTCCTCTCTTCATTGACACCTTCCTAGGTACTATAAACTGCAAGTCTTTCCCAGGACCCTGGGGAGGATCCTCTAGGTTCTCCTTGATACATCCTTCTCCAGGTTTAGAGGTTACAATGACCCTGCTCTGCTATGCCAGTCATTACTCCGTCAACCACTTTCAAATTTCAAAAAGTTCATAGAAATCACTTGTCTGCTCTTGTCTCCTCTTTCTTTTCTTTGTAATGTTGCTTTTTTAACTCCTAAAAAATTCCTTTAATTTTATTTTAATAGAGTTTGGGTAGAGAGAGAAAATAAATGTGTGTAGTCATTCCATTCTATTATAACTGAACTCAAATATGACATTTATTATCTACTTATTTTTGCTTTTTCATTCTCTAAGACACTTTTAATAGTCATTGAGCGACTGCCATAATAATAAAATTATAAGAACAACATTAATAACTTTCATTCTTAAAGTAATATAGTATTTTAGAATTTTAAAGGCTCTTTAGCATTTAATCCTCCATGTGGAGTGGATGTTTTTATCCCCATATTACACAAGATAATTGAGGTTAATAGAGTTTAAATAATATGCCTACGGCCGCATAATTAGTTGATAAAGGGCCTAAGACTGGAGCTCAAAATTCCTGACCTTACTCTGGTACAATTTTTAAGACATCATAAAAGCATTTTGCTAAATACCTGTGTGAGGTGTAAGTATAAACAAGATCTAACTTTTGCCCTCAAATGCTCTCCATCTAAAGAGAAGAAAAGTGTGGTAGCCCCCCTCATCCGCAGTTTCTCTTTCTGTGGTTTCAGTTACACATGGTCAACCACGGTCTAAAAGTACTTAAATACAGTACTTTAAGATATTTTGAAAGAGAGAGAGACCACATTTACATAACTTTTATTACAGTATATTGTTATAATTATTCTATCTTATTAAGTTATTTTTGTTAATCTCTTACTGTGCCTAATTTATAAATTAAACTTTCTCATAGGTGTATATATATATATATATATACACCTATATATATATATATATATATATGTGTGTGTGTGTGTGGGAAAAATGTATATATAGGATTTGGTACTGTCTGTAGCTTTAGGCGTCCACTGGGGATCTTGGAATATGTCTCCTGTGGATAAAGGGGACTACTGTATGTGACATTTTAGCTTTAATATAAAAAAGAATAGAATAAGCCTTTCAACATTAATAGGCTATGCTTCCAGGATGCTTAGAGAATGAAAACGAAGGAAGACTGGTTCTAATTAGAAAGATCCAAGAAAGTGGACATTTGAGCTCCTACCATAAAGGATGGGTACAATTTCGATAGGTAGATAGAGGAAAGGGTTTTTTGGATAGGAGGCAAAAATGAACAAGTGCCTGGTGGAGGGCGATCCCCAGCACACTATCAGAACAGGTTAGCTAGTTGTCTGCTGCAGGATGGGTGGACAGAGGGGGGTTGGAAAGGTAACTCAGAGCAATAACATTGGAGTCTTAATGTCTTGCTAAGGAATTCAGATCTGTCTGATTTCATAAAAAGGAAATAAATGGAATGACATTAAAATATGATTGCTGTTTCTGTTTTCCTACCTATAATTTTTTTCATACTTCCTAGATGTAAACTTGACCTTACTAAGAAAGAACTGAAAGTCTTGTCTTCAAAGGTGACTCTTATGCTTAGAGTTTTGAGAAAATATGAATAGACTGAGATGTTAGGGGTGGAAGAGGCTTTAACAACTATTAAGTCCATCAACTTTCACATGCAGGGGTTTCATAGATGAGGAAACTGAGGCCCAGGAAGATTATAA
This sequence comes from Lemur catta, assembly GCF_020740605.2. Taxonomy (NCBI): domain Eukaryota; kingdom Metazoa; phylum Chordata; class Mammalia; order Primates; family Lemuridae; genus Lemur; species Lemur catta. Next base: position 53,483,024 of record NC_059134.1, read on the forward strand.
CCTATAATTCATTTTATATTCACCACAATATGTAACTCTTACTTCTGTCCACATGGCACTAATTATAATAGTAACATATTTTATAATGTAATGCAATGCTTACTTTCTAACAATTCAAATTAGGTTTCTGAAAAATGTCATGGAAAGGTGTTTTATATTTCAAGAACTTAAGACATTATAAAAAATAAAGACAGTGGGAAGGAGATCAGGAGTACAACCCATGAGAGGCTTTATTTTTATATTTACTAAAATAAAATAGTAACAACAGAAAACTCAGTATATGGATATCACTAATAATATTTTATGTATCCTAAATTAGGAATAATGGCCTGTGTGCAATTAATTTTCATTTGCTACCTCTTAAAAGTTTTCAGGGTCTAACTTCCTTGCAGTTTCTAGGATAGCCTTATACATTTGTTTTGTGGACATAATGCAGAACAAGAGGCATTTATTTCTATATCTTTCTTTCACACACATGTCAATGTCTTTCTGTTTTTATGAATAGAATATCTGAATGACTCTTACCACAATTGTTCCAAAGCACCTAGGAACTATGGATATTTGAGATGGAAAAAATTCTGGATGATTGGTAAACAGCTGGACACACTTCAGAAAGCCATTGTTGTGTTCAGAGATCAGCTACTGAGAAGTCAGGTCAAAGCTCTTGCTCTTAGCCTCTGGGCTCTGTCTCAGCACACAGATGCTTCTGCGTCCTTTATCTCACCCAAGACTTTCTTCCAAAACACAAACAAAAACACTTCTGTTCCTGCTCTATGTTGACTCCCTTTTGATATTTCTATTCTTTATTTTACTCTATTCTGATTACCCTCAAGAGTAGGTTCACTAAAATTCCAACTACCAAACTAAAATTCACATAGTTGCTGTAAAGGTACACAAAAGTAGATACTTTTGAGAAAATCTTTGTGGAGGAAAAGTTGTCATTGGAAAGCATATTCCAATCTCAACCCCCGACATCCTAGCAATTCACGCACTTCTAGAGTACTGGAGCAAGACCCTCAAGGCATTATTTGCCTGAAAAGCATCCACTCCACCCCTTCAACAGACTGAGCCCAGGCTTAGAATACAACGGCAGTGGAAATTCTTTCCATCTCCATAGGTGAGGAGCTCCTCCAGCTTAATGGGGTTGGAGGTATTTGCTTGGTGTGGAAAAGACACTTAGGGTCAGAGAAAAGTGGCCACACAGCTCAGCTCAGTAGGGTTGACCTTTAGTCTAGTTCCCTACCACTGCTGCGAGGGAAAAAAAAAATGAAATCCATTTCTCCAGAGTCTCTGCAGGAAATAGTACATCTCAGGCAATCAGTAAATATATACTCAGAAGATAATAGAACACCTCCTTCTGGCTGATTGTAAAGAAAAAAGAAGTACCCAGAAATGGCATTATCTGCTGAAGCATTAGCTGAGAAATATGAATTCTGGGAATTTTGAGGGGAAGAAAGTTAATAGATAATTCAGGGACACATGTCTCCTTACTTTTATCTTCTCCCAACACATCCATTTGAATCAGAAAGAAATAATTTGAACACAGATCATCAGTGCTAAGAGTTTTTGAAGCTCTTTCAAATCTGTGGTGTCACTGAACCAAACCACAGGATTTTTAGAAAGTCAGAGAAAATATTACCATTTCCTTTATTTAGATGGAGAAACTGGGGCTCAAAGAAGGAATGGCACCCACAAAGGTGCATATACACAATGTTAACATGTGCATGTTAGCACTTTGCATGTATGCTCACATATCCGTGTGTGCTCACATGCACACAGCAAGTCTATTGTTCTGCCTTCTCAACAGTAAAAATATGGCCGTGGCATAAGACGTTGGGCCACTGAGTAAGCAACAGATTGATATTCAATTGTCTTGAGACGCCTTCACAGAGTGTGAGGCAGAAGATCTAAATAAGTTATGAACGAAGGTCTTGAGAAATAAGCAACAATTATTTATCTTTACTACAGTTTCCTCTTTTTAAATTTTATTTATATTTTTATTGTTATCATTTACACAGAGTGAAGGAACAGAACTCTAGCCCTATGAAGACACATCTGTTTCATACCAGAAAGTTTCTTTGTGACCCTTCCTAGTCAACACTCCCATTTCCAGCAGCTTTCCTTTTAATGGCTCTGGAATTCTAATGGATCAAGATAACAATTTTCGTTATTGTGTATAGCAAATAGATAATGCCAGAAAATTCATCATCAGTCTCTGAAAGTAACCTGTAAACTGTACCTCGATCTTTTTCTCTTAGACAAATTTCCCAGAACCCATTTACTCTAAAAATTAGGATCTTTCCCATAATTATTGTTCCATCCTGCTAAGTGTAATGACTGAATCAAAAATATATAGTATGATTTCATAGGAGACATGAACTATATATGCTTATTAAATAAACATGCTATTTATATATATAAAGAGCTGTCTCTTATCTACCCTTACACTGAATCTCACTCTAAATATATGACACATTGTATGTTATGTTTCTATGCCACTGATGGCTTAGATTTTTAAAAATTATTAATTTGATTTAGGGTTAACACTTCATTGCTCTGATTTTATTTTTTTTTTCAATGACATTTTTAAAAACCTTTTAGCAGAGATAGTGGATAAAAGTATTTTATGGACAAAGGCTGACTATAACTTTGAGATAGGTATTCATCCTAGGAAAAAGTCCTTAAGCATTAGAATCAATGAATGCATTCTTACCAAAAATTTTTTTCTTAAGCATGACTCATGAGTAGTACTTGTTCAGATGGATGTCTACATTTGGAAAGATATTTGATCAGAGAATCAAATCTAGATTCTGAAATATTTAATTCTATTTCCTTTCTCCACATTCAACCTCATTACAGATGTCTTATAAATGTGTCATAAATGATGAAAAATGTGTATGGGTCAGTAAAAACCCCTCACTTCAACCAAAATTGAGGGTATGTGCCACTGGCTGAAGGCTTAGCATCACCACCTCCAAAGTGAATGAGCCTCATTGGACTACAAACCATTTCAGCAATCGTAGCTGTCTCATTCACTGTGGTGCTCTGGTTTAGTGCCCGGCACAGAGAAAGTGTTTAATATATGTTGAAGAAATAAATAAATAATTGGAGACAAAAAACTGGCCCTTATCTGTCTTAGTCCATTCTGGCTTCTATAACAAAAATACCCCAGACTGGGTGATTTAAACAACAAACATTTATTTATCACAATTCTAGAGGCTGGGAAGTCCAAGATCAAGGTGCCAGAGATTCAGTGCCTGGTGAGGGCCTGCTTCCTGGTTCATTGCTGGCTGTCTTCTTGCTGTGTCCTCACATGGTAGAACGGGTTGAGGGAAACTTCTGGAGTCTCTTTTATAAAGGAACAAATCTCATTCATGAGGGCTCCACTCTATTGACCTAATCGCTACCCAAAATTCCCGGCTTTATTATCATACTGGGGGTTAGGATTCCAACATATGAATTTTGGAGGCACATGACATTCAGTCCAGAACACCATACAACGCTGTGCCCCTATCATCTAGAATGATACCTGCCACATAAAAGTTACTCAAGACTCATTGAATAGGATTATCCACACTTAAATGGTAAAGGGCTAAGAAGGCATGGAAAATGTATCTGAAGCTACGTCTCAGAGATTTGGTTCAAGCTGGTTTAAGATCATTTTGTTCAAGGCACTGAGTGCTTTGCAGACTAGTGAAAGAACTTGTACGTAATATGGCATATGCTGGATTTGGAGACCTTCTCTGTTATCTACTAACCATGTAACCATGGGCAGGTCTCTTAGCCTCTCAGAGACTCACATAATCTCATCTGTGAAATGGGATTGAAATAACCCACCAAGATACAAGGATTAAATAAGACTTTTCATGGGAAAACTCCTATGTAATACTTGGCATAGAGTGTTGGGACACTCTCTTTACTTCTTCCCTTCTTTTGAAGGAGTAGATTTTCTCAGAATGTAGAGTACAACATGTAGAATATGAGATTATGAAAGAAAGAGCAAGGCTGAAGTTAGCTCCCTCCCCCTTGATATATTTTCTGAGCCTGTGGCTTCTACTTCTATTTACTTACAGACAAACGTGAGTTATTACTTCTATTAGCACTGCCAAGCTGTTGCCACCATGCTAGAGCAAGCTGCTCTCTCTGAAGGTGCTGTTCAAAGCTCTGCCAGCCGAGTTCATCCTGGGTTCCTTTCTCAAATTGTAGAGTTCCTCACTATGGGAGCCCTCAATCTTAGCATGACTCTAAAGCTCCAGCCTGAAGTTTTAGGCATGCCAACATGGGATTTGGCAGGACCGTCACTAAAATGAAAGATTAAGTTGAAATGATATGCATTTTCCCCACCTAAACTACTGACCAAGAAAAGGATCTATCTCTGATAAAAAAAAAAAAAAGAAAGAAAATACTGGCTATTTTATAATCAGCAAAGGGACCTTAGCCATGTCTATTCTGAACATATTCTTCAGGTACTGAGAAGTCAAAGGTAATGTCTTTTGACTACAATTCTGAGTGGAGAGTAGAAAAGAACAGGTTGGAGACAGCACTACAATTTCAAAGCACTAGTGGGTTCTGTAGCCCTTTGTGATTATACTTGTTTTGGGGTCATATCAGGTTTTCTCCTGATGGTACTTAATAGGACACTTCAAGTGAATATATGAGAACACTAGCATTTTGAGCTGTGTGGCCTGGTTTTCTTGACCTTATTCAGCCTGATGTCCCCAGGGAAGGTACCTGCCCTTCCCTTTATGCCCCTCCACATAGCCCACTTCCCATTCACACTGACACACACCTGATGGCCTGAAATCCATCAAATATACCCTTTTCTCTTTGGTCTTCTCACTTGTGCACATACTAGTTCATAATCTAGAATATTCTTGCCATCTTTTCTTCCTAAGTTTATCTGACACATCCTTGAGGTTCTTGGCTCTTCCTCTGAACTCCATAAAATACTCAACTTACAGCTTCATAATTGCTTTGGCTTATTCTGTCGTCTTGTGCAGAGAGTTTTTATGCCTTTGAATGTACACACTATATGAGGAAATGGATTATAATAGATATTCAATAAATATTTGTGAAATAAATTAGAGAGGTTTTTTTAAGTTAGGTACCAATCCGGGGCATAAATTAGCATAATTTGCATGAGTAGGAAGGGGAAAGGGTAACAAGAATACAGAAGAGGTAAGAAGGTAGTACCATATACCTTTCTCTGACTTCATGGGGTTGAGAATGGCAAAGTCATCTCCCTTCTTGTGATATTTTAACATGCAATGAAAATCAGGATCAATACTGACATTGTTCCAAACACTATCTATCAAGCTCTTACTAAAAAGAAATCACATTGCTAGGTAGTTTGTCTCACTCTAAGACCCCACTTAAATTCCAAAGAGTAATCCTAGTAATTTGCCTAATGCTTTTTGATTTCCTAAGTGTATGCATGTTTGTGATTGTGGGAAGTAGTATTGTGTAGTGGTTAATTGCATAGACTTCAATATTTGCTTGAATTCTAATCCTGGCTGTACCATTTATTGACTTTTAACCTTGGGCAAATCTATTAACTTCCCTGATGCTCTTGTTTCCTTGACCACAAAATGCAGAAAATATACACCTTATAGGGCTGTGGTGTTTGTTAGTGACTCTCTAATACACACTTCATATGTTGCCTTTATTGTTGATTCACAGGAAGCACTCAAAAATGTTAACAACAATGTGGATAGTGAGCTTTTAAAAATTTTACATATAAGCCTAGGAAACAGAAGAGCATATTTTATTATTTTCCATTTTACAGACAGAAAAATTGAAAGAGATTATTAAACTTCTAGTTATTAAGTAACTTTCCCAAGGACCCAATTACAACAGGAAGGTAGAAATTTGGTCACGGGTTTTCAGATTCTGAATTTAGTGTTTTTCCATTGTAATAGAATCCCTACAACATAAAATAATGCCTCACTGTTCTTTCTTTAGTTTGCTGCTCATTGTAGCATCGGCCTCGGCTCACATTTTAAAAGGAAAGTGTGGGGGAAGGGAGGGATTTGTGTTCAAATGAAATACAGTTATGAAAAACTTGAATTTAACCAGTTATCCCTACTGAGCAAGTTTGAAGGAAAGCAATTTTCCTATTCTCTGCAAACTATTCCAGTTACCATGAACAGTCAGTGAAAAAAAAAATGTTGGTTCTACTACTTTATTAAGAATCTTTGAAAGGATATCAAAAGAGCTTTTAAAGAGCATTTATAAAATCTGGTAAAGGTATGAAAACATTACCAACTACAAAGATAGATGGTTGAAGTAAAACAGGAACTGATCTTTTTGACAAGAATTTCTAGTCTGATAACCCTGCCTGGTTTTCCCTTAAACATACCTTCTGAGGATTTGGCGTTAATCAAACCACATTTTAAATAGACTGTTACATTAAGGAATGCACATTTGTCCTCAGAGATAATGCTGACTCCTTTTTACTCTTTATCAAAGCACATTTTAATTGACTGGAAAATTAAGAAATACATTCTCTGCATATAATATGAAGAAATATGTTCACAAAAATAAATATAATTAGAGAGATTCATACAAAAAGGATATAGCTTTATCTAGCTTCAAACTTGACTCTGTTTCAGACTACATCTAATTTAGCATAGGTTGGATCAATTTTAGCAACTATATTGCATTGTAGAGAAGGCATCATGATTTTATATTCATATATATGAATATATACTATATATAATATATGTTATAATAATTTTTATCTCTTAACCAGGAACATTGGATTGTGTCCGTGTACCGAAAAGTGACATAGAAATAGCTCATAACTGCAAACAGTCCTCAACCCAGTAAGCCCTATTGATCTCAGAGAGGTGCCAGATAAAAGGGAAATCATCCTTTAGTCCAAGACTTCTGCTGAACAAACTTCATGTTCAGAACATGGCATTATGTATCATATTTTATAAAAAAGAGAAATGGTGGAAATATTCATTCATTCTTCTAGCCCTTAAGGATCAGAAATTCTAATTAATTATATTGAAAATTAAATAATACCAATTTGCTGGTGAGTACATGTGATGCTTGTTTTTCCATTCTTTGGATACTTCACTTAATATAATGGGTTCCAACTCTCTCCAGGAGAACCAAAGAGATGTCATATCATCGTTATTTCTTATAGCTGAGTAATACTCCATGGTATACATATGCCACAGTTTACTAATCCATTCGTGGATTGATGGGCACTTGGGTTGTTTCCACATCTTTGCGATTGTGAATTGTGCTGCTATAAACATTCGGGTACAGGTGTCTTTGTTATAGAATGACTTTTGTTTCCCTGATCATCACCTAAATGCACATCGGGGAAGGATACCAATTGGATATCAGACTGAGACGGGGGGTGGGGGGAGGTGATGGGTGTATGCCTACATGATGAGTGCGTTGCACACCCTCTGGGGAATGGTCATGCTTGAAGGTGCTGACTCGGGGAGGGGGGTTGGGGGGAGGGGATGGAGGTATGACTACATGGTGAGTGCCAGGCACACTGTCTGGAGAATGGATACGCTTGAGGTTCTGACTCAGGGGGATGGGCGGGACACAGACAATGTATATAACCTGAGCTTTTGTACCCCCATGAAGAGCTGAAATAAAAAAAAAAAAAAGAAAATTAAATAATAAAAATAATAGCATCAATAATTTACATTTTTATACTGCTCTACCACTTTCAAAGTATATTTATAGCCTTTGTTCCAAGTAATCCTCATACCAACACTGCTACATAGGATTTAATTTAACACTACTCTGCTAAGATATAACTAATGAAGTAGTTACTATTGTTAGCTCATTTTATCTATAACATTCTTAAGAAGAAGTTTCTGAGAAGTTAGGTCATTTTGCCAAAGTTATGCTAATAAGTGGTGCAACTTGAACTTGAATCCATTGACTGACTCCATTGGACAATGGGGTTGTTAAATCCCACTCTTCTGCTTGTCAGAGAATACCTAGAAGTCAGGAAAAGTCACTTCTCTTGTGAGTCAAAATGGCATAGCCAGATCCAGCACTTTTCAAAATTAAATGCTTTTTTATGTGTATTATTTTTCATAATGTACTGTTCATTCCCTACTGTGTAACACCCAGTGTAAAGTGGCATGCGGTACACGCCGTTAACTACCCGTCTCTCTCCTTGAGACGGGTTTCTGGAGGGCAGGGGCTATGCAGTTTATCATTGTGTTCCCATCACGAGATCTTATACTTACTTTCTGATTCTCGTCCCAGCCTAAAGATGCTATCTAGCCCGAAGCAGATAGTTCTTCTACCTTCAGTGGGCAGTTTACAATGTGAGCCCCTCCAGTCATTAGACCTTACCCTGACCTGAGCCTCACACTCAGACTTCTGAGCTGGATGCCTACTTTCACAGCAGGCGGCTCCTCTACCTCAGCTATCCTACCTTTCAGCAAGGGAAAGGGAAACTTTGTCTGCCTCCTTATTATTGACTCTTCTCCACAACTAGCTACCACTATCCTGTTAATCACTTCAAGAATGAACATCTTACCATTATTCGTGTTGCCTTTGGAGTTGTACAAGTTGGTTATCCTGCTATCCACATGCTGCTCTAAGTAACGTGCATGTCATGGCTGTAATAGTTAGGTCATATATTAGGTCATTAAATATGAAATGCCCAATTCTGAATCAAAAGTTTATTATATCTCAAACAAGAAGCAGTACACTGAATCAAAATATGTGCCTAAACTGTCAACACAGTTTTGCTATCTTAATAGTAGCTTGCTTATACCAGCAGCAAAGAAGCTTGGAGAGCCAGTGGTGATGAAATTGTGAAAGGCTTTTTCACAACTTGTTGAGAATTGAATATTTTTCCTTGCAAAAAGTGGTCCAAAGCCTGGAAGAAGTGGTAGTCAGTTGTTGCAAGGTCTGGTGAATACGGTAGATGACATAGAGTTTGCAAGTTCAGCTTCTGTAGTTTGAGCAGCATTATTTGTGTGACTTTTTTAAAAAACATCTGATAGGGTCCTAACACTCTGCTGGGTGCTTCTACATAGAGTGTCTCGATAATTCTCAGAACTACTCTAGATGGCGACAGTTTGGGAAAGCTAAGTCTTGGAGGAGTTAAGTGGCATGCCCCAAATCACCAGGCTGGTAAATACAATTGTCAGGACTCAAACTACATACGTTTTAACACAAAGTCCACAACTCCGCTACTGCCAATGGGTGGTACACATATCACTCCACCACTCTCCCTTGCTCATGGCACACCTTGTTGGTTGACCATTGGCATACTTTCTTGTGAAACCCAATTCAATACAAGCTGCCAATATTAATCAGTTATAGTTGGCATACAGGATAAAACCTAGTTGACATCCTTGCCAAGAAAAGGTGTCATGTATCTCATTAGAGCATAAGCATTTAACTATTGACCATATTTTAGCTAACAACAATAAGGTATAGATTTTATTATTAATAATATAATGGCCTAATCCAGAAAGAAGTTATATAGCCTTATGAATCATTTTAATAACCTTCTGATGCATTAGTAATAATGCCTTAATTTTATTAAATTATTAAAATTCTGTCCTTACTAACCTTATTCACTCCTACCTCCATGCTTATTGACAGGCAGAATATTCAAACGTATTTTTTTCCTTTGTACAAATGTTTCCCACATATGCAAGGAGGAGTTGAGCTTCAGTTACCCATTCATGTATTAGAAAGTTCCTATTAATGTTAGGACTATAGCCCAGCAGACAGACTTAGAAAGTACCCACAGGCTAGACTGTTTTCTGTTGAACACCTCACACTTTTCCATCTTAAGTTGAGGTTCTCAATATACCAATACCACCTTATTTTGTATTTTCTGTTTTTAATATATTGCTACAATCATGTCACTTATTGGAAAAGATTATACTTTTATTGTCTTAATTTGTTGAAATCCCAGACATTTTTGTTGGAGACAGAGTGTTTTCTATGCTGTGTAACAGTTTCGTCACAAATCTAGCAGTTTAACACTTTATACTTTCATTACTCATAGTTTCTGTGGATCAGGACTCCAGGCACAGCTTAGCTGTGTCCTCTGCTCAGGTCCTCACAAGGCTAAAATCAAGGTGTTGACCAGGCTGCACCGTCAGCTGAAGATTTGAATAGGGAAGCATCTGTTTCAAGCTTACTTAGGTTGTTGGCAGAACTGCAATTGGGTCTGTAACAAGAGAGAGAGTCTTATATTAATATAATGTAACTTAGTCACGGGAATGACATTCATAACCTTTGTCATATTCTGTTGGTTAGAAGAAATTCACAGGAGCTGTTCTCTCAAGATGAGAGGATGATACAGAGACATGAATACCAGGAGGAGGGGATCATGAGACCACCTCAGTCTGTCCAACCCCAGGAATTAGGGTAGTAAGATAGAAAGAGAATCAGTGAAAATTCAGAAGACATGGGACCTAATCCTGTACTTGTACCAAATAATACTTGAGATCTGGACAAATTGGTGTTATAGGCACTTAGTGTCTTCATCTGTTATATGATTAGAGAACACTCAAGGATTCTGTAAATTCTAACATTCTATAATAAGTATCTCCATGGAAGTACAGGGATGATAAAAGATTTCTCCAAGGTCAATGACTTAATTTTGACTGGTTCCTCAAAACCCTGATATTTACTAATTTATATTTGCTATATATTTACTGTATCTTATAATAACAAAAATACTCATATTAGGATTTTTCTCCTTCATGGATTTAACACTAATGAATATTTAGCATGAGGACCTTGAAGCAAGCAAGTGTCCCAAGTGGCCTCCCTTGGTGTCCACACAACCTAGGACAGGGGCCAGCATGTTATAAACACTTCAGAAAGTCATTGAACAACTGTTGGTGAACTCTCTGGATCACCAAAAAAAGTTCCAATGATTGTCCAATTCTAGTAGTGAATAGGTTTCAGTGCATTTGATTTCTTTGAAATATCTATTGGCATTCATGATATTGTTGACACTATTGAGATACATATGCACACATACACACACACACACACACACACACATACACACACATATATATAAACATTATTTGTTTAACCTAAATTCTTTTTTCCCAGAACCTCTTCTTCTTCATTCAAGTCATAATAATTAGGGAAGAAGCAGGATGATGTATTTGGAATAAATTTAATTTGGTCTCTTCAAAGAGAAAAAGGCAAAGCCAAAGTTTTCTGTCTTATCTGAAAGTTCTGCATGTGCCACCACACAAGGAGGGGTAGAAAATACCTAGTATCCAATTCTGGCTCTAGGGTTAATCACTATACGCCCTTGGGAAAATCTCTCATGTTCTCAGCTTCAGTCTCTTCATTTAGAAGATGGTCTAGCAACTTTCAAAAGTCCCTCCTGCACTGGTAGTCTGGGACCTGAGTAATCTCACTTAGGTGAGGTTAGGGCCCATTATTTCAGCTTAATTGTTGTGCCATGTTAGAGGAAGGAGGGTCACACTGTAGACACTGGTCCTCCAACATCAAGGAGTGGCCCAGACCTTCTTTTTTTTTTTTTTTTGAGACAGAGTCTCACTTTGTTGCCCGGGCTAGAGTGAGTGCCGTGGCATCAGCCTAGCTCACAGCAACCTCAGACTCCTGGGCTCAAGCGATCCTACTGCCTCAGCCTCCCGAGTAGCTGGGACTACAGGCATGAGCCACCACGCCCGGCTAATTTTTTTGTATATATATTTTTAGTTGGCCAGATAATTTCTTTCTATTTTTAGTAGAGACGGGGTCTCACTCTTGCTCAGGCTGGTCTCGAACTCCTGACCTCGAGCGATCCACCCGCCTCGGCCTCCCAGAGCTAGGATTACAGGCGTGAGCCACAGCGCCCGGCCTGGCCCAGACCTTCTGCTGCCACTCTTATATTTTATACAAACCCCTCCTCACTAACAACATACAGTGTTCACAACTCCTAGGAGAGTAGCCATTTAGTCAAGGGTTTGACACATTCATGAATCTTCAGCTTTTGTAGAAAAATTCAGGACATCCAATACAAGGAGGTCTAGGGCCAAGTTGGTGATGACCTTCAAACTTTAAGGTTCCAACTCCTGCCTTGCTCAATTCCTCTGTCTTATATGGAATCCCTAATGGGCTGTTTCTGCAGCCCTGCACACACGCCAGTGCCAGAGCTAGCATGAATTATGACCAGAAGGGTATTGACAGACTCTGAAATATTATTTATAGAAAGCTGGAATAAATCTTGATGATAACATGACCCAGAATACGTGGGGAAAACCAACGTGTATGTGCAATCTCATGAAGGCCTACTGAGTGACAACCACCATTCTGAGAAGGACAATTCAAAGACAAATACATTCTGTTCTGAGGATGAAATTGTCCTAGACAGGAAAATAAGCAAACACACACAATAAATAGCATAGAAGAATGTGATAAGTGCTATGATAAAAGTAGGTAAAATGAATATAGAAGCAGAGAGGAGGGGGATGCAATCAGGCTTACAACAAGCACAATGAAAGGCTTCCTAGGATAGGCAATATTGGGCTAGATTTTCGAGAACAGAAAGAAGTTAGCTCACCGTAGGAGGTAGAGATGTGTATGTGTGTGTATGTGTGTGTGCACACATGGGTACGTGTGTTTCTTCCATATGGAATAGGCAAATATAAAAATAACTAGACAGAAGGAATAGGACTTTAGGGAAATGGGTAATCTTTAAAACACTTCACCAGATAAAAAATATATTATATGTACTCAATCTTTCCTCTCCCAGAAATTTTTCTTTTAAAAATTACCTGAAAGAAATTTGGATAAATGCACAAAAAATCTGATGTAAAATTGTTCCTGCCATTTTTTTATGAAAAAGGAAAAAGTTAAAAACAACCACATAGGAGGCTTTTAAAATAAAGTATGTTACATCCATTGGGTGGACTACTATGTGGATCTTGCAATAACATGGAAAGATGTCCTTAATATATGGTTAAAAAATACAAAGAGTTTAATCTCATCAGTGTAGCCATGTATAATTTTAAATGTATTAAAAATATGGAATGATAACTTCCAAACCATTTGACATCCTCAGAAATTATATATTTTTATATATTTCTGTTTGGTTTGAAGTTTTTACAATGAGCAAAAGCAATAAAGACATATCTATTTTGAAAAAATAATTTTGTATCAGAAAGATCAGTGTAGCATATTGTAGGGATTGGTATGGAAGAGTTTATCAGCTGGAGTAAAAATTGAAGTGCACTGTAACAAAGATACCCAAATTACAGTGCTTCAGATATAAATTGATTTCCCTCTCATGCAGCAACTCAAGTAAGTAATTGGGCTTTGCATCCACAAAGCCAACAAGGACTCAGACTAGCAGGGCAGGTGTACTATCCCCAAAATTGGTATCTGAGATTGTTCCACCCTTGCCATTTCCAGAGAGTGGGAAGGAAAAGGAGAAGAGAGTCCAGGACAACAGTCTTTATTACAATGACTTGGAAGGTGTATGCATCACTTCCTCTTATGTCTCGTTAGAGAGGATTTAGTTATAGAATTAACTCAAGGTTGAAGGAAGGGTTGTCAATCGGCAGTCTGCCAGGAGGAGCAAAGAACTGTAGATGGGGAGATTTTTTCACAGGCTGATATAATCATTGAGCTAAGAGATGAGTTTTTGCTCTTGCTGTTATTGTTTGTTTTTAAATAAGCCTCAGGGGCATAGAATTGGACTAATTGTAATCCTTGTTTCACAATATATACTCTCACCGTTGGTTCGTGCAAGGTTCTTATTTGTTTCTTTGTTTATTATCAAATAAATTTCTACCCTACATAAAAATTAAATTGGTTGGTTTTTGCCACATAAAAAATTACCCCCAATTTAGTGACTTAAAATAATAACATTTTACTAGTTCATGACTTTGTGGGTTAGCAATTCACCTGGGCTCACCTGGGTTGTTCTTTTGGTCTAGGCAGGTTTGGTCAGATGGTCTAAGATAGCCTCCCTCACAGTCTTCTGGAGGTTGGTGCTGACTATTGATTAGGACCAGTTGTCAGCTGGAGTGACGGTGGTGGCTGGGCTGTGTTTCTCTACCAGGCTAGCTCAAGGGTATTCATATGATAATGACTGTAGTGTTTCCAGGAGCAGCAAGAAAGGGCAAGGTCAGTATGCAAGCACATTCCAAGCCAATGTCCATCATGTTTGCTCTTATCCCATTCGCCAAAGCAAGTCATTTACCAAGCCCATAGTTAGTACAGGAGAAGACTACCCAAAGGTGCGAATCAGGGAGGCATGGATACCTTAAGGCCATTACTGCAGCAAATCACCATCATGGAAAACCTACATCTGCATATGTGGTCCTCCCCCATCCTATTTCCCTGCCTCCCCCGACCCAGTTCTGAAACTTGAGTTCATCAATCCCATATTTTCCATTATATAATTTTTTCTTGTTTTACTTAGTTTGAACTTTATAGAAAAGAATATATAGTATATAATCTTTTGGTATTTCTTTTATATATATGTACATTGCCAAAATACTATATTATGCATAACCATAAGTTATTCTCTTTGATTGTTGTATAATATTCCATTATATGAATATACCATACTGTATCTATCATTTTACCTGAGGATGGCATTTGGGTCATGTCCAGAGTTTTACTACTACAGACAATACTACTGTGAACTTTCTTGAACATGTCTTCTGCTGTGCGTGTGTAAGTGTTTCCACTGGGTATATCTGAGAGTGAGGTTGTGAATATTCAACATTACAAAGTAATGCCAAATTATTTTCCAAAGTGATTATAACAATTTACATTCTCACCAGCAAAGTATAAAAGATCCTATTGATCCACACCCTCTCACGACTTACAATAATACTGAAAGACTTCTTAATTTTTGTAATTAGATGTGTATAAAGACATAGCTCATTGTGGCCCTGATGACAGTGATGGCATTAACTGTCCTTAGTCCCAGCCCTTGACAGCAGGACACCAGAGCTTGATTTCCTGGGCCCAGTCCTCCAGCACAGCTCCAGCTTCTTTTGCTTCCCTGACAACCTCTGGAATTTAAGGCTTACTGGGCCCCTGACCATTTCCATTATAGTTACAACATAAAGTTCCTTCCAAATCTGAAATTCTGCTTCTCGATTTTTCTTTCAAAGCTTTCTTTCTCTGGCAGCCCAGTGTAGGGAAAAGAACAAGAGGTTTGGAATTGGACAAACTTAGTATGAATTATACCTCCTGTACTTAACTAGCATTGCAACCTTGAACAAGTTACTTAACATTTCTATGCTCCGGCTTTCTCACAGGTAAAACAAATGTAACAGTTCTCCTTTTGTTGTCAGAGCTAAGTGTGGTGACACATGCAAGAGGACAGGCAGCAAATAGGTGCTCAAAATTGGAAGTACTGCTGATCGCTTGGCAAACCCTCTCGCTGGCTTCCACGCTGAAGGAGCCAGCCTCCTGCAGCATCAAGATTGGATAGATTGGCCTTGCCTGAGGTTAAATAGCTATTTCAGTATTCATTCATGTCAAATGAAATTGCGATTTCACTGTGGCTCATGAAACCATAGTCAGATCTGACAAATTCAATCAGCTAATTTTTAGGCAAAGTCTCAATGTTTATAATGTAGATCATTAGTCACTATTCCACCTGCACATGAAATATGACAGATCTCAGTGTCAGGTATTTTCACACCTAGCATTAACAATAATGAAGGTAAGGCGAGTAAGGTCCATCAGTGCTACTTTTCTCCAAGGGAGGGGGATGGGCTTGTGGCCATATGCCAAGCAGCATGTGGCTCTCAGGGTCAGGAGACCTGTCTTGTAACTTTGGCTCTGCCATAAGCACATTGGGTGATTGCAAAAATATTTTGACTTCTCTGTGTCAGAGCTTCCTGAGAAACTTGGTAAACATATACTTGATAAATGTTTGTTGCACTAAAGTGAATTGGATCTAAAAAGCACCAATGTTGGAGTAAGCCATCCCCAGTATCCCTGAGGAACACCTACACCTTCACCATACCTCAGCAGAAGCAACAGCTTCTCCTGCATGAAGTTTTCTCTGACTGTCCCAAGCTGACAAGCCCCTTTTCACAAGCTCATAGCCTCCCGTTGAAGACCTTTGCAAAGGACTTGGGGCCATAAAGTCGTCCAATAATACTTATAGGGGATACAAATTTGGCTGTAGTTTTCCAAAAATATACACTTGTGTTGTTAAATACAAGTGTCATTTAGAGCTGGGAATCTGTCAATGTCCTGGAGCCTATGAATGGCTCATGGAGAGTCAGGTGCAAGCCCCACTGCTGCATTCTACAGATTTCTTCCTGGTGTCACATGGGCCTGCCTTCTGGATGAGTGCCCCTTCTCTGGGATAATCTTGCTATCTGAAGTTAAATCAGACATTGCTCCTACAGCAACCTTGATTTGTGTTTAGGATACTTTTGCAAAAGCAATTGTTTAAAGGTCTCCCCAAGACTCAGACAGATGCAAATGACAGATGTCACCTGAAAGTCAGAAAGGAAAAAAAAAAAAAAGAGGCAGGTAAGAAAGAGACATTAAAGCATAACCCCGTCTCCTCAATGTAGTGCAAAGTAATAAGGGTCTAAACCTGTATTTCAAAACTAGGGTCCTAATCCCAGCTCTTCTACAGATCGTGTGTGTGATTTTCAGGAATTACCTGTATTCTCTGAGCTTCAGTTTCCTCACTTAGAAAACAGATATAATGTCTGTTCTGCCTCCTTTGTAGAACCATTTAAGGCTCAAAGAAGATAATGTGTGTGGCATTGCTGTAGTATTGCATTGAAGGCTGTTGTTACCATGGATCATCTCCCTCTGCTTCTCTCTGGTCCCCAGCTCATGAGAGCCCTCACTGCTCTTTGGCTTATGGGACACTGTCATAACCATCGTCTGAATACTCTGTGTTTACTCAGCACTTACTCAGAGGAGCTGAAGGCAGTGGGGCTTCTCTCCTGCACCATCCCTGGGGGATTCTCATCATGTAGCAGCTCTGAGCTCAGACATATTTTTCAGGATAATCAGCTCAAATTCTCTTCCAGTTGGTTTTAGCCCATTTCCCCCTGCCACGTTCCCTGAGACCAAAACTTCTGTCTCCAACAGTGGAGAGAGCAAGACTAGTGCCAGTTTATCCCATTACAGAAGCTAAGAAGACTATCACTGGTATGATATATTTTGCTCAGGGTCTTGATACTAATTTCTGGAACATTGAATTGCATTAGTAATATTCAGTCTTTTCTCTACCGTATGGCACTTGATGGTTGCTGTTCCTCATGGTGGAATCAGACAGGCTACATTCTGACTATGACATGAAGGACTATACTTTTGTTCTTTTGCAGCCATATACCATAGTAATAAAGAGCCTATATTTTAGATTCCAAGGGCTCTGAGATTGAAATCTATCTTTGCTATTTATTAGTTATATGATCTCCCACAAGTCACTGAACTTCAGTTTCTTTATATGGAAAATGGGTTAATAATATATACCCTCACATGGTTGTGGGGAGTATTAAATGACCTAATTTATGTAAAGTGTTTAGAAGAGTTCTTGGAACATAGTAAGAGTTCAATATTAGTAGGTATAGTTATTTCTATATCATCATGCAATCTGCACGATCTTATTCCCAACTTGAGTTTCAATTATATTCATATCCAGCTTACTTTGTCAATTAATTTAACAATCACGTGTACTTCAAGAGAGAAAACTAAAGTCTGATCGTCCTCATCTGCCATGGCTGCTGGCTGCCACATGGTGTCGTTGTGGAAGACTAGTTTTGTGCAGCCTGAAATTTCCCAATGCAGTGAGAATGGATGCCCTTGTGAGCCGGTCTTGGGCTTGCATATCTTGCCTTCAATTGTAATTGTCATCGTTTCCCCCTCCTCTGCTCTGAATTTCAGGATGCAAAGGCTGATTCTGGCAGGTGGGAATTCCCAGGTCTCTGGTCATCTGGCTTCTAACTGGCCTCTGCCAATGGAAAACACTGGTAGATTAGAAGGAAATGAAAGGAAGAAGTCAGGGTGTTTCTCGCCCTTCCTCTCAGCCTCAGGCTTATTCCTTTTCTTGTTTTTCCCACTGTCTCTGGGTATTCCCACCTGGCTTTTTAGCTACACCATCATCTACATAGCAGATTTTCCACCTTCAGTTCCTTCTGCCTTAAAGACTGGAAGTGTGTTCTGTTTTCCTGGCTAGACCCCTACTGATATGATTTGCTGGACCCCTGCTAGTACTGGGGGGGTCTCCTGTATTAGCTCCAAGGTTTCAGCTTTCATTCTTGCATGTAGACACTCATTTATTGCTTGCATAAACATGACACTGAGTCAGGGTGACTGAGCTCTGGAGAGCCTCAGCCTTATCACTACATAACTAAGGAAAGCCACCAGCAAAGAGCTCTTCTAAGAGACCTGCTGATACTAGTTCTGAAAATGACACTGAAGCTCAGCTGTCACCTCCTCCTTGACCCAAGCAGTGTTTAATCAGAGGCTGCTTTTAATCACATACCCCTCCATGCTACCACAACCCCCTGCTTGTGCTTCTGTTGCAGCACCACCACTTTGTGCAGAATTGTGCATGTGTGGATATGCGTATGGGTTTGTATCTCATCACCCAGTGGAGAGTGAAGCCCTTGAAAATTGAGATTATGTCTATAGCCCATGTGTCTATCACAGTGCCTGTCCCAGAGGAGCTATTCATTTCATGATTAATAAATTAGGCAAAGAATAAATAAATGACTGAGTGATGCCCTCATTACCTAATAATTAGAGAAGAAATGGATGAATGAATGAATGAAATTCAAAGAAGTTAATGAAAGGGAAAGACAGAGGAGTGAGTGCAGGATGCCTAAAGAATTCACAGCATGGAGGTTCTAAACCTGAGATTGTTTATGCTCATGCTTTAAAATCCTACCCCAGAGGCCTGCATCACAGTCCTGTTTGAAAGAAAAAAATGAGAAATAAGAACCCCCTTTTAAAGAGTTATGAGAGCTTGCCAAAATCAGAACACAGCAGATTGCCTTCCTTGCTGGCTCCACCCCACCCAGCTGTCTCTGGAGGAAGGAGGGCAGGGGGCTGGCAGGGGACAGGACACCTAGGGACCACCCACCAAAGTGTCACTCAGCTCTCCCCACAGTGATGGCAGGGGGAGTTCTTCTCCCTACTTTATAGATGAAGAAACATTTATAAATAAAGAGACTTTAAGAAAATTTGTCCGAGATTCCCCAACTAGTAACTGATCTAATTTGGATTTACACCCAGATCTCTGCAAAGCCCAGAGTGGTCTCTCTCTGTCCCCACCTCCAGCTGCCTTTACCTTAATGCACAGGGATGTGATTTATCTGTGCAGCTGAGGGGAGGGATGTGGCCGGATGAGTAGATATTACTGGACAGGGGACACTGCTTGGGAAAATGACATTCTACATGAAATTGAAAACTGGAAAAAAATATATATACCAGAGATTTCTATCAGGTAGCCACTAAAAACCTCAAAAACAGAAGTGTGCAGGCACACACTGTCTTTTAAGAGTTTAATCCTCTTTTGGGTGTTTTTTTAGGTCAATTGATTTTTTCCCCCCTGAGAAGCTGTTGGAGTACCATCTGTCACTCACTGGATTCACGGCAGGTCCACAGCAGCTGTCTCAGGAAGGTGTCCCTATGCCTGTCACTTCCCACATCTGCCTGTGGTCACAGCCTGTCGGTCAGGGGAGCAATGCCCAGCCCACTGTTAATGCTCTTAGTCATTTCTTCACTCTCACCCTCACTCATTCCCTCCCCTGCTTATTTGCAGATCTTACAGCAGGCTGCGGCAGGGGGGATGGAGAAATCAGCGTGTCATTCTGTTTCTCCCTCACCCATTCTTTCATTTGTTCCATACTCTTCCTGAGCTCTGGAGGTGCACAGCACCAGTGGAGCAGGCGACCTGGGACACAAATGATTAGGTTACCACATTCTAAGAATCTTCACAAGGGTAACCATCACAGGATATGGGAGCACTTGGGAGGGATTAGCTAGCCCTGCCTGGTGGAGAGGAGGAAGGTATAGCTAAGGAAGAGATTTTCCAGTTAGTCTTAAGAAATGAATTAGGGATGCCCCGTGCAGAGGGAGAGAGGGAACGTACACACGTGAAGGAAAGCTGCTGCGGCCAGGCACGAGGCTGCACAGAGACTGGGCTGGACAGAAACCTTCTTCCACCCCAAGCGGGGGCAGGATGAGAGCCTGAAGAGACAACTTGTGACCCCATAAACAGAGGAGAGTCATCAGAGTTTTAGGCACGATCATGTGCCTGAGATGCCAAAGAGGAGCCCTTTTGAGGGATCTATCAGGAACAGGCACTTCCCTTCCCTATTTCATTTTTATTTTAGCTGCAACTCCTGTCCCCTGTCAGTCACATGATGCACACCTTGGCGAGCAGCCAGCCAGAGCAAGATTCTCAGCCTCACCCCTGGTAGCTGGGGCATCTGCATTAAGCCCAGATGCCCAAACCATTATCTCTTTTAGATCCAGCAGCACACAGGCAAAGAGAAAGAAAGTGAAGTCGGCCCCTTGCCCTAGCCTTTATGAGAACTAACTTTCCAGTTTCAGTCTTAACTATCTCATTTGAGATTTTCTCACTTCTGTGTTTGTGATCAAGCAACTCTCTCCCCCTGGAATTCCCTTCTTCCTGCATATTCTTTATGTTCATATAAAAAGTTTTCCAGGTTCCTAAAGGATGTGATTGTGCCCTTCTTTAAGCTCTCAGAAAACTTTACCTGTCGAAATGACTTCTTCCTAGAGATGCAGCCTTATGTAATAGAAAAGGATAGTCTCGCCTGGAATGTAAACTCCAGGCACCAGGGTCACCATGTCTACATTTCCTGGACCGGGATACACCTGGATGTCGGTGGGTGCACAATAAATATGCAGTGACCTGAACACAGACTCTGGAGCTAGTTGAGGCTGGGTTCAAATCCTAACCCTAACACTTTATAAGTATTAACAACAAGGTAGTTCATTTAACCTCTCTGATTCTTAAGCAGCATTAGCAGGTTGGAGGTGATGGAGGTTAAGCTCCCTGCCCAGTCTCTAGGACACGATGGGTGCTCCACAAAAGGGTATCTACTAATGCATGTCCTTTCTTTTCCTTCTCTTCGCCCCTTGCAACAAGGAAGGTTATGTTTTCCTGCTACACTGGATGAATGTAGTACAAAAATCTAAAAATCAAAAACCTAAATAAACTAGATTACAGAACTCCAGCAAAACCCCTTCATCCCCATGAAAAATGATCACAGGGAGCAAAAATACATAATCAAGGGGAGAGATAAATGTCATGTAAAATTGCCATCTCAAAATAAAAGGCGAGCTGCACCACATTCTTCCCCATAATCACATCGTGGAAACATGTGCAGCACCGCATCGAGCCTGGAGTATGTTATGAACCCCTGCAGACACAGAAATTTTGCAAGCTGTAGGTTGCAGAAACCCACAGAGCTGGGAAAGCAGAGGTTTAATGGTATTTTAAATGTTTTGACTATACAGAAGGCAGAATCTGCAGTCTAATCGTTTTCAGAATACTTGATGCACCGTAGGTAACCCTGGGACCTGTGTGCTCCCCAGCCCTCTGCACCATGAGTGGGGCAAGTTAGAAGGGGACAGAAGGGGATGATAAGTCTATAGGGCACCTACTATGCGCCTAGTGCTCTGCCTCAGTTACTTCCCCTAATCCTACCTGGGAGGTGGGGGTTCTGAGCTATACCTGGGCCTGGATGCCAGCTGATGCCCTCAGTCCCTTCTCCCGCCATGACTCTTTAAGGGTCACCCCATAACACACACCCATGAGGTCTCACGGAGCTCCTGAACTCACTTGTGCCCCACTCAAAAGAGGCATATTGAAACATGAGTGTCCGAGAGTTATGATAAAAATAATCCTAAATCTCGCTTATGTGTGAAAATTAAATCATTCCATACACCCATGTTCATGGCAGCAGTATTCACTATAGCCAAAGGGTAGAAGCAGCCCCAGTGTCTATTAACACATGAATGGATACACAAAATGTTATCTGTACATACAATGGAATATTATTCGGTCTTTATAAGGAAGGAAATTCTGACACACGCTACAATATGGATGAACCTTGAGGGCATTGTGGTAAGAAAAATAAGCCAGTCACTGAAGGACACATACTGTAAGGCTCCACTCATATGAGGTACCTAGACGAGTCAAATTCATACAGAAAGTAGAATGATGATTATATCCCACTGTGTTGCCAGGGGCTGGGGGTACTAGGGAATGTGGAGTTGTTTATTGGGTATAGAACTGCAGTTTTGCAAAATAAAAAAGTTCTGCGGATTAGTTGCACAACAACATGAATATACTTAACACTACTAGACCACACACTTGGAAATGGTTAAGATAGTAAAGTGTGGATGTCATGTGTAGCTTATCATAATAGAAAAAAATTAAATCAAACAAAACTTTGGCACTTTATTTTGTTAAAATCATTTAGTGAGATGCTATTTATGTTTTGTTTCCCCTGAAGGGGAAAAGGACAGGAAGAATAAGAGGCTGACACTGATTGTCTCTCTCTGGTTCTGTTCCTGATTGTCTCTCTCTGGTTCTGTCCCCTCTCGGGAGAGGCCAAATGCTTTGTTCCCTTACTCCAGGGGAACCTGCTCTTCCTGGATTTTATGAAAGCCAATTCTTTAAGGCCATTGTACTCATCATTTAGATAGGGAAGTAATCAACCTCCTTTTAGAGTTGTAGGAGGAATAAAAGGAAATGGAGAGTCAGAGACAATATGAGAGCTGCAGAGACAAGAGAAGATTCTGCAGGTCCAGAAAGGAAGGACAGAGAGGCCTGGGTCTGCTGGTTGTAGGTACCCAGGCAACTGTTTGCCTTTCATGTGGGCCCCCCACCCCTGAAGGCAGCAGAACATTTGCCGTGGCTGAGAGACCAAAAAGACTGGACTCCGGGTGCCAAGACTCCTGGTCTTGGCAAAGGCCCTGATGCCCAACGTGACATAACAGAAGCATTTGCTGCTGAAATCCAAAACGTCATGAGGCCTTTTTAAAGCACAGCTTTTTAAAGCATGGCTGACGTAGCTGAAGTCCTGAGGGCCCTCCCTAAAGGCTGTACTCTGCATAAGAAGCCTTGATAGCAGCAAACTCTAATCTTTATTGAAATGGGATTTCCCATCAGCTCTGTGAAATCGGTATTCAAAGTTGTATTTGATTTGATTTGATTTTTAAAAATTAAGTGATATGGCCTTTTTTGTGCACTTGAGTTTATGGGTCCACATTCATACACCTAAAATTTATTCTTTCACTAATTTAAATTTTTATTTTTAACTAATAATCACCGAACATATTTATGGGGTACAATGTGATGTTTTGATATATATTTATATGTATATATTCACATACACATAGTGGAATGATTATATCAAGCTAATTAACATATCCATCACCTCACATACTTATCATTGGTTGTAAGAACACTGACAATCTATTCTTTTAGCGATTTTGAAATATACAATACGTTATTGTTAATTATGGTCACCTTGCTGTGCAATAGATCTTGAAAACCTGTTCCTCCTGTCTTACTGGAACTTTGTACCTTTCGGCCAAATTCTCTGCATTCCTACCCTCTTTCTCAGCCTCTGCTAATCACTATTCTACTCTCTACTTTGCTATGTTTCACTTTTTTAGATTCCACATGTAAGTGAAATCATGCAGCATTGTTTTTCTGTGCCTACTTTATCTCACTTAGCACAGTATCTTTCAGTGCCATCCATGTTTCACATATGACAGAATTTCTTTCTTTTTTAAGGCTGAGTAATATTCCCTTGTGTGTGTGTATACATGCATATATACACACACCACATTTTCTTTATCTATTCATTCACTGATGGACACTTAGGTTGATTTCATAGCTTGGCTATTGTGAATCATGATGCAATAAACATGGAAGTACAAATATCTCTTTAATACACTGTTTTCAGTTCTTTTGGATATATATCCAGAAGTAGAATTACTGGATCATATGGTAAATGTATTTTTAGGTTTTTGAGGAACTTCCATAATGTTCTGCATAATGGCTGTACTAATTTGCATTCCTACCAACAGTGTACCAAAATTCCTTTTGTCCCACAACTTGCCAACACTTGTTATCTTTTATCTTTCTGATAATAGCCATTCTAACAGGTATGAGGTGACATCTCATTGTAGTTTTTATTTGCATTTCTTGATGATTAGTGATGTTGAGCATTTTTTTCACAAATCTGTTGGCCATTCGTATGCCTTCTTTTCAATGTGTCTATTCAGGTCCTTGCCCATTTTTTCACTGGGTTGTTTTCTTGCTATGGAGTTGTTTAAGTTCCTTGTATATTTTGAATATTAGCCCTTTATCAGATGTATAGTTTGCAAATTTTTTTTTCCCAATTGTGGGTTGTCTATGTACGCTGTGAAATTTTTCCCTTGCTATACAGATGCTTTTTTAGTTCAATGCAATCCCATTTGTCATTTTTGCTTTTGTTGCCTGTGCTTTCGGGGTCATATCCAAGAAATCATGGCCCCCAAACCAATGTCATAGAGCTTTTCCCCTATGTTTTCTTCTAATAGTTTCCCTTATCAGTTCTTATGTTTAAGTCTTTATTCCACTTTGAGTTGATTTTTGTATTTGGTGTGTGATAAAGGTCCGATTTCATTCTTTTGCATTTGGAGATCCAGTTGTCCCCACACTGTTTATTGTGTGTTCTTGGCACCTTTGTCAAATATCAGTTGACTATAATGTGTGGGTTATTAATATTTCTATGTTCTATATACTGTTCTATTGGTTGATGTATCTGTGTTTATGCCAATACCGTGCTGTTTTATTACTATAGCTTTGTAATATATTTTGAAATTAGGTAGTATGATGCCTCCAGCTTTGTTCTTTTTATTCAAGATTGCTGCGGCTATTTCAGGACTTTTGTGATTCCATACAAATTTTATTGATCTTCTAGATGCATCATAAATATTGATATTAAATATTAATACCCCGATACTAAATAAGCATACAGGAACCAACCCCTTGGCAGCCGCACAACACTGCCCCCCAGTTTGGATAGACCCTGCCTGTTGGAACAGAACTGACTCTAGCCTGCCTGGTTCAGGCCCCTGGCTTGACGACAGGCCCTTCAAGGGGTGGCTGTTTACTCCTCTACAGGTTTCTCGCCAGCCTGCCCCTCTTCTGTTAGCTCATGTGAAGATGCCCACCTGTAGATTAGATTCTGATTCCCCTGGAGACCTCAAGTCCTGCTCTGTCCCTTGAATGTCACATCGGTTTGATCAACCCCAGCCCCAGCCCTTTCACCTTCATTCACCCCAAACACATATTTGAGGAAGTGTGCAGGGCTCAGAAAGGAAATTAAGGCTCAAATAAGTTGCCCCAAATCACTAAGGAACAGTGGCAAAGCCAGGTCCACCTTGCTCCAAAACTTTTATGTTTGCTTATATGCTAAGCTGCCTCTATAATCCAGTGCCACACACAGAGTCATACAATCAATGTTGATTCAAAGGTTTTATGTTTCTTAGAGTAAAATACCCAAGTAATAAAAAATACCAATAACCTTTCATGAATGATGAATGAGCAGGTGTGTTAGGTTCCTTTCTTATTGCTGGGGAAGGCACATTGGGGCACAGGGTATAAACCCTTGTCTGTTACTAACTGGTGGTATGACCTTGTGCAAGTCACTTACACTTTCTGGTTTTCAGTGATCACACTTACAAAATGAGTATTTATAGCTAAGTGATCTTTCAGAACGTTCCTAATTTGTGATTTTGGCAGCCCTAGCCCTCGCCCTAGCCAGTCTCTGATACCCCATGCCAAGGACAACATTGTGACCAGCACAAGGCCTGTCCTGTAGCACTCTCTCCTAACTGTTTTTGCCATAGATATATTCTCCTTGGGAAACAGTGACATTTCTGTAGAAAAGGGCAGGCTTTGTAAGACTGCCACCCGGAATATCTTCTATCTCTGTACCTCCATGAACAAAACAAATCAGCCTCTGCCACAAGGATATTTCTTCCCTTCTCCCTAGACATAGCAACCTGGTCTTTACACTGCAATAACTTTGAGTTCTTCCACTCTTTGCTACAGTCAAGAGGGCTCAAACGTATCTCAGTGTTTGTTATCTGGGCATGGTGTGGCATCATTTAAGCAATATCTCATAAGCTACAGTTTAAGTCCCTTTTCTTCCTCCCTCCCTACTTTTTCTCCATCTTCTTTTCTTCTCCCTCTTCTTTCTTTCCTCCTTCCTTCCTTCCTCCCTCCCATTCACTTATGCTCAAACATTTGCCAGGGTAGAGACACAGATACTAAAGTATCTGCCTTTCAGGAGTTCAGAGTCTAGTGTGGGAGAGAATTGGAACAGGAAAAAGTGTCTAATGACCGTCTGGGTAGGTGCAGAAGAGGGCAGGGTAAGTTTTGTAGCAGAAGCTGGGACAGGGACAGTTTGGAAGGGTTTCCAGGACAACTGGAATACTGAGATGCTTCTAAAAGATAGGGCAAGTGTTTGCAGATTGCTGACAGGTGCAGCAGGGTGGGGAGGGCTGTCCAGGCGGAAGTTGCAGCATGCACAAAGGCATGGAGGCTGGGCCACTAAGCAAGGAACACACACAGAGGGCAGAATGAGAAATGAGCTGAGTTTTTTCACAGCAGCCTGGGGTGCCAGGGCTATGCCTCTTCATCCTGCTCACCCTGAAGGGGAATAGCTTTGCCTCTAAGCCACTTTCATTTTATATTTTTTCTTTTTTAAAAAATATATCTATTTATTCTTCTGAATTCTGTATGCATGCATGTGGGGGTGTGTGTGTCCCATGAAACACTAGGGGACCTGACTTTCCCTATGGCCTTTTCTGGTGAGGAGAGCCCACTTCCCACGTGTGAACTTATTCTGAGACATGCAGCGGAGGAAGTGGGACCAGATAGACTGTTCCTTAAGGCAGGATTTGACACTGCATCTGTCTGTCTCCAAAAACCCACTCTTCCAGCTGCCAATAGACAGTTCTGGGACCTGGAGGAGGTGACTGAATGCCTCTAAAGTGCGAACTCCTCGTTTGTGAAATAAGTACTACCTCACCACATTCTGGCGAGGATGTAGGAAACGATTACACACAGCAGTAGCTCCTAATTCACTTCTTTGCACTCAGTCCTGCCCATGTCTGAACTGTTCTTCACCTCAGAGTGATCTTTCAAAATGCAAATCTGATGAGTTTCTTCTACCCTCATCTTCACATGTTTACAACTTCCATGGAGAGGGTTCTGTTCATCTTAGAATAAATAGCAGTGTCCTAGCATGGCCAACAGAGGACCGAGCTCAGACATGGCACTTTTGCCACACAAATATCAGTTCCTTAAA
Organism: Lemur catta; assembly: GCF_020740605.2. Lineage (NCBI taxonomy): Eukaryota > Metazoa > Chordata > Mammalia > Primates > Lemuridae > Lemur > Lemur catta. The sequence continues at coordinate 53,510,359 of NC_059134.1, forward strand.
CGCTCCATGTCCCTTGCACCACAGGCCCTTTGCACTTGTTCTGCTTAGCTCTTGCTCATCTTTCAGAGCCCACTCAAATGAGATATCCTTAAGGAACACTCTCTGGTGGCCCATATGAGTCTTATAAGAGTTCGTGTGGCACCAGGTCACCCACCCTCTTCATAGGCCTAACCTATGGCTGTAATCAGATACTTATTCATTTAACTCTGTCTCCTCACCATTTGCAGGTGCTCCTCGACTAATGATGGGGTTATGTGCTGATAAACCTATTGCAAGTTCAAAATATTGTATATCAAAAATGCATTTAATTAACCTACCGAACATCATAGCTTATCCTAGCCTTCCTTAAACATGTTCAGAACACTCACATTAGCCTAGTGTTGGACAGAATCACCTAACACTAGCCTATTTTATAATAAAATGTTGGACATCTCATGTAATTTGTTGAATACTGTACTGAAAGTGAACAGCAGAATGTTTGTATGGGTACTCACCATTAACCTGAAAGCACAGTGGGCCTGAAGAATGTTTGAAGCATTGAACTAAAGTTAATTGCTGGATGATGGGGATGCTACAGAGACAATGTCATCCATTTCTCTCTCTCTGATCGTCTCAAGAATCACTGGGAGAAGGCCCTGGGGCATCCACACTTGTTGATGGTTAGCAGATGTAGTGTTCTTCAAGAATACACCAAGTAACCACTGTTTACCCTGGTGATCATGTGGCTGACTGAGGACCGTGGCTCACTGCGTGGCCCAGCATTGCAAGTGGGTATCATAGTGCACATCACTAGCCTGGGAAATAACCAAAATTCCAAATTTGAAGTATGGTTCCTACTGAATGTTTACTGCTTCTGTACCATCATAAAGTAAAAAAATTCTAAGTGGAAACATCCTAAGTCAGGGATGGTCTGTATAAGGGCCATCAGAGTAGACATCATTTGTTTTGTTTACCATTTTAATTCTCACTGTTGATGTAGTTCCTAGCATGTAGTGGGGATTCAATAAACATATGCTGTTTGAATGATACTCATTAAGTGTTAGATGCATTCTACCTAACAGGTAGGTTTTCAAAGAAAAGAAATAAAAAAACAATAAAGAGAGATGGCATCTCAGGAGGTCAGCTATCTGAGTTTTACTTTGCAGATAGAGAAGTTCCATTTTGTCAGTGTAAGGCACATGGAGTCATGTTCAAGGGGGCTGATTCACAAGAGACTGAATAACATAGACCAAAATGTCCATCCTTAATAAGAGGACTATTGCTTATACTGTATATTCTATATGCCAAATCCATTTGATATGTGGCCAAAGAAGAAGATGATGAGGAGAAGCAGGAAGAGGAGAAGGAGGAGTAGGGGAGGAGAAGGTGGAGGAGGAAGAGATTGTAGAGGAGAAGGATTCCAGGATTTGTGATAATAATAATAATAAATGATGCTCTTATTAAGCACTTTACCTAATTAATAGTAATGAAGATAATGATAATAATGATTACAACAATAACAACAATGAACAATTAGCAACTAACACTCACTGAATCCTTACTAAGTACCAAGTTTTCTGCTAAGTGCTTTATTTTATTTCTTTATGACTCCTCACAAGCCTATGAGATAGGTCATAGATCATTATCCCTGTTTTATAGATGAGAAAATTGAAGCTCAGAGAAGTTAAGCAACTTGCCCATTGTCACACAGCTAAGAAGTGGTAAATCAAAGATTTAAACTGAAATCTGATTGCCAAATCTAAATGTTTTACCCAGCTTACTGGACTAGATCTACAAGTAGTGGCTGAGCACATTGATGAGTTACATACCTCTCTAGGCTTCAGTTTTCCCTTCTATAACAGAAATTCCAAACCTATTTCTCTTGCAGAATTTTGTCACAATTGAAAATGCTGTTGTTATGAATATACTTAGTGCCCAGATCTTGGTTTCGAATACTCTTCTCCAATAAAGGGAACCAGGGCTGCTCATCTGATTCCAGGGCTGGGGCAGGAAAAATACAAGATGAGCCTGGAGAAACTTATAGTGCTAGAAGTATAAAAAAGCTAAAAAACAAAACAGAACAAAATACAAACCAAACACAATTGGGGGATATGTCAAAAGGACACAAGAAACAAACAAATAGCACCCAATGGCCATAGTTCGTATAATTTGAGCAACAAAATATAGCAGTTTCAGATTATAACCCAAAATATAAGATTAATATCCATGAGCCTATACTGAATGATTGAATAAAGAAATAAATGAAAGAGAATAGACAATCTTTTTTGCAGAATTACAAATAATTTGTGTCGATATTGTACCCTTAAAAACAAAAGGGGAACATAAGTTTGCACTCCATGGTTGATGGTACATAACAACTTCCTTCCAAAGAATACAATATGGAAAGATGGAAGAGAAAAGTAACTTTACAGTGGAGAAACCTAACAAAACCTAATAAAACCTACATGCCAGGTGACAAAAAGTGATAAGTCATATTGACTTAAGATATGATAAAATGGGCTGGGTGTAGTGGCTCACGCCTGTCATCCTAGCCCTCTGGGAGGCTGAGGTGGGTGGATCGCTCAAGGTCAGGAGTTCGAGAACAGCCTGAGTGAGACCCTGTCTCTACTAAAAATAGAAATAAATTATCTGGACAACTAAGAGTATATATGGAAAAAATTAGTCGGGCATGGTGGCGCATGCCTGTAGTCCTAGCTACTCGGGAGGCTGAGGCAGGAGGATCGCTTAAGCCCAGGAGTTTGAGGTTGCTGTGAGCTAGGCTGATGCCACGGCACTCACTCTAGCCGGGACAACAAAGTGAGACTCTGTCTCAAAAAAAAAAAAAAAAAAAGATATGATAAAATGATTTACCTCTTGGGTCTCCCTCCATTAATACCCATAACTCCCGTCTAAGCATCAGGAAAAAAAAAATCAGAAAAATTTCAATTGAGGAACACCCTACAAAAAATCTGACCAATAATCCTCAATATGGTCAAGGTCATCAAAAACAAGGAAAATCTAAGAAACTGTCATAGCCAAAGAGAACCTAAGGAGACATGAAGATAAATGTAATGTCTCCTGGATGGGATGCTGGTAAAAGGACATTAGGTAAAAATGACAATAATCTGAATAAAATATGGAGTCCAGCTAATAACATTGTATCAGTATTGGTTCACTAATTATAACAAATGTATCATGCTAACACATTTGGGGTATGTGGGAACTCCTTGTATTAGGTTTGCAATTTTTCTATAAATAGAAAACTGTTCAGCATCACATGTACTCACCAGAAAATTGGTTTCCCTGATCATCACCTAAATGCACATTGGGGAATGATACCAATTGGATATCAGACTGAGACGGGGCGGGGGGGGGGTGGGGGGGGGGATGGGTGTATGCCTACATGATGAGTGCGTTGCGCACCGTCTGGGGAACGGTCATGTTTGAAGGTGTTAACTCGGGGAGGTGGGGGGGTGGGGGGAGGGGATGGAGGTATGACTACATGGTGAGTGCCAGGCGCACTGTCTGGAGAATGGACACACTTGAGGCTCTGACTCAGGGGCATGGGCGGGACATAGACAATGTATATAACCTGAGCTTTTGTACCCCCATGATGAGCTGAAATAAAAAAAAAAAAAAAGAAAGTAAACTGTTCTAAAATTTAAATACTATTTTAAAAATGCTGTTGTATAGGAAAGTGCTTCAAAATGACTTTATAGGGGCAAGGTGCTAAAAATTATTGATACCATTGATTAAATGAATTTGGGGGGGAATATTTGTATATTTTACATTTTACATTGAAAAGCGGCAGCCCCTATGTTTATACGGCTCTCTCATATCATTGCAAAAAAATAAAAGGAAGAAATATTGAAAGTATATTATTGCATGTTTATTATCTTACTATATGCTAGTCCCCGTGACTAACATCTTATATGACTGTTGTTTTATGTTTTTCAAAATCTATAGTATGATTTTTCAATGGTACCCTATTGCCAACCCTCATACTAACCCTGTTGCCATCCCCACTTTACCTGTCAGGAATCTATGGCACAGAGAGGTTAAGTAACTTGCTGGAGACCCCAGGCCTGGGAAGTGATAGAGAGAACTTTAAATCAGAGCAGCCCCAGATCTCACCCTTAATTACTAACATAGCACTGCCTCTCTAATCAGCAGAACAACAATTAAGCTGTTAAGATTTTCGACAGAGTGTACAAAAAAGAGGGCTGTTTATCCTCTTTAATGCAATTCACCTGACACACTTAGAAAACACATTGGATGAACCAATTTATCCCGACAAAAGGAGAAGAGTAATTAGTTAATGACAATTGATTTGGGCCTCCTCCACCATCCACAGGAGGCTGATAAATCAGTCTACTTCCCTGCCCCACCCCGACTTTGCCACCCCTTATTCATAACCAATCACACCCCATACGCACATCATCAGCTGGGAAGTATGCCCCGCTTCTTTGAAATTTGAGCTTAGAATCACTGTCAGCCTCAACTAGTGGGGGGCAAAAAAAAAGAAAAAAAGAAGGAAAGAAACGGAAAAGAAAAAGCAAAACTCACTAAGCTGTTGAATGGGAAAAAAAAAATCTATAAAAAGGCACTTTTATTTCATTGTCTTCAAACCAACGTTTGTGTGCTGTCAGTTCTGTGATTAGCCAGCTGTTTAGTTAACTGGAGTATCGATCAATCTGCCTGTCACACATTCTTTGTTGGGAGCAATGGAAGGTGCTGACCCTTCCCAGGAAGTGCTGGTGACAGGTCTGTAATTTGATAATCACTTATTCAGGAAAGATTTCACTTTGTTCCTTGATGCACATGCTGGCAACTGGTGTGCCTTTGAGGCCTTTGATACTGCCAACTTTTACCTTCTAAAAGCTCCGGTGCAGGGAAAGGCAGGATAATGCACGAACCAATTGCAGTCTGTTTGGCTTCTCTTTCGTGTGTTCTTACCAAAGATTAGAAGTTATTGCGGTTCCAGTAAAAAAAATAAATAAAATAATAAAACTGTGTATTATGATTTGTGGTTTTTGCAGAAAAGAAAAAAACAGGCAAATAAACTTTTAGGACACAGGGTAGCCAGTTGTTCCATAGTTGGAGAATAAGATTTTAGACAAAGCAAAATGCATCTATGAGGTAGCTATCAAATTCCCTGGCTTTGGAACTAAAAGTGGCATGCTGTGTCCAGCTTTAAGCTCAAAGCTTGAACGGAGAAAAAGGAAAACATTATTCCTCCTATCACTTTGTGTTCTTAGCACAATGAATGGAGATGAGTGAGCCTGGATTTGTTGAACAGTAGGAATTATATTTCAACCGTGTTGGGTTTAGTAGAAGCCACAAATATGTTTTTATCCTGCATTTTCATTCTGCCTGGTAAGCCTCTTGACATTTTAATAAAACTTATCATAGACTGCTGATTGAATTATGTTTATCAAAGTATTGGCAAGGCGGTTTAGAATGGGGGAAAATAGGCAGTTTAGCCTCCGACTATGAGTCCTAGCCACTCCGTGAATGAGTTTGTTTAGTTTTGGCTTCTGTAACCTTGTTACATGTTGAGCCTCAGTTTCCTCCTCTGACAAAGTGGATAATAACGGGATTGATGGCAGGCAGACAAAGGAGCATGAAGCAAGGAGGGGTGGCATCTCTTTCAATGCTGGGAAAACACTCTGGGCTCCCAGTGCTCAGCATGGTTCCAAACCCCCTATCTGTGGGCACTGTGCACTTATTCTTTCCAAGAGAGGACATGAGTGGACACATATGCCACTGTCTAATATCAGATGTTCTCAGTAGGTTTTTTCTTTTTCATCCTAAGCTGTGTTGGGATGGTGGTAGGGGTGGGGAACAGTAATGACCCCCCATTTTCAGATTGTGCGTCATCAGCTCATCTAACAGACCCTGGTCTAATCAATCTAGGACAGGTAACCAGCATGTTTTTGCTTGAGACCCACGTCCCGAATCACAGTGACTTATCAGAAAGAACCTTGGGGGGCTGGTATCTTCAGAGGGGACCTGTGAATGCAGCAGGCACTGACAGCCTCACAGACCCTGCAGGACCCTCACTTTCCCTCATTCCTCAGCGCCCCTTTCCATGGCTCCATTCAACGTCACTGTTCTATGCTGAGCTCCAGCCAGCCATGGGCTCACTCCCTGAACCAGGACACAACTTCCATAGTCAGCCCTCAACTTTACTCACCCAAATCAGAGCATCACCTCTCCTCTGCTCTTGGTGCGCCCAGAGGGACACAATCCATTCAGGCCCTGGAGTCAGCAGTCACCACGCGGGCATCCCAGACTCCCCAGAGGGACCAGGTTCCGTCTGCAACGTCCATCGGTCACGGCTCACTCCTCCTCCTCTTCCATTCTCTTCTCCAGTGAATGGCTCATCCAGCCCTGAGACATAAAAGCTCACACTCCAGAATCACACTCAGTTTCTGTCTGAAGTCTATTGATTCTATCTCTTTAATACTTCTTCAGCTCTTCAGTTCAGGCCACCAGCATTTATCAGCTGTAATATCACAAGGAATCTTATATCACAAGGAATCTTCACTGGGTTCCTTGTTTATGGTCTTTACAGGCCACTCTCTGACTGAAAATCCTTTCATTGCTTCTCATTACCCTCAGGGTAAAGCCCAGCCCCCTTACAAGTGTCTACAGTTTCTCCTCTATTTACCTCTCCAGTCCACAGCTTGCAGCTCTCTTCTCACACCTTATCCTCTTGCAAAAAAGGAACCTGAGCGCTGCTCCAAGTGCAGTCTGCCCTCCCTCCTCCAGGTGTCATTACCCGCGATCCCTCAGCCTATTTGTTTATTTAAAATTGTTAAATAGCATGTACTATATGACAGATATTTCACAAATATTAACTCATTTAATCCTCATGACTACACTATGAGTAGTTTCTGAGGAAACTGGGACACAGAGAAGAGAGACGAGGAACCTTGCCCAGAGTTGTTCATCTAGTGAGTGGTGGGGTCAAGGTCATTAATGCAGGCAGCCTGCTGACAAATCACTCTTCTTGTTGCTGTTGTTGTTGTTGTACTTTGCCTAGGTGCTATTTAATTTTTAAAAATTAGCCCATATATTATTAGCTCTTAATGGAAGCTTCACCGGCTCATTTTTCTCACAACCATTCATAGTTCAGTGTTCAATCGTCTATATTTTCATATAATTATGTCTACATCTACCATACAGGATATTATCTTGTTGAGTCATAATTACCCTTTATCTGTCTCCTCCCAACAACTTACACACACACACACACACACACACACACACACACACACATCATACTGTGAGTCCTTTGAAGGCAGGGATCTTATTTCATCAATGTTTATTATCCCCAGAATGCATTCTAGGTAAACCCTCCATAGTAAGCCCTCAATCAATGCACGAGGGCCCCTCCTAACAGCTGTATATGTGCTATGCATTCTAACTTCACGGCTGCCATGTGGCTATTCTCATTTTACCTAGAAGCACAGTGACTTCAGTGTGGTTTGCTTCACCTTTATCTTTAAAAGGGGTTAATTGTACTTCATAGCCATCAGAATTTTAGAAGATTTGATATTTAACATACTAGGGTATTTGACTCTATCAAATTAAGAATGTGATATGTAAACTTTAATTATAACCAAGTGATTTTTATACTGACATTGTAAGTTGCTTTTGAGTTTATCTTTTACTTTGTAATTAACAATTTAACTTGGCAGTTTTTAGGGCGAATATCCAATATGAAAGTTTTAAGCAAAAGAAAAAAAATGAAAGGATTTTAAATTATCCAAACTTAACAGAATCAAATGATCGTTTCTTATGTCTGAAATTATTTAGGGAAATATTTACTACAATGTGACACTCAAATTTAACTCCCTAAATTTAAATGGGATTTTATATAGATTCTCTTTCCTCCATTCCTTCAAAGATTGTTTGAGTTCCTACCTTCACTGGCAGCACTGTGGGGGATACCTTTGAGCCACCAGATTTGTAGTGAAGATGCAACAAATGCACAAATACTTCTAAAAGTAATTAACACGTGTAGAACAATTCAGAGTTTTCCCAGGGTCTGACCTCTGTTGCCTCACCTGAATCTCTAGGACCTACAAAAGAGGAGCAGAGCAGGACGGAGTTAGATGAGGTCACCTGGAACTCCAACATGGAGCAGTGCTGGCTTACCCAAGCTTCCACAGCTGGGAAGTGGCAGACCCTGGGACTAGTCTCTACAGTGTCAGCGCTCCTCATTCTCTCCCGTCGGTAGCAAGGCAACCTGTTGTAAAGACAGACATTCAGGTGTTCCTTCCTCACTCTCTTCAAAATCATATTTGGCCAGAAATAAGGGAAGGAGTCATAATTAATAAAGAGAAATGTATAAGCACATTTTGATACTCTATGGCGGTCTTTTATAAACTTGCCCTTAGCTCACAGATGTATACATGAAAAGGATTATTCTCCACTTTTGGTCACATCACAGAGGCAGCTCAGTGTCATACTGCCACATTCAAACTGGGGGGATCTCAATCACACCCCCTGTCACTGCCTCACCCTCCCACCTCCCACATACCTGAGCCAGGGCAGTTCCTCTTTTGTCACCCAGATGGCGTTAGGTCCATATAATGGAATACTACTCAGCAATAAAAGGGAATGAACTGCTGAAACACCAGCAGCATGGATTCTGTGTTAGCAAATGGATTATGCTAAGAAAGGCAAAGAGACCGGACTCAAAAGACTACATGATTCCATTTACACAGAAAGTCATGGTTCTGAAAAATACAAAACTAAACAGGCAGGAAACAGATCAGCGGTTTCCAGGAACTGGCAGAGGTGATAGAGGTAGATTACAAAAAGATACAAGGGACATTCGAGGGGTGATGGAACTACTCTATATCTTGACTATATGGTTATGTGACATTGTGTTTGCCCAAAACTAAACCTTACAAAAGGGTGAAATTTACATTACATATCTCCACAAAGGAAGAAACATCCAGATCCTTAAGGTTGGTATGGGTTGAAAGATTTCTGTGACGAGTTTAAGAGTCTGGCCTCAAAGACCCTCTACTGTTTCCCTCAGGGCTTTCTGACTGTAGTCACCTCCAATTTGAACTCAGAGGGGAGATAATCCTCTTTTAATCTCTGTAGAGATCCCCAGAGCAGAGCTGATTTGAAGCTGGCATGTCTCAAATCGTTGTCCTAAACTGTAGGTAGTGGTTTTTACTCTGTAGTGTGCATTAAAAGAAACACCTGGAGGAACTTGTAAAAGTGATCCTAGTTCCTGATACTCTGATTATGTAGATCTGAAGTGAATCTGTGGTTTTTGAAAAAAAATTCAATGGAAGAGATTTTACCACACTAAGAGAAGAATTACCTACGGAATGCAAAGGAAAAATAAGGTAGATAATCTCATTTATGCAACATGGTATAATGATTTGAATGTTGTGGCATCTGTGCCATGGTCAGAAACCACCCTCATCTACCTGTCAGGAGTGCCCAACCTAAAAGGCCCAGCAAGAGCCAGGATTGTCCATTCTTACCAGTCAAAGACCCTTATGTCTGATTCCTGGTTCCTATTTGAGGGTTTCCTGTCCCCTAGGATAGCTAATATAAAGACGATACTTAGCCCTGTGTAACGGGGTGTGATCTCATTGTGGCCCCAGTAAGCCAACCATGTCAGAATGCAGTAAATCTAACATGCACATTAGATGGACACTTACATAGCCAGAGGTCATTGTATTCCAGGGAGAAAAAAACAATTCAAGGCAGAAATAAGTCTTGCAAACCCTTGG